>NC_047662.1:4083418-4383418 GCF_011762505.2 Arvicanthis niloticus
TCTGAGCTCTGAAGCATAATAAGTCAAAAGTTAAAGTTTAGATAATGATAAGTTTGCAAGTATTATTATTTTGGCCACAGGCCTGGGAATATGGGAACTATTGAAATATTGAAATATTGAAACTTTGGGGAACAATCGTGATTCTTAGTTCTTTGTGGGATGTGGTCATTCCTTTTAATTTGGTTTGGCAATGATTATACAATGTCTTTCTCTCTACCTGCTTTTGGAACATCAGTAAACTCTGGGGCAAGAGAAAGGCAAGAGAGCAACTGGAGAGCAAGGGAGGTGTGCATGAGGTGAGTGTGGAGTGAGTAGAGTGAGTGTGACAAGAGTGTGTGTGTGAGAGAGAGAAAGAATGTGAAGAGTGAGTGAAGAGACAATGTGGAGAGAGTGTGGAGACAGTATGAGGTAGGTGTGTGTGGTGTGTGATGTGTGTGAGGTGTGTGTGTGGTGTGTGATATGTGTGAGGTGTGTGTGTGGTGTGTGTGAGGTGTGTGTGAGAGTGAAAGAGGAACGCACAGAGGTTTGTGGAAGTACAGGAGACAAGAAAAGAAAAACGCACAGGAGAAAAGCAGAGTGTGCAGGAGACTGCAGAGTGTGGGCAGCCTCAAGCTGTGAGCGAGCAAATGAGCGAGAGAAAGAGAGCAGAGATAGAGAAAAGAGAGCAACTTTAAGCCTTAAAATTTTCCTGTCAGTTTGTGCCTGAACAGTAGTCTGTGTCTGTTTATTAAACGCCTTCCAGATATCCCTGCTTCCAGTTGAGAACTCCGATCCTATGTCGAGGCTGGAGCCTGACAAATGGAGAATGACAGAGCTCTGAGCTCCACACACAAGCACAGGCACATACACTTGCACATGCATGTACACATATATGCATATATACACCAATAATAATAAGCAAGCAAATGAATTTTTAAAAGAAGGACTGAAGGATCTACAGACACATGGGTGAACACATGGAAGGTGTCAGGAAGCGGGTGTGGTGGTCCAACCTGTGCACTTAGCTAAGGCTAAGGTGACACTGTAAGAGTCTTCCACAGAGAAGCAAAGAGCTGTATGTAAGTCAGCTGAGCGCTTACCTCACCAAGCACCCACACGGCCCTGGGTTTCCACCAAAACAAACAACGGGAAAAGAAGCCAGATACCAAAAGACTGATGACAGCCAGGGCCTGGGCAGGGGAATGGACGCACTTGTGTGCAAGCTGAGAGCACCCAGGAACGCAGGCTGTGCAGTCTGAGTTTACTAAACACCTCAGAGCTATGTGGATAAACTAAAGAGTAAACTTTATAAAACGGTAAACTTTTATCTCAAAGAAGTTGTCATAGACAGCAAAATGGCTATGGGAAGCTAAATGCACATAGACAGGCTTTCTCTCCATCATAGAGTTGGCTGCATGACCAAGGTCTCAGAGAACCCCAAAAGCCCCCTTGCCCCTAGCCCCTTGCCCCAGAAAGGCACTCCCAAGACTTAGCAAAAAACACACACAAGCTGCCAGGCATGATGGATATGACTCTTATCCCAGCACTCAGGAGACAGAGAGACAGACAGATCTCTGTGAGTTCAAGGCCAGCCTGGTCTACAGAACAAGTTCTAAGCCAGCCAGGGCTACAGAGAGCAGTCCTACCTCAAAAAAGAAAAGAAAACACACACACACACACACACACACACACACACACACAGACACAGCTGGTGTTGCTGACCCTTACACTGACTGACTGACAGACAGACAGACAGACAGACAGACAGACACACACACACACACAGCTGGTGTTGCTGACCCTTACACTGACAGACAGACAGACAGCTAGACACAGCTGGTGTTGCTGATCCTTACACTGACAGACAGACAGACAGACAGACAGACAGACAGACAGACACACACACACACAGCTGGTGTTGCTGACTTAGACAGACAGACAGACACAGCTGGTGTTGCTGACCCTTAGACAGACAGACAGACACAGCTGGTGTTGCTGATCCTTACACAGACAGACAGACAGACAGACACAGCTGGTGTTGCTGATCCTACACTGACAGATAAAGGAGAACCAGCTGGAGCCCTAGGGACAGAACAAACCACCCCTCACTTTGTATTCAGAGTTTTCTGGAGAATATAGACCATTCCTTCCACAGCTTTCAACAACATGGAAAAGCATTCTTTTTTTTTCTTGGAGTGTAGGAGCCCTCACCTGACTCTAAGTCAATCACAGACAAGTGGGAACTGAGCCAGCCAAGCACCCGAAACTCAAAAGAACAGTATGCCCAGCTTATGAAGGGTCTCAGTGCAGGGACCTTTAGGGCATGATGCTACACCGACATCCCTCCTAGATGGAGGCCATGTTCCTTCCCTCCACAGCTCATCCCCATATGCTAGAGGAAGCCAGCTAGGTAGGGCAGCAACTTTATCCAAACTCCATAAGGATGTCTCAAAGAGAGTGTGTGTGTGTGTGTGTGTGTGTGTGTGTGTGTGTGTGTGTGTGTTGTGTTTATATGTGTGTGTAAGTGTGTGTCTGTTGTGTGTGTGTAGGGGAGGTGTGTGTAGGGTATGTGTATAAGGGGTGTGTGTGTGTCTGCAGGTGTGTGTGTGTGTAGTGTGCGTATGTATGTATGTAGGGTGTGTGTGTAGTGTGTGTTTGTGTGTGTGTGTCTGTGTGTGTGTGTGTAGGGGGAGTGTGTGTAGGGTATGTGTATAAGGGGGGTGTGTGTGTGTGTGTGTGTGTGTGTGTGTATAAGAAGAAGACAAGGGCCAGCACTAAACACACCCAGCCTACATCTGCCTGCCGCCTGGCTGTCCGTACGACCAGCCACAGGCACCAATAAGGCTGTGGACAAATACACACAGCAGTTTTCTATACAACAGCCCACGCACGCCCTGTGAGAATCCATTCATCCGCCAACTGATGGTGCTTTCACAGCAGTGCTTCCCAGCCAGAGAGGGACAAATACAGACACAGAACCAACCACATGGATACATCTCAAAATAGTCACAGGAAATACTGACCTTTCCCAGTTTGTTGCAGAATCTAGTGTGGCCTGTGGCCTTGGCCCTGCTGCGGTGCTTCAAAGCCTCATTAATAGTGTGTGGGTCCCCATTATACCCAGGTTTACTGGGAAATCTGGGTAGGAATGAGGCTAAAGACCCTCAACCTTTATAGTCAGGAGTGCTGACAAGAGGAGCAAAGCTTTGACAGGCGCCAGTTCCTCACCCACCCAGGCCCATCACTAGCTGCTCCAAGCCCACCAACAATGAACACGTCAGCTAAACTTAAGCCAGCTGTGTTAGACGAGAACATGGAACATCGCTGGACACTTATCGAAGTACCATTTACAATGTGGCATTAATAAATGTGTCTGAGAAGCATACTTAAGGAAGGGAGGGAGGGAGGGAGGGAGGGAGGGAGGGAGGGAGGGAAGGAAATACTTTGTTTTTCTTCCAGAGCTAGGGATTGAACTTTTGGGCCTTGCACATGTATGTGTGACTGTGTGTGTGTGTCTGTGTGTGTGTGGTGTATGCCACATGTATGGGGATGTCTGTGAAGGCCAAAGGAGGGTATGGAATCCCCTGGAGCTGGAGTTTCAGATGGCTGCCAGGTGTCCCGTGTGGGTTCTGTGAACCAAATGTGAATTCTCGAAGAAGTAGTAAGGCCTCTTAACTCTCAGCTCCCTAGCCCCATGCCCTCAGTTGTTTTTCCTCGTTTATTTGTTTTAAAGGAAATCTTTTTATTTATGTATGTATTTTTTAATGTAGAAGTGTTCTGTCTGCATGTACACCTGCATGCCAGAAAAGGGCATCAGATCCCATTACAGATGGTTGTGAGCCACCATGTGGTTGCTGGGAATTGAACTCAGAACCTCTGGAATTGCAGCCAGTGTTCTTAACCACTGAACCATCTCTCCAGCTGGCCCTCGGTTTTGGTTCAAAGTGTAGTCTGGGTTAGTTCTGAAGCTGTGACCCTGCTGCCTGCGCCTCCTGTCACAGGTGTGCATCACTCAACACTCAGTGGTGCCACATCCATAAAACTCTAGGAGAACAAAACCACACCCAGACCATTTCTATCCAAACCACTACAGGTAAGGAGGAATAAAACTTAATAGGAAGAAACTCCCAAGGGGCTGACTGTCCCTTACCTTGACTACAGCCTGGCCTTGCAGGCATTTATATACAGAGGTCAAAGTTGAGCAAATACACAAAGTAGGTGCAACTATGCAAATACACCTCAGTAAAGTAGTTTAACCAAGTGCCAACTGTACTCCCACTGTCCCCCCAGAATCCTAGCTTCCTGGCAAGTGTTTTTGGTTTCTGACTGAGATGTTGCCCTGGGCACACTTTCCAGAATTCAGCCCAATTCATTAAGTACAATTATGTCACAAAGACTGAGGCTTGGTGGCCTGGGATGCAGAGTGCTCCAAACCCTCTGGGTCTCATGACCTCCACTAGGAACCTCACTGAGACCACTAAAGCCTTGCTCTAACAGACACTACAATGGCAGCAGCTCCCACACCAACTGGACACAGCACCACACACCTGCAGGCCTAGCAGCTGGGAAAGCAAAGGGAGTACAACCCAAGTCAGACTGGTCTACAAAAGCAAATTCCAGGCAAGCCAGGGCTATGAAGGGAGAGACCCTGTCCCAGGAAGATTGGGGGAAAATTTGCTTTTCCCCAGAAAAATTTCAAGTATGTGGACACCCTTGTCTGACCCTGTGTCAAGTGAGACACAGAGAGGTGACCTGTGGAGAGAGACTGACACCCGAAAACAGGCACCTCCAGAAGAGGCAAGGAAGAAATGCCAAGAGCAAAGAGGCCCAGCAGCCAAGACCGGTGCCTGGTGGTGATGCCACCACATTCCTAAGTCATCACTAAGGCCCTAGTGCCTTGGCCTGTAGTAGATGAATGGCAGAGCGGATGGTCCCTGAAGGGTAAGATTTCCCACACTGTACCAGTTCCTCCCATAGTGGAGACGCCAATGAGATGCCAAGATCATCAATTCCTGAGGACAAGGTTGCCGAATCAAGGCTCAAAAGGAGAAACTGAGTCTGGCCTTGGTACACTTAACTTAGCAAGATACTAGAATCCAGGGGCTCAGGAAGGCACCACCGGTAAACTACTTGCCACAGAAGCACAGGACCCTAGTTCAGATCCTAGGATCCACATAAAGCCAGACACAAGAGCACAGCTCTATGATGCAGCATGGTCGGATGTGCTGGGGACAGCACATCCCCAAGGGGACTGCCCAGCAGACAGGGATGAGGACCTCTCAGTACTCTCAGTAACCCAAGGCAGCTCTTTGTTAAAAAAAAAAAAAAAAAAAAAAAAAAAAGAGTTGTTCCCATTTCTCCTAACCTCAGCCCTGGACAACAGCTGGATGATTTCATTTGTGCATGACTGCTTCAGTTGGCCTTGGTGTGCACAGTTATTCTATTATGTCTGACTTTCCTGCCCACTTCTCCTTCTTCTCTGGTGAATTCTGTGACACTAGATGTTCCTTGATGTACTGATTCTTAAACAACCAAAAATTGAGGCATGGGGCACAGCACAGCACAGATCCTAATGGCCCAGGTGCATGCTGTGCGTTCTCATCTTGGAAACAATGCAGTAACTGCACAATGGCAGTTCCAGATTAATGTCTGACTTGCAAAGAAAGTTTAAAATTATTATGAAAATGAAGCACAGCCAATACTGGAACCCCAAGAATGGATAAAGTTATTGAGGTTATTAAATAAATTTTATACAACATTTGAGAGAGGTTCCTGGATAGGCAAGTATAGAATGCATAAAATCTTATACTAGTAAAACTAAGTTGAAACGCTGGGACTCTAAGAGAGTCAGTGTGCGCAATGTTCAGAAGCAGAAAGCTAGCAGAACTGCTGAGGCAAAAGTAAACTTGACTCTTTCTGGCCACTGCCTGGCAGCTCTGCCCATGTCTTTTATCATTAGAGCTTCACAGGAAGATGCATGCAGCTGACCTCAGAGTTCTGAGCTCTGAAGCATAATAAGTCAAAAGTTACAGTTTAGATAATGATAAGTTTGCAAGTATTATTATTTTGGCCATAGACCTGGGAATATGGGAACTATTGAAATATTGAAATATTGAAACTTTGGGGAACAATCGTGGTTCTTAGTTCTTTGTGGGATGTGGTCATTCTTTTTAATTTGGTTTGGCAATGATTATACAATGTCTTTCTCTCTACCTGCTTTCGGAGCATCAGTAAATGCTGGGGCAAGTTAACAGCGAGGAGAGAGTGTGGGTGAGTGAAGCAAGAGCGTGAGGAGGGAGCAGGGGGTGTGCAGAGAGTGAGACTGTGAGAGAGTGTGAGGAGAGAGTATAGAGAGTGTCCATGAGTGAGAGGAGAGTGCGTGTGGTATGTGTGAGGTGTGTTTTAAAAGTGTGTGTGAAAAGTGTATGTGAGAGGGGAACGCACAAAGGTGTGTAGGAGTGTGGGAGTTCAAGAAAAGAAAATTGCACAGGAGAATGCAGAGTGCGTGCAGCCTTAAGCTTCAAGCAAGTGAGCAGAGTGAGAGTGGGGGATGGGGAGGCAGAGACAGAGAAAGAAAGAACAACCTCAAGCCTTGAAAAACTGCCTGCCAACTTGCACCTGAAAAGTTGTCTGCGTGTGCATTTATTATGCGCACTCCAGACATCCCTGCTTCCGGTTCTCAGATCCCTGCTTCCCTGAGAACTCAGATCCTGTGTCAAAGCTGGATCCCAACACAGATGAAGACAAAGACAGCAGAATCCCCAGAGCCTGTGGGCTAGCCTTACGTACACAGTAGGGAATAAGAAACAGTCTCAGACAAGGTGGAAGGTGACCAAGAGGCTATACTCTGACACAACACAAGTATAACAAAGCATGCACACCCATGCACACACACACTCACACACACCCATGCACACACACGTACAAAAACATGCATACAAACGAACACACACCCACTCACATACACATACACATAACCACTCACACACCCATGCACACACCCACTCACACATACATGCACACACCTATTCACACACACACATGCATACCCACATGTACACACTGTCTCATACACACACAAACTACAACGAAGGCAGCAAAAGCATTGAAGAGGAAAAGAACAGCTGTAAACAGGGAAAGCAGGCCAAAGGATAAAATTGTCCCTTACCTACAAAATACACAAGTAACTGGGAAGAGACCTCAGGCCTAAATGTAAGAGCCCCAAGGAAAAAAATGTCCTCCTGACACTGGGCTTGGGCATAAAAAAGTAGGCAAATTAGACTCACAAAATGTAAATATTTTCTATATTTACAACAGTATCAACAGAATCTAACAACGGGGAACAAAAAGGGAGCACCGTGTAAACCGTACGCCCAATGGGAAGCCAGCATCCAAAACAGAGAGCCAATTTTTTGTTTACACAGGGCTTCTCTGCATAGGTCATGGCCTCTGCTCTCTAATGCCAGGATCAGTGGTTATAATACATCACCTTCTTAACTGGCAAAGATTTGTCCAGTCATCACGACACTTGTGAAATGAAGGCAGGAGGATCCAAGGTTCAAGATCATCTTTGGCTGCATAGAGAATTCAAAGCCAACATGGTCCTATCTTAAAAGGAAGGAAGGAAGGAAGGAAGGAAGGAAGGAAGGAAGGAAGGAAGGAAGGAAGGAAGGAAGGAAGGAAGGAAGGGCGAGCCAAGAATAAGTTGACAATCCTGCACAGGGAACACACACTGACCAACCATCACGCTGTGGGCACAGCAGCAGACTGTATGCCTGGTCTGCATAGGCCACTGCTGTTAGAAATAAGCAGTTAATTTAAAACTTGCTGAATAGAGTTTTACTTTTAAAAAATACAAAAGAGCACATACTAATAGAAAGACAAATCAAAAATACAAGAGCCTAACATGACAGTGCACACCTGCTGTCCAATCCCAGCTCTCTTGAGGCTGAGGCAGGAGAATGAAGAATTCCAAGCTACGTAAGTCAGAGACTAGCCTGAGATACATGAGATTGTTGTCTGAAGAGAGAGAAAAAAAGAAAAAGAGAGAGGAGAGCGAGAGAGAAGAAAAGAAAAAAGAGAAACAAACCCAGAGACACTGCACACCCCATTTGAATGTTAATAAGCCACCCTGGATTCAAAGGTGGCTGTGGCTGCCTGTGCTCTGGTCGCCCACACTGTAAGATCCATCCTGGACTTGCCAAATCTGGTTGCAGGATATTTGATCACAGTGTGAACCCCAAGGTTGTATTATTTAAGGGAAAAAAAAAAAAAAAACAGTTTCTAGTTATGGTGGGGCTCAGCCCTTAGCTCACATTTAGTCCTCTGGCTGGAACAGACACGCCCTTATCACACACCTTTAATCCCAAACAATGAAAACAAAGTTAGTTTGTAGAAGGAAGCACTCAAATTTGAAAGTGATGTCTAACTGAGTGGCAGACAAAGTGATGAATCAGAGATTAGACAGAATAGCATATGCATAACTCTCAGGAGGAGAGAAGAAGCAGCAACTTTAAGGGGCAGTGCAGAAAAGGAGGGAGGCAGTTTAACTGGGAGAGCTTTCCAGACAGCTTGAAGAGAGAACGTGCTAGGCACAGGGAAAGCAGAACGAGCCGGAGAATGAGCAGGAGCCAGAAGATTACAACAGAGTGATAGAGCTGGTTTGATGGTTTGAGATCAAGCAGAACAATTCAGGAAAGATAGAGTGAGAGCGAGGGATCAGATTGAATCAGTTAGTGTGGAGAGGACCTTGAGCCAGAAGAGCTGAGCTGAATCAGTCAGCCAGAGGTCAGAAAGAACAAGAAAGGGTGAGCTTATTCAGCAGGAAGTCTTAGAGACTCGGGCTTGAAGCTTCCAGGACTAAGCCTCTGAGAGAGACAACTACATCAGGAGAATAAAAGTTACTGTCAGAAAACCCTGGTGCTGCTTCCTTCCTGACACATCTTCCTACTCACAGTCTCTTGCTCTCCAGGCTGACACCAGGCTCCCAGAGTGTCTGCTGCCACTCGAGCAGTGTCCTCAGAGCTCAGGGAAGGAGGTAGGAGCAGGGGTCTGTCCTGAGGGTTTATTCCGCCTAGTGTTTCCAGCATCCCCTGAGCCCCAGTCACACCCTCCTGTAGGACATCCTTTCCTGCTACCATGTTTGCTGCAGAAGAAAGAACCGGGAGGCCTGTGTGGTAGAAGGCTATCTGATCCCTCTTCCTGGCCTCCTCCATCCATGTCTGTGGATAGAGAGAGGACAGCAAGACCACCGCATAAGTGAAACTGAAGACACTACCTGCACAGAGCATCAGGAAACAGCTCTCTTCTTAGAGATTGGCTCAGGCCTGGGAGACTCCAACATAACAAAGTCACCATCAACAGCACAGAAGGCTATGTGCGCCCTGTTCCTGTGTCCATCTGGCTGGAATGACGACAGTGACAACTACTCCTCTACCTCCGGAAAAAAAATAACTGTGCAATAAACCTTATAGATAAAAAAATTAAATTAAACAAATAAATTAGCATGCCAGGCATGGAGCACTTTTAAACCCAATATTCACAAGGCAGAGCAGGCCTGTGTGGTGGGTGGTCTGAACACAGTGAGACACTGTTTTCTGCCTCCACAGAAAACAGGAGCTGGAGGACCAGCTGGGTGACACAGCAGGACTACACCCCTGCCCCATCAAACAATAGACAACGAGAGTGTGCCGGAAGGTGCCGGGGCCTGTGCACTGTTTGGAGGCTGGATAAATGGAATACTTCTTTAAAAATTAGAAAGAGAACTAATTACCTTATTACCTGGCAAAGCATTCTGGGTGCACACCCAAAACAACTGGGACACACACACATGAGCTATCCCAATGGGCCACACTCACAGCCGCAGGACCTTCATAATCAACACATGCGCTCCACCGACGTGCCCATCACACAGACAGGAATGTGTGGTCTAGCCACATCAGGAACACTGCCCTACCTTTTAAAGAGTGAGGACACAGAGCAGTTGGGAGGGTCCTTGCCTGTCAGAACACTGTCCAGGAATGGAGTTGTGAGAATTCTGAGCACTGTGAGAACACTCTAAGAAATCAAGACAAGAATCTGTGACCTCAGTTTCTTCAAAACATAGACTTGTTCTTGGACTGTGTTTTCATGCGCCTCCTAGGTGTAGTGAATAATAGTTTACTTCATATTACTCATTATTGCTTGCTGTTGTTATTCAATTAAATGTTTAAACTGTCCTTTATTTGACTCCATGGGAAACCACGGTTTTGCCATGTGTGGCTTGTCTTTATGATTGTATACAGCCTGGACTCATGACAACCTTGAACGTCTGCAGTGCTGGGGAAAGCCAGCGACTGCATGAGACCTTAGTCGTCTTCACTTACCAATTCTGTTCTCCCAGGTCCCACAGCCTCTAAAGTGGTGACGCTTGCCCACAATACATGAGGCCCTGGGTTTGATTCCAAGCACTGCATACACCAGGCAGAGTGGCATATACCTCCAGCCCAGAGCTGGGAAGGGGCAGACAGGAAGGTCAGCCCTTCAGAGGCTGAGCAGGTGAAGGCACTGGACAGCAAGCCCAACAACTGAGGGATGGCTCAGTGAGTAAGAGCACGGGCTGCTCTTCCAGAGGACCCACATTCCATCCCCAGCACCCACATGGCAGCACGCCACAGTCAGTAACTCCAGGTCCAGGCAGTCAACGTCCTTTCCCAGCCTCCAAGGGCACTGCGTACACGTGGTGCACAAATATGCATGCAGGGAAAACACTCATACACATAAAACATGAACATATACATGCAGGGAAAACACTCATACACATAAAACATGAACATATACATGCAGGGAAAACACTCATACACATAAAATATGAAAATATACATGCAGGGAAAACACTCATACACATAAAACATGAACATATACATGCAGGGAAAACACTCATACACATAAAACATGAACATATACATGCAGGGAAAACACTCATACACATAAAACATGAACATATACATGCAGGGAAAACACTCATACACATAAAACATGAACATATACATGCAGGGAAAACACTCATACACATAAAACATGAACATATACATGCAGGGAAAACACTCATACACATAAAACATGAACATATACATGCAGGGAAAACACTCATACACATAAAACATGAACATATACATGCAGGGAAAACACTCATACACATAAAACATGAACATATACATGCAGGGAAAACACTCATACACATAAAACATGAACATATACATGCAGGGAAAACACTCATACACATAAAACATGAACATATACATGCAGGGAAAACACCCATACACATAAAACATGAACATATACATGCAGGGAAAACACCCATACACATAAAACATGAACATATACATGCAGGGAAAACACTCATACACATAAAACATGAACATATACATGCAGGGAAAACACCCATACACATAAAACATGAACATATACATGCAGGGAAAACACTCATACACATAAAACATGAAAATATACATGCAGGGAAAACACTCATACACATAAAACATGAACATATACATGCAGGGAAAACACACATAACCATAAAACATGAACATATACATGCAGGGAAAACACTCATACACATAAAACATGAACATATACATGCAGGGAAAACACTCATACACATAAAACATGAACATATACATGCAGGGAAAACACTCATACACATAAAACATGAACATATACATGCAGGGAAAACACTCATACACATAAAACATGAACATATACATGCAGGGAAAACACTCATACACATAAAACATGAACATATACATGCAGGGAAAACACTCATACACATAAAAAATGAAAATATACATGCAGGGAAAACACTCATACACATAAAACATGAACATATACATGCAGGGAAAACACTCATACACATAAAACATGAACATATACATGCAGGGAAAACACTCATACACATAAAACATGAACATATACATGCAGGGAAAACACTCATACACATAAAACATGAACATATACATGCAGGGAAAACACTCATACACATAAAACATGAACATATACATGCAGGGAAAACACTCATACACATAAAACATGAACATATACATGCAGGGAAAACACTCATACACATAAAACATGAACATATACATGCAGGGAAAACACTCATACACATAAAATATGAACATATACATGCAGGGAAAACACTCATACACATAAAACATGAAAACAAAGTTCAAGGTAGGCTGGGCTACATGAGACTATCACATACACACACAGAGACACACACAGACACACACACAAACAAAAGGAAATCCTGACATGCAACCACACAAATGGGTGAGGAACTAAGGCATGCACCATTACAAGGCCCTGTACAACTGCCTGAAGCCTCAGAGCAGTCAGACTCAGAGCTTCTTCATCTACTACAGAAGATGTGCTGCCAGAGACTGGGAGACTGAGGGGCCGACTGACAGGCCAGCCTGCAGTTTCCTTCTGGAGACATGCGCGATGAATGTAACTAAGCAGCACTGAACCCCACACTCGGAAACAGTTAAGTTCATAAATGTGATGGAACCTGTTACTTAACAGACTGGGGGAGCTGGAAAAATATCTGAGAAGGGAAATTGCACCTTGAATGTATAAAGAACGTTTATGAGCTCAACTAATAAAAGACAAGCCTGTCAGAAAGCAGGCCAAGGTCAGTGTGATCTCTAACCCAGCACTCAGGAAGTGGAGGCAGAAAGGTGAGGAATTCAAGGTCAGCCTCCATTCCACATAAGGGTATAAGGGGCTAGACTGTGACACATGTGCCATCTCAAGAAAACCAAGAAACAGCCGATCTCAGCACTCAGGACGCACAGCAGAAGGAGATCTGTGATTCCAAGGCCAGCCTGGTCTACATAGCTAATTCCAGAATAGCCTGAGCTATATTGTGAGGTCTCTTAAAGAGTGGGGTTGGGGGATAGGGTGGTAAAGAGCTGGCTCATTGGTTAAAATGCTTGCCGCTCTACCTGAAGGACCCAAGTTCAGTTCCCAGCACCCACGTGGCAGCTCACACCCTCCTGTAACTTCAGTTCCAAAAGACTCTGGCCTCTGAGGGCACCTACACACAAGACACATATACCCATATAAATACATACATTAAAAGATAATAATCTATAAAAGGAAAAAGAAGCTGGGTGTGGTGGCTCAGGCCTTTAATCTCAGCACTCCAGAGGCAAAAAAAAAGCAAGCTCCAGGGCTGTTACACACAGAGAGAAACCTGTCTTGAAAAAGAAAGAAATAAAAAGTAAACAGACAAGAGACATGAACAGACAACTCTTCAAAGGCACCTCAGCGCTCAACAGCACATGAAAACATGTTCGACCTCAGATCATCAAGGGACGGCCAATCAGAACCACCATGTGGCAAGACCTCACACCCACTAACAAGTAAGTGCTGGCCAGGATGTGGAGACAGTAAACCTCCTACATGCAGCCAGGCCCTATGGAAGCCACACTGTGTCCCTCCAAGGTGGCCCTGGAACTGCCAGGTGATTCTGACTCTACTCCCCAGCAAGCTGCTTCCACTCACAGCAGCTGCAAGCATCAGATAACTCTTTCTGCATCCTGGTACTTGGGAGGCAGGTGCCAAAGGAGTCTGAGGAAAGCCTGGGAGACACAGCGAGGCGATACAGTTTTGTTTTGTTTAAATGAAGGACACAACTGGCATCAGTCAAACTGATCTATCGCTGCCAATGGGAAGCTCACAAATGCTAACCTTAGGGTCAAGAGTTTTTAAAGGAATTTCATAAATGACCAAATCATTGGTCATGTCAAGCCAATATAAGGTCCTCCACCCCCAGAACAGCATGCAGTGGGCTGTAGCCAAAAGTTCAAACCCTTCAATCCTGCATGCAGTCTTTCACGGACAGCCCCTAGTCACCTCATGAACACCAGAAAAAACTGGGGAAACAAAGCCCCTGCCATCACTTACAAAACAAAGGCAACTAATGGTGAAACAGCTCATCATTGTGAACTTCAACGGAAAACATGCATACATGTAAATTACATTCCAAAGAGTTTCTGCAAATCTCAGGGGAAATAAAAGCCCATTGACCCGGGACTAAACAGGGCCTGCACAGAAGCTGATGGGCCTCTCTGGCCACCTGGAAGAGAAGTCTGGAGGCCAGCACAGTAGCTGGCTCACAGGAATGGTAATCTCCAACCACACCCAAAGGAACTCATGACTAGGAAGGGCCTAGCTTCCAAGCCTGGAGCTGCCAAGCCTGGAGCCCAGGAGCCTCCACTGATCCCCAAAAGAAGAGCATGACAGGTCTCAACTGATGACCATCTAAGACGAGAGGCACCTCACCCAAGGCCAGCCCCTACTGACCATCCTCACGACTCCTTGTTTTGCTGCCTGAGCCCCAGGAGCTGGCTAGGGGGATGAGTCCCTAGAGAGCAGAATGTCAATCATCCTACCTTCCCACAGCGATGCAATGTTCAGGCTTTTGGTGATCTGCTCTGGTTCTGACAGCCCTCATCGAAGCCCAGCATGATTTCTTGAACCCCAAACACTCCTGGCCAGTCGTCAGGCTCCAGGAGGCTACCTGCCTCCCCACCTCCCAAAAGCGTAGAGTCCTAACAAGCAGCTTCATCCTAGGAGTGGGACAAACCGTTTATCATCCCTCATAGCAGGCTTAGCTCCTGTGTCCAGCCAGCATCCAGGTTAGTGGAAGGGCCTCCTCAAGGGAATCCAGCTGGGTTCCTCTTTCCACCACTAGTGAGTAAGCAAATGCCAGCAGGCAAGCTGGTGGGTCTGTTCCCGGAGCCCAGTGATGCAATCTCATGAGAAGGTATGCAGTCACTCAGCCTTTTCTCAGGGAGGAATGTTGGAGGAGGGACAGAGCCCCCAACCCTCTGCAGGGCTAACAGATCCTCCTCTCAGAGCCCCCATCTCCAGGAACTTCAAGCCAAGTTCCACCCTGCTTGGCTTATTACAAGTCAAGGCATGGTTCCACCTCAGCCGAAAGCTCCTGAGCTAGGCTGGCTGGGCTGCCAAGTGGGGCAGAGGTCCTGGCTAGGCATGAAGGTAGCAGGAAGTCGGAAGATGAGAAAGTGCAGCACTGGGGGGGACTACGGAGGAAAACAGCACCACCCTAACTCTGTCTGAAGGGGGAAGCACCAGAGCTGGAAGCACTCTCAGTTGTGAAAAGAAACAAAGGCTTAGTTAGCTGAGTCCCCTGTCCCTACCCTGTAAGCTCTTAAACAGCATGTCAATTCAGCAGCCTCCAGACCTCCTCTGGCTTCCTCTGTTCCCAGCACTCCCCCACGCCTGGTCTTCTTGCAGCAAGTCACAGACAGCACAGCTTGGCATCCACAAACACCTCAGCATTCGCTCTAAAAGACCAAGCACAGTAGCACCATGGTGACATTTGTCCTCCCATTTACTAGGGAACTTAGGAAGTAGAGGCAAGAGTCTCACTTGAGCCCAGAATTTCAGGATAGCCTGGGCAATACAGTTGTGATGGTTTGTATATTCTCAGCCCAGGGAGTGGCACTATTAGAAGGTGTGGCCTTGTTGGAGTAGGTGTGGCACTGTGGGTGTGGGCTTTAAGACCCTCCTCCTAGCTGCCTGGAAGCCAGTCTTTTCCTAGTGGCCTTCAGATGAAGATGTAGAACTCTCAGCTCTGCCTCCACCATGTCTGCCTGGACACTGCCATGTTCTCACCTTGATGATAATGGACTGAACCTCTGAACCTGTAAGCCAGGCCCAACTAAATGTTCTTTATAAGAGTTGCCTTGGTCATGGTGTCTGTTCACAGCAGTTAAACCCTAAGACAACAGTGAAGCCTCACGCACAGTTTTGTTTTGTTTTAAGGTTTATTTATTTATTTAATGTATGTGAGTACACTGTCACCCTCTTCAGATACACCAGAAGAGGACATCAGGTCCCATTACAGATGATTGTGAGCCACCATGTGGTTGCTAGGAATTGATCTGAGGTCCTTTAGAAGAGCAGTCAGTGTTCTTAACCACTGAGCCGTCTCTCCAGCACCTTCCTTTTGTTTATTTAATTATTTTTTTTATTTTTTTTTTTGGGGGGGGGGCTTTTCGAGACAGGGTTTCTCTGTGTAGCCCTGGCTATCCTGGAACTCACTCTGCAGACCAGGATGGCCTCAAACTCAGAAATCCGCCTGCCTCTGCCTCCCAAGTGCTGGGATTAAAGGTGTTCACCACCACTGCCCCAGCTTCTTTTGTTTTTTAAAGACAGGGTCTTACTATGTCATCCTTGCTGCTCACCAGAAACTCACTATGTAAGCCAAGCTGGCCCCAAACCCACAGAGATTCCCCAGGCTTCCTATGCCTTCCAAGTACAGGGATCAGAGCCATGCACTACCAGGCCTGGCTTCCCATTTTTAAGTAAGCAAACACATACATACATACATACATACATACATACATACATCTAGAACATATAATAAAAATCCCTCAGCCTCATCAAACATCAAGAGAACACTCCCCTGCCGGAGAGTACATCCCAACGCCTGTGAAATCTGCATCTGTAAACTGCATTCACAACTCCAGAATCCCAAATGTTACAACATTGGCTGAAGAGATAAACCAGCTGGGATGTGCAGAGAATGGGAGTCCCGGGCCACCCATCTGAGGTTCACAGGCACTGTGCTAAGTACAACACCCTCCCCAGGCAACCACAGAACAAGCCACATGAGAGAGAGAGAGCCACTGAGTCGCTTGCCAGGTACCAGTGCTGGAAGAAGGAAATAACTGCCTGCCACCATTAGATCTAATGAAGATAATCTATGTGACAGTCAGATGGCTGCTACACAGACACACATCTATCAAAATGCAATGAACTACGCACACCTCTAATATCAAGATTTGGGACATGAAATCAGGAGGATCAGAAGTTCGAGGCCACCCTCCACCACATGCCAAATATGAAACTAGCCTGGGCTATGTGAAACTCTGCCTCAAAACAAAAGAAAACAAACAAATGTCAGTGAAATGTACATGAAAGCAGATGCATTTCATGGAGGATGGTTGTGTGGAGTGTGTGTTACATTCATAGAGAATGGTTGTGTGGAGTGTGAGAGAGAGTGTGTGTGTGTGTGTGTGTGTGTTACATCCAGAAGTCAACAAGGCTTTTACAAAGGCAAGCTTGAGCTAGGGCTGTCGCTGGGGAAGCACCAGCTGCCATGTACAAGGCTCTGAGCTTGACCCCAGCAGAAAGACAAATATTGGATAAATATTTTAAGTAAATACTTTTGAACAGCAAAGGACAATGTAATAACAACCAAGAGGGCTGGAGAGAGAGTTCATTATTAGAAGACTCTTGCAAAGGACCCGGGTTTAGTTCCCAGCACCCACACGGCAGCTCACTACCATCCAGAACTCCTGTCCCAGAGACTCTGATGGTGCCTTCCGGTCTCCACAGGCACTGTACACACATGGTACACAAACACACATGCAGGTAAAAACACCTATGCACACAGAATAAAAATAAGTCTCTTTTTGTGTGTGAAAATATATAAAGAAATGATAACCAGCAAGCTGTGACTCAGAGACTGAGTGTTCACCTAGCATACATGTGAGACCCTGGGTTTAGGCCCTAGGTCAGAGTAGAACAAGTCTTTTCCTCCTATATATTTATTTACAAAGAAGAGGAGGGTTTACCATGCGTGTATGTCACAGGTTAGTGGAAGTAAGGAGACCATTCACAAGAGTTGGTTTTGCCTTCCACTCTGTGAATTTCTAAGGACCAAACTCATAGCAAGGAAGCGTCTTCACTGCTGAGCCATCTACTGGTCTTACTAACATTTATTACCTTTCTTAACATTAATCATCAGATCTTTTAAAAATAAAGAGAGAAAGTCTCCTCACATAGTCCAGTTGGCCTTCCGCCTCTGCCTGCCACATGCTGGAAAGAGAGGTGCACATCACTCCACACTAAGTTTGTTTCAAATTTATTTTATGATTTGTTATTATGTATGTATATATGTATGTATGTGTGTGGGCGGGAGGGGGTGCATGTGAGGACAGATGTCTGAGTTGGCCACAGGCATTGGCTCTTTTCAAGGTAGAATTACAGATGGTGTCATCCTCCATCGAAGGAATGGCTGTGTCTATGAGATTAAAGGCTGCCCTGCCCAGATTTCAAGGAACTACCCATAAATACTTTAAAAATCTGCCTGCATTCTGTTGACTTCTGAAATGTTACTGTAGGCACTGAAGTTTGTAGTGGCAGCCAGCCAGCCTCCCTGCAGCTATTCAGGCACAGGTCCTTGGTGGGGGAAGACTCCACAACAACTCCCTTCCCAGGAACCTCCAGGACTGAAAAACAGTACCCCAGATGGGCGGTCAGGTCAGCCCTGACATCCAACCCTTCACACCCTCTTGTGTCCTTCAGGAAAAGGCTGGAGAAATGGCTCATCGGTTAAGAATACTGGCTGTTCTTCCAGAACACCTGAGTTTGTGTCCCAGCAGCCATACGGCAATTCACAACTATCTAAAATTCCAGATTGGTCCAGAGGACCCAATGCTCTCTTCAGACACTAGGCACACACATGGCAGGAGACATATATGCAAGCAAAACAACCATACTCATAAAAATCAGTAAATCAATTTTTAAAAAAAGACACCTTCTGGCTCGCATGATACCAGGGACCTGGCTAGCTTCAGGGTGAAGTCCAGAGTGACACTGGGCTCGGTAACAGGCTGTAAAATAAGACAGTGGCAGACTCAGGCATCCGCTACAGGCTCACTGGGCTACAAAGAGTGCATCTTCAACAGGATCCATACATCTTCCCAGGAATAGAGCCACACTACACTTTATGGAATGTTCTAGAACAGATCCTGTGTTATTGTTAATTCCACTTTCCAGCCAAAGACCAAGCTGAAAGGGGAGAAAAGTCACATCCACTGAACTAACACTGCTGGAGTTTGCAGACTGCAGGCAGTGCTGAAGGCATTCACCATCCTCGAATCCACTCCTAGCAAAGTGCTTAGCAGACCAGCATCTGAGAGAGCAGGAAGATGTCACAGAGTCTACAGATGTCACACCCTCAGCCCCAATAGGTTCCACAGCCATGAAATCCCAGAGCTCAGTCATCATGAGGCTGGGGCAGGATGCCAAGGGCAAGGCTGGCATGGGCTACTAAGTGGAACTCTGCCTCAAAAAAGGGCAAAATAGATAAATAAAACGGGGTTAAAGGGAAGGGTTAGCAATTAAGAGAGCGTGTGGCTTTCCAGAGTTTTGTTCCAGCACCTACACGGCTCCCTCTCTCTCCCTCCCTCCCCCGACCCTCCAAGTAAAAATCAGGGCTGGTGGGATGATTCCGCAGATGAAGGCACTGCCAAATCTGAAAAATTGGGTTCAATCCCCAGAACCTATTCCCACAAGCTGTCCTCGTCATGACCTCTACATTTGTGTCATGGCACACTCACAGGAACACACACACACACACACACACACACACACACGTGCCTGTACCATCTTGCACCAAGGCCCCCTACACCAGCACATTGCTTGGAGGTTGACTATTTGCACTGGATCAAAGGATAGATGACAATTATTCAGTGGCCTGTGGGACTCAAAGGGTTCCTTTTGTAAGCTCGTTTATACAAGCAAGAAATGGGACAAAGGTATCAGTCCACACAGTGACCCTAAGATAGGCACCATCCTATCTCTAATTTACAGATAAGAAAAGTAGGGTCAAGTGAGATTATGCTGTGAGGTTAAGGGAGTGACCTAAGTCACACAGACACCTGCAAGAGACAGACCTAGAAATAAAGCCATGCTGTTACCTTTTAAGCTGGTGGCCCACTTTCCACATAAAGAACGCCCATTGACTCAGTGCTAGCCATCCTGCTGGGTCAGCTCAGGTTACTCTTTTTTTTTTTTTTTTTAACTTATTTATTTGAATTTTTCTTGAGAAAGTTTCTCTGTGTAGCTCTGGCTATGCTAGAACTCTGTAGACCAGGCTGGCCATTAACTCAAAAATCTGCCTGCCTCTATCCCCTGAGTGCTGGAATTAAAGGCCTGCACTATCATTCCTTGTTCAACTAACTCTTATTCAATACTCAGACCCAGAGAGAACAGGGACACAGGAATTTAAGCAATGGGCTTCCAGGTCACTCAGTTACCAAGGGCAGAGGCCACATTTACTCTTATCTTTGCAAGGGGCGTGTATGTTTGTGTGTAGGTAGGTGTATAGTGCCATGGTGTAAGAAGTATACAGGTCAGAGAACTACCTCAGACGACAGTCCTCACACTGCGCCTGGATTGAGACAGGGTGCTTGCTGTTCACTGTAGCATCCATCATCCTAGCTGGCCCGTGAGCTCCTCTGGTCTCCACTCCACACCTCGCTGCAGGAGCACTGAAGTTACGGCACTCACTACCCTGTCTCACTTTACACAGGGCTCAACTCAGGGGCTTCGCGGCAAGCACTGCAGCCCCTGAGACGTCTCCCCAGCCCAACACCCAACTTTAAAGCTCCCTTCCTTCAAGCTTTGGAACTGAAAACAGATGATCTCTCTAACAGTCTGGGATGACAGGTGTACCATCCTGCCTGACACTGTGTCTCTCCTAAGAGAAGGACCAAACTTTCCACTGTTCAATGTCCTTCCAGGGCTGAGCTCCTTGGAGGTATCTGGTGAAGTCCTGTTAAATTCATGGCTTAGATGCTCCAGGCCAGGAGTCTTGTCTTTCATGGTGCTGCCTCAAATGTCCTTAAAGGGCTCCCCACCTAGCTAGGTCTACTCTCCAGTGTCCTGGCGTTCCAGCCAAGCCCACATGACCACAGTCTACTTCACAGCTCCTCCTCCTTTGGCAGTCATGCCCTGAAACATCTCAGCCAGGACTCCTGTTCATGCACCTTAGGGAAAATGTACAGTTGTGACTCTGACAGCCCTGTAGAGTACAATAAGAAAAGCCACACACAAGACTTGTAAACATATCAAAGTACCCAAAGCTACATAAAAACCCATTAGCTATTAGAAGCTAGTGGGGAAAAAATGGTCAGTCACCAACCATACTGATGAGGTCAGCTAAGAAAGAGCCCAGGAGATTTAATCAGTATGACCAGACCTAAGCAGGAGCTAACTCTGGGGCTCCTGGGCTTTATTGAGTTTCTCAAATCCCTCCTCCACACAGCAGGGGGAGGAAGGACCTACCAGCCATCCTCCCAGAAAGGTGAGGCCCAAGACCCCCACACCAATAAACAGCATGTCTCAAAGACCCTCTTTATCTCCACATTATCAGTAACAGGCACTCTGCCCTCACAGAGCTCAGGTCAAGTGGCCAGGGCAGCCACACTGCCAATAAGGAAGCGAGGGGAGAGGGGCTCCCTAAACATATACCCTTCTCTAGGAAGCCAGAAGCTGACCTTTAAGTCGGGAAATGGCCTCTGCCAGGCCAGAAGGTAAGGCTGACAGCAAAGAGCTCCAGTTATCCAACAGCAACACCCACAGGGCAGGAGCCTGCCTCTGCTGGGAAGGCTGAGACACAAGGTCAGTGTGATGCCCAACCTCCAAACTATGTGTTTGCTCGCCCTGTGATACCCACTCTCAAAAATCTCACTCTTGTCAGTGTGTCAGACAGGGCAGACAACCTGCAAGCACCATCCAGCATCCCCACCCCTCATTCCTGCCCCTTACTGATCTGGTGTATAAACGCCAGCTTGCCTATGCTTCTACTTCTGTGAATGAAACCGCAGGGTAACCTTGAGGCTGCCCTCCCCGCCTTCTCGAGGAAATGAGCTTGCTCACCCGCTCCAGCTTCCTCTGGGGACCCACATCTAAGCAGCACCCCCAACGGAACAAATGAACAAGGAACTGGGGAGAATGCTTAGATGAGAACAATCCTTCACCCCTATTGTGTGAGATGACCCACTCACTCCCTTTCCTAGGCAATAAACCGTTTGAATGGATGAGTTCTTCCTTCTAACACCTGCTCTCCTTACAACTGAGGCGGGGCTCTGAAGGAATAGTGGGTCTGGGGTCTGCTGTCACAGAGGCACCCACCCATGTGTGCTCGCACTGCCTTGGGTATGTTCCCCACCACCCTCTGGAGCCTAAGTTAGTTACCCTTTCCGAAGCCCACAGGAGGTAGGGCTCGGACTATAAGGCGCCGAGCCTGGGGTGGGGCAAGTCCTATAGGACCCACAAGAGGACGGCGGATAGACCCTTTGCCAGTTGCCCGGTTCCAGTGTCCCTGCCCGGATCCCTACATCGAATGTCCTCAGAACTGCAGCCGCCGCCCTTGGGATGCAGCCAGAGGCCGGTGGGAGGAGTCGGCAAGGCGGCCGGGTTCTGCAGCATGGCGGGGAGCATCCCTGAGGAGGGCACCAGGAGGGGGGCTCCAGGGTGGGGTCCGGGAGAAGGATCCAGGGCGGGGTCCGGGGAGAGAGTCCTGGGCCCGAGTCCAGTGAAGGGGTCCAGGGTGGGTTCCAGGGCCCGGATCTCAGGAGCGTGGAGCCGGGCAGGGCCGCTCAGGATGAAGGCAGCATCCTGGTGAGCCTAAGTGCTTAGCATCGCCTCAGCGGGCTCGGGCGCGAGCGAGCGAGAAAGGGTCGGCTTGGCCCGCAGGCCTCCGTCTTACCGGCAGATCTGGATGGCGGCCGGCGTGTCTGTGGTGGGGCCCGACATCTTGGCGGCGACGGTGGGCGGCGGCGGCTGGATCTGAGAACAGGTGTCCAGCAGGCCCGGCGCCGAATGAATGAGCCTGGGAGGCGCCATAGAGGAGGAGGGAAGAGGCGGGGCCATAGCGCCCGAGAGGCGGGGCCTGCGCAGAGGCGGCGAATCACGGGCGGCCGCCCCTCGGGGGCCCCGCCCTCGCGCAGGCCCCGCCCCGCCCCCCTGCCCAGAGGCCTCCACGGCCGCTGGCGCTCGCAGAGGCGGCGAGCTCTGTCGGCGGCGGGGGCGGCGGTGGGACTCCGCTTCCAGAAGGTTCGGTGGCAGTTGGGTGGCGCGCGCGCGCGCACCGCACGCGCCGGCGCGGAGCAGGCGAGCGGCCCGCGGCGGACACCACGCAGGCTGGAGGCCGAGTCGTGGAGCGTCCCCGGGGTGGCGTGCGTGCGTGGCTTCGGCGGCGGCGGTGGCCGGGAGTCTACGGGGCGTTCCCGTGCGCCCGCGCGGCGATTCGCTACCGGCCGGGGCCGGCCACCCGATGAGGTCACCGGGGGAGGCCCGACCGGGACGGGCACGGTGCCCACGAGCGGCGCGCCGACCCCTACGCCCGGCCTTGACCTCACCCGGGCCTACAGCGCGCGGTGTCGGGAGTGCAGACGCCCAGGGCTGTCGACCCTTTACCCCGATGGCTGCAGACGGGGAGCCCCGTCGACCCCTGACCCCTGTTGGCCTCAGACCCCCTCAGCCAACATTGACCCGCTAATCTCCAAAGAGACACCCCGGGAGCCCCAAGCACAAGCTGGGTGCACCTGCTGCCCAAGCTGCTGCAGTTTTCTGTTTTGCCTAGAAATCAAGTCCAAGTTGCAGGCCACAGAAGCCACCAAAGAAGGGAAATGTTGTCACCCATATCTACTGTCGTTGCAGAGCTTTTGCACCCATATCTAGAGTACTGCATAGAGCTTCTGCCCCCTCCCCCCACGCGGTATCCAAGAAAATTAACCCCACCCATTAACAGAACTTGGACCCATTAACTCTAAAGTCTAAAGCGTCACCCCTGCAACACCACTTTCCAGCAGGAGATGAGCTTGGTGGGTGATACAGGCCTTGCCTAGCACATGCCACACACACCAGCTTTCACAATTATTATTCAAAGAATGCAGTTTTTAGGACCGGGACTAGGGTGGTAGAGGCTTCCACCCTGTGTTCTCTCAGCATTTCAGTATGAATTGAGCAAGCCCTCCAGAGTTTATGACCTGTTTAAATATCACCACCTCCCCCTTACAGCAGCTGATCTCAGCCTGTGGGTCAGAAACCCCTTTGGGGCTCAAACCTCCTAAGGCCATAGGAAAAAACATATTTACATTATGATTCATAACACTAGCAAAGTTGAAGTTATGAAGTAGCAACGAAAATAGTCACGGTTGAGGGTCACCACACGACATGAGGAATTATATTTAAGGGTCACCGTGTTAAGGAAGGTTGAGAGACACAGCTTCACAAGGTCTAGATCTAAGAGGAAGCTGTAGGTAGGCAAAGAGCTTTCCTTAATTTGCTAACGGTCTGAAAACAACCGCCAAACCACCTCTGTGAGCCTTAAGTGACCTGTGAACGCCCAGGGTCAGGACATTACACTAGGATAGTGTTTGTGATAACACAGTACAATATTCTATTTTCTGGCTGCAGAGACGGCTCGGCAGTACCTGCTGTTTGTGTAGAGGACCTACATTCTGTTCCCAGCACAGAGTGATTCACAGCTGTCTGTAAGTCTAGAGTCAAGGGTCCAATGCCTGCCTCTCCTGATCTTTGGGGGCTTCTGCACACACAGGTTGCATCACAAAAAAAAAAAGTTTTTAGAAATGTTAATACATTAGAATTTTGTTACATGCAATTATGTAGTACAAAATAACAGTGCACAATGTCACTTACAGAAGCAATGTCATTTAGAACTAGGATTGCTGGGAAAGAACAGGCTATAAAGAGGTCTGAGAGACATCTCTGAGGTGATGGTGGTGGTCCGTGATTTCCTAGGATGTATTTGTCAAGGCTCTATAACGTAACAGAACTCTTGAAATGAATCTCTCTGTATATAGAAAAAAGATTTATTGGAGAAGTTCATAGGCTATGATCCAGCTAATCCAACAGTGGCTGCCTATGGACAGAAAATCTAGTAGTTATTCTCCACAAGGCTGGATGTCTCAACTGGGCTTCGGTGTATGTCTGACACACACAGTACACGTAAAGTAATCATTTGTAAGGGGGTTCGTTGTAGCCGACAACCCAGCTGCCGTGATGTGATCCATCAGTGGGCAGCTGCACGTGGACAAGCAGAGAACTCCGTAACTGCTCAGTCCCTGGGTGCCTCAGCAGTCCCAACTCAAAGCTGCCAGTCTTCAGTCCACACTGGAAGGTTGAGAAGACTGGCGCCTGATGTGGCTGGAAGGTGGCAGCAGCAGCAGCTGATGCCGTCCTCCCTCAGGAAGAAGTGAAGACAGAGTCAGGCAGGCAGCACTGATTTTTTTCCCCCCTTGGACTATCCAGGCTGCTTGTTGGAATGCCCGAAACTCACAGGGGTGTCTCCTGAGTTGGTTCTGAATCCTATCAAGCTGATAATTAAGATCAACACATGTTTAACTACGTTAAAGAGAGGGCTTGTGTGTGTGCTCACGCATGTACACGTGCACAGGTGGGACTCAAACCCACCATGTCAAGTGTCAAACAAGCCCTCTACCACCAGTCTATACTTACAGGAAATAAACAGATCATTGTAGGCTAAAGACTTGCTCCTTGTATATGTTTGAACTCATAACTTTTCTGCCACAGAAACAGCCAAGAAAACACGTTGTTCCCTAGGAATGGCCAATGTGGCAATACGGCCTGTCCATGTGACCCACTCCTGATCTGAGTGACAGGTAAGGTCCAGGACCCAAGAAGGGATTCCAGGGATGCATCCAGAGCCTCCTCCCATCTCAGCTTGCTTCCATCTCTGCATGGAGTACAACACCCCTGAGAACCTAAAGGGGTATGCAGCAATCCCTGGGCACGAAAGGCTCCTTAAGGCCTCCTCCTAACAAACTGAAGAGGCAGAAGAACTTCTGGGATCGTGGTAGCACCAGGGATGGGGTAGCACAATACAGAACTAAGAGATGAACCACACCAAGATGTGTGGCCTTCAGTGACCTCTCTGCTATCTGTACCTCAATTCTCCATGACTAGAGAGAACAGAAGACCTACCCATAGGACTGTGGTAAGGCCTAGACACATAGGCATTTTTAGGTGCTTGAAAAGGGACTATGGGAGCCTCCTGGTAAACTTGGCTGCTCCAAAGTCTGGAGCCACAGGAATGTTGAAGGGATTCAAACATCCTAGGCCCAGAAGACCCTGCATGATCCTGCCTGATGCAAGCTGACATTCAGAAGGGGAAGAATGCTGCAGGTTCCCCAGGACCAGCCATGTCTTCAGTGTCAAAGAACGCAGGCAGCAAAAGGGTCCTGGCCTCCCTGCCCACACCGCTCATCTGCCAGCTTGGATGTCAGCTTTATTCTTCTGTTTGCAGGTTTTCTTTCTTCTTGCCTCTGAGCAGTTAATATCTTGGGATGAAGTGGAGAACCAGGAGGAAATGAGGACACTCAGGAGTGTTAAAAGGGTATTTCACCTGTCAGAACGAGGGTGTTTGCATTTGAGGTAAGAGTTCCGCACTGAGGAAGTTGAAAGAACACTTCTCTGAGATAACAGTTCCACACTGAGGAAGTTGGGAGAACACTTCTCTCCACTTGCATTCTCTGGTGTTCAGCTGCTTGTGTAAACATCCCAAGGAGCTCATGGGACACACCAGGCTGGGATCTGCACAGCTTCTGAGACGTCTGTTTATTTTGTTCTTGGGTCGTTCATTCCCTTGAGAACCTGCTACGTGCCCTGAGGCTGGGACAGTGAGCTTGTCTGTACCACCTCTACCTTCAAGAGCTCAAGGTCTTTAGTCTAACACTGGAGAGCACAACAGAGCAGAGGCCTCACTGCAGAACAGGGCCGAGGACAAGGCTCTGTGCAAAATCAAGTCAGACTGAGGAGTTCACTGACTGGCTCACAGGCAGCTGGAGCCTGAAAGACCTGTTGTGCCTTTTCTACTTGGAGAAAATGGATGCTTCTATATTGTGCCTCCTGTTCACAGTACTTCATGGAAAGCCCCAGACACTACTGCCCACTCCCCACACTCGCTGCTGGGAGGGAGGATCCCGCTCTCCTGTCACCAGCTCCTAACTTAACCTTGAGAGTCACATCCTCTGCCTGTAGCACAAACTACTCCGAGAAACCTAAGACTAATAAAGGACTCTTTTGAAAACTGGACTGTGGTGGTTTGAATATGCTTGGCCCAGGGAGTAGCACTGTTAGGTGTGGCCTTGTCGGAGGAAGTGTGTTACCTATGTAAATGCAGACAAAACATCCATACATATAAAATAAAATAACAACTTCTTAGATTCTAACTGGGTCGAACTTTATAATGTGGATTTATAACATGCATGGTACCTGAAAACTGGCAGAGTTAATAAGACAGCTGTAGGTCCCCTTTCCCCTGACCTCCTGGAGTCTGACGCGGCAGGGTGCTGGGTTTGTGGTCCTGTGGTGCCACCTAGGGGCAGAGTAAATGTCCACACCGTTTGTCAGCATACTGAGGACAGATCTTGTGGCAAGCAGAATAAACACTTCCTTAATCAAAAGTGGATTTTGTGAAGCTGGAGAGACGGGTCAGTGTTTAAAATCAGTTGTTGCTCTTGCAGAGGACCCAGGTTCGATTCTAAGCACCCCATCTCTAACTTCAGCTCCAGGGGCTCCTCTCTGGCCTTGAGGGCAGAACAACTCCTGTGCGCTTTTAAAACGTGAACAGCTGCTGAGCAATGAGGCTGTCTTTTGCCTGCCCCACAAAAGGAGAGAAATGAAGACCAAGGAAAGTGAGCTGGGACCAAGGAAACGGTAAGAAGCAGAGGGAACCCCAGAGGCTGAGGCCCCAGCCTAAGAGTCGGTTCCTGCCTCTGAGTGCAACTCACAGAGCAGTTAATTACTTTGACAAGGATGAAGAGAGGGTCAGGGTGTCACTTGGAGACTGAGCATTCTAAGAGGTCCTGGGCTCCGGACCCAGCAGAAGAAAAGCAGAGTCCAGGGCTACAGCATGCATCCCTCTCCAGGCCCCTCCTGCCTTGTGACCTTACGTAAGTGCCTTGACCTTTCTGTGCTTCCGATTCCTCATCTGAGAAATGAGAGTAATGTGTGCTGGGGGAGACGGAGAGGGGAAGTGCTTGCCACATGGGGACTGAGCTCAGATCGGTAGCACCTGTGAATAGCTCTGGGGGAGGGAAGACAGGTGCTTACTGGCCGGCCACTCGAGGTGACATAGTGAGCTCCAGGCTCGGGAGAGGCCCTGTCTCAAAATATAAGGTGGAAGAGAGACTGCAGAGTTTGAAAGACAGCTCTGTTCCTGCAAAGGACCTGGGTTTGATCCCTAGCACCAGTATGTTAATCTGGAGCATTGGTGATCTCTCTCTCTCTCTCTCTCTCTCTCTCTCTCTCTCTCTCTCTCTCACACACACACACACACACACACACACACACACACACACACACAAGTACATGTAAACATAAATCTGAGGATATAAACTGAGTTTGTATGAAAAGCCTTTGGAAACCCAATGCTTTGTAAACTTAATAAATTTTAATTTAAGAAAGAGACCACCCAGGCACTTGGGTTCAATCCTGGCACTCACTGGTGAGGCAGAGGCAGGTGGATTTCTGTGAGTTGTCTACGAAGTGAGATCCAGGCCAGCCTGGGCTACATAGTGAGAGCCTGCCTCAAAATGAATGAATCAGGGCTGGAGAAGTGGTTTAGCAGTGAGCAGCACGAGCTACAGAGAACCCAAGTTCACTTCCTCACAGCACATCCTGGCGCTCCAGCCTGAAATCCAGCTGCAGGGGATCTGGTGCCCTCTTCTGGCCTCTGCAGGCACTGCCCTCACATGTGGGCACATGCAGACATTTGCACACAGACATATCTATACACATTATTAAAAATAAAATGCGCCTGGGTTTTTTGCGGGTGGGTCTTATATAATCATCATCATTATCATCAGACAGGTCTTTCTGTGGCTCTCGTGGCTGTCCTGGAACTCACTGTGTACCAGGCAGCCTCAAACTCACTGAACTCCACCTGACTCTGCCTCCCATGTGCTAGAATAAAAAGCATGCACCACCATACACCCATCTAAAATAAATCTGTTTTTTTTCTCATTTAGCCTAAAGCTGAGTACTTGAATTACACTCAGCAACTGATTTCTTTTTCTTTTTTAAGATGTATTTATTTTATATATGTGAGTACACTGTAGCTGGCTTCAGACACACCACAGGAGGGCATCAGATTCCATTACAGAGGGTTGTGAGCCACCATGTGGTTGGTGGGAATTGAACTCAGGACCTCTGGAAGAGTAGTCTATAAATCTGGTTTTTTTAAAAAACAAACAAAAAACCCAAACACTTGTGTCCCATAATTTTGTTCAGTTTTGAGCTTTTTTTAGCACATTTAATGTGGGCTAGCCTAAGTTCTGATGCTTAGCATGAATATTTAATACATAGTAGACATTGAAGTCTCAAATTACTGTGGTTCACCAGGTTGTAACCCAGCCACCGGGCTGAGTGACATTTGGTCAGATAATATTAGGAGAAATCTCCTTGCTCTGAAGGGTCCCAGCACAGTTCAGGTGACTGTGGCCAGAAGACAGAGGGAAGGGAGGGACTCGGGTGTTTAGGTCCCCAGAGCTATGAGGCTGGCAGTCAGCCAGGAAGCGAAGCTAAGATTCACAATGGTGTCTACTTAGTCTGGGATTCAGCAGAGGTGACATGGCCTCCACCAGGCTGTGAGGGTGTCACTAAGACACTGTTGGCCAAACATCTAAACAAAGCAGCGCACTTCCATCTCCGAGTTCCACGCCTTCCTCCCTCTGCACAGTGTCTGACTCCTCAGCTCCGTGCAGGTCCTCGGGGAAGACAATCTGCTCTCCCCATTCACGCCCCAGGGGCCCTGTGAGCCCGGCTAATTTAATTTGTGGGTACCTTGGAGCTTTGCCGACTTTAGCTTCTGTGCTTCCCTTTTTTAAAGACAGGGTCTCAGAAAGCCAGAGCTGGCCTTAAACTGTAGCCAAGGCTGACCTGCAACTGTGGACCCTTTAAACTGTAGCCAAGGCTGACCTGCAACTGTGGACCCTCACGCCTCCACTCTGAATGCTGGGATTACAGGTTGGCACCGGTTTATTCGGTGCAGGGCTTTGTGCATTGGGCAAGTGCTCCTAACTGAGCTACAACCCCAAGCTCCTCAGATTCAGTTTATAACTGACTGGCTGCTGTGAAGAGCTGTTGTAGCTCAACCAACTAGCCTAGGCTTCAGGTTTCTGAAAGACTTGTTTTACTTGACATGTATTAGTATATTGCCTGTATATGTATTTGTATTTTCATGTGTGCATGCACACGAAACCTGTGTGCCTGACGAGATCAGAAGAGGACCTTAGAGCCCCTGGAACTGGAGTTACAGATGGCTCTGACTCACCATGTGTGTGAGCGCCAGGAACTGAACCCCTGTCCTCAGGAAGAGCAGCCAGTGCCTCTAACCACTGAGCCATCTCTCCAGCCCTTAGGTCTCTTCTTTTGTCTACTTAACCTACCTACAAGTGTGCAAGGGAACTGCTCCTTGTCTGCACAGCCCAGCATGTGCAGCACCAGCCTTAGCCCTCCTCGACTGAGAGAGACACACGCAGCCCCTGAAATATCTCACTGTGCTCAGCCTCGGCTCTCAAAAAAGCCTTCCTGCCCCCAACATCCACGTCTGCACTGGCCACCTGCTTCTTTCCCGGTTGTTGATTTTTAATTAAATTCTGTCGTGGCTGAAGAGTGCTCTGGATAACTTCATTTCCTTCAGATTTACAGAGCCTTCTCTTACGTCCCAGCAGACGGCCTCCTGGGCAGCTGTTCTATGCCCTCTTGAGATGGTGTTTGTTTTGCTGTTGGCTGTGAAGGGCCATCTGGGTCAGGTTTGTTGGTAGTCTCCCAATCTTCTACAGCCTTGCTGATTTTCTGTGTGCATTTTTCAATCACTTAGAGAGGAAGGTTAAATCTTCAGATATAGTTAGTTGTGAATTTGGCTGTCTCTTTCAGTTAAATGTTTTCTGTAGTGAGGACTGGGCATGAGTCCCCCTCATACACACTGCTGTGGAGCTCCAGCCTCAGACCCCAGGTGCATTTTAGAGTCTTGCACTTTATTTGCCCAGGGACTAAATACCTGCAAATTAATAATTTTTATTTGTCTTCTTGTTGCTGGTTTTTTTTTTTTTTTTTTTTTTTTTTTTTATCACTCTGGATGTCCCATTCACCACTGAGAATCTGCAGCATTCTGTAATTTGGTGTTTTGTTTTTTAATCTAATAAATGTGGTTACTCCTGGGGTTAAGGAGACAGCTCAGCAGTTAACAGCTCCTTTTTGGAGGAATCTTGTTAGTTCCCAGCCCACATGGGGCAGCTCACAGGTACTTGGAACTCCAGCAACAGGAGACTTTGATATGCTCTTCTGACTCTCACGAGCACCTGATCGCACATGTACACACACATACACACCCACATACACACACAAATAAAATAAAATATTGAAAGAAAACATTTGGGAGACAGGATTTCTAAGAGAAAGAAAGGAAGAAAGAAGAACCATATTCAGCATCTTATGACCTGATGCAGCCTTACCGTCTGTGCCCATAACTGCAGCAGAAGGCTGTTTGTATCCCATGAACTCCCCGTACACTTGGGTTTAAACATTGGTCACTTTTGTCTGTTTTCCTGTTGGTTCCCTCTGTCCTCTCTTCCTTTTCCTGACCTGCTCTCCTTTGGACTGTGAATGTGCTGCTTATATTTGTTTTGTTTGGGGGACAGGGTCTCTCCTCTAGTAGCCCAAGCTGGCCCAGAACTCAATATGTAATCCAGTCTGGCGTTGAACTCACAACAATCTTCCTGCTTCAGTCACTCAAAGAGCTAGGATTACAGGATCAAGCTACCATGCCTGGATTTAAATTGTGTATTTCTAAATATTTATTTTTAGGTTACTTTTACAAGTGTATGTGGTGGGGGGGAGTGTATCCCCAGAATAGAGAATCAGATCCCATGGAGCTGGAATTGTAGGCTGTTGTGAGCCACTTAATGGGGTGCTGGGAACCAAACTGGAGTCCTCTGAAAAAGTAACAAATGCTTTCAGCTGCTGGATTCTGTATTTCTTATGGCTTTGTGCTGTCCACTCTTAAGCAGCTCCCAGTTTTTTCATGGATGCTTGAAGTACCAGGACTCTTCCTCGGTCCATGAAATCAAAGTGACTTGACCATGATATTAAAACACCATCATGGTGGGGCAGTGGTGGTGCATGCCTTTAATCCCAGCACTTGGGAGGCAGAGGCAGGCGGATTTCTGAGTTCGAGGCCAGCCTGGTCTACAGAGTGAGTTCCAGGATAGCCAGGGCTACACAGAGAGACCCTGTCTCAAAAAACCAAAAAACCAAAAAACCAAAAAAAAAAAAAAAAAAAACACACCACCACCAACAACAACAAAAAACAAAAACAAAAACAAAAACAACAACAACAAAAACACCATCATGTGCATTTTCCACAGCCAGGCTCTCCCAAGTACACAATGACTGCAGCAGCTTCCTGTCCTGTGGTGACATTGGGCAATAGAACAATAACAGCAGGGAGAGCCAGGCCATCAGGTTTCATGAGCCAGTGTTTTCCAAGTGATCAATGGAGGTTGCTACTTAATCATGCATGGATAAAATATCTATTCAAAATGCAAGGAGTAGGGCTGGAGAGATAGCTGAGCAGTTAAGAGCACAATTCCCAGCACCCATGTTGGGCAGCTCATAACCCAGCCACCACCACCAGCCACTCCAGCATCCTCTGGGTTCCTAGGACTGCTGGCACATCACACACACACACACACACACACACACACACACACACACACACCTACTTTAATGACTGTAAAATCTATTTTAAGACCCCAAGAAGATAGGGCAAACCCTCTGCTGCAGAAGCATCAGCAGACACATACTCCGCTTGAAGTAAGTCCTCTTTCACCCTGCTCGCCCTAGCCAGAAAACTGCCTCAGGTCGGATGACGATCCGTAGGCCCCTGCTCCTTGCTACCCCCTAGTGGACGTTCCGTAACAAGCCGTGTGGAGTGTGTCCCCCAGCGCCTTTCTCACGATCCTAAAACCATTATTCATGTTTTATTGGATCTGCCTTAAGTGCTCGAGGCTTTGCCCCGGCCTCTGAAAACCCCAAGTGAAACTCCTTACTCACTGGGAAGCCTCGGTGGGTGGCTTTCTTCTTCCGGATAGCGCATGTCCGGGCAGCTCTCAGAAAGTGGGTACAGCCCAGTGAAGAACAGAGGCATATACACACTCAGCTCACATAGGAATTAAGGCTTGAGAAAATAAGGCCACAGACCGCGTTAGCTGTTCTCTGGAACAATGCAGACTGTAGGACCCGGAAGGGCTGCCATGCCCTGGCTGAGACTTTCCGTGTGCTGCTGTCTGCAAAGTAACATTCTGCGCTTCCTCTAAGATCAAAAACATCCTGATGTGGGCGTGGTGCCCCAGGAAGGGAATTTACACTTGACATCCCATCGCCCCCCAGTTGAGTTCCTGTTTTTCCTTGAGTTTGTGTTTTTCCGTCCCTGGCTTGGGGTATATATTGAACCTGCTCAGTAAAAGCTTTGGCATTCTCTCATAACGAATGACCGGAGTCTGTGTCTTCCTTTAATCCCCCAGGCCTACGCCTGGTATTGTGGCAGCGCTGGAGCTGTCAAGTGGAGGTTCCACCCAGATTTGAACTCAGATTGCTGGCTTCAAAGTCCAGAGTGCTAACCATTACACCATGGGACCTACAATCTTCTGATTCTTGCCAGATCCTTTTTGTATGGCAGCAGACCACCTAACATGTCACTGAAAAGTGAACATGTAAAAGGTTAAAGACAATTGGAGTCCCGAGGGCCTAGATGTTGTAAATATGCGTCTGGGCAAACCTTCCAGAGCCTTGATGAAAACAAAGCCACCCCTAGCCAGCCTGCCTGAGACTCGGACTTCAAGGCAGAAATTATGAACAGAAGCCGGTGCTCCTCCTCCCTGTGACTTTCAGACCACCGAACAGCCAGCCCTGGTGAATTAGGGCTTCTCCAGGCATCTCATGCTGGGAGACAGAAAAGACCGAAGCCTGCTGCCAGAAAGAGAATTCCGCACAGACCACCTTGCAGGAGAGACTGGAGCTGAGACTGTGGTGGGGTGAGCCCACACCCTGACCAGGACTGCCTAGCTAAGCGCATCTCTTCCCTTCTGTTTAAACCCTCTCCTCCCATTAAGGTCTGAAAGCCACTGGTTGCTTCTCTTCCCAGTGTGGCCACATTGAACAAATCTTTAGTTTCTCCTCACTATTTGCCACTTTTAATGTTATTTCTGTTGTTGCTATGGTGGTTATCTTATATTATTAATTATTATTAATATTATCATTGTTGTTAATTATCATTTGGTTTTTCCAGAGTTTCTCTGTGTATCCCTGACTCTCCTGGAACACACTCCATAGACCAGGCTAGCCTCTGATTCCCAAGTGCTGGGATTAAAGGCATGCGGCCCTGTGCCTGGCTCAGTTATTACCAACTATCATATTGAGGGTGCAAGTTGTCCTGACCTGCACATGGAGGTCAGAGGTCAGATGACAACTTTGTGGAACCGGTTCTGTCTGTCCACTGAGACCTGGGGATCGAACTTGGGTCACCAGTCCTGAGCGTAAACGCCTTTACTCCGTGTGCTGGTGTTATTTGGCTTCATTGAGGACAGGTGGTCACAGCTGTTTCTCAGAGATGCCTGGGCACTGGCTCTGACCCCAGTAGCCTCAGCTGCTAGCCCATTACCCTATCAGCTCTGCCACAGCCAGAGACTGCTCACATGTAAGACATTTCCCTCAATACCCTCCACAGAAGAGACCCCACCTCACAGAGAGGGCTTAGAGGATTCTATAGGGATACAGCTTCTTGTGGCATCTCCTGTGGCCTAGGATCATTCCGATCTGTCCCAAGCGACTAGTGAGATCCTGTTCGCTGAGGCATCGATCCATGGGTGGCCAGCACAGTTTGAACGCTGCCCAAGAGGCTGTATTGACTACACATAGCTTTTTCTTTACCCTCATGCTCACGGAAGGCAGGTAGACTCTTCTCACCGCCTGGTACCAGAGAGGCAAGTAGGGTCCTCTTCAAAGCCCAGTCTCCTCAGATGTGTACATCTCAGCAAAACTGGATTCCCAGGCACCCCAGCCCTGTGGCATCCAGGAGTCACAGTCATCTCTCCCACTGGAGCTATGCGAGACGTAGGAACCTGTTCTCCAGCTGGTGTGATATCCAGTCAGGGAGTTAGACTCAACATGCGGTCATCTCAGAACAGACACCCAAAGCTCTTGGTCAGTCATGGACTTGTTTAGAGTCAGATGTCTGCTTAGCTGGCCATGGTAGCAGGTGCTTATAATCACAGCCAAATGGGCAAGAGAGACAGGCAGATTCCTGGAAGCTTCCTAGCCTAACCTACTTGGAAAAGTTCCAGTAGGAGACCTTGCATTTCAAACAAACAGTAGAGGCTCTGAGGAGTCACCCTTGGACTCCATGCATGTGTGCTTTCTCACACTCGCACCCAGGAGCCTTTCCACTGAACACTGACAGACACCCCGCTGCTCACCTGTGACCATCACACCCAGGTCTCTGGGCCCATGGAAGGAGCTGCCAGGAAGAAGCATCTTGTGGAAGAGGATTCAGTCATCCCTGCTTCACCAGCCCAGCTAGGAATACCAGCCTAGACCTTCCCGGTCTTCTAGAACATTCCACTGAGAAACTGGCCTCTTGCCTCAGGCTGAGAACTTCACCCCCCTGGACATGCCAGAGCCCGGGTTCTCCAGAGCACCCAGCCCTGTGAGTCAGCAGTTTATCCACACACACACACACAGAGAGAGAGAGAGAGAGAGAGAGAGAGAACTAGAACCAAGATAGACAGTCAAAATAAGCAGGAATTAGAAGCAAAGGCTGAGAGGAGGCATCTGGTCAGTCGGTTCCCATGCAGTTTAAACATGTCTGGAGGATCAGGTGTGGTGGTGCCCAGCACCTGAGAGAGACAGACGCAGGCAGATCTCAGTGAGTTATAGGCCAGGGCTATGTAGTGAAACTCTTATCTCAAAAATAAAATTACAGAATAAAATTACAGTTTGATTCCCACAGCTTGCAACCACCTGTATCCAGTTCCAAGGGGACCCAGAAATAAGGCACTCAGGGGGTGCAAGCAAAACAGGAATACACATAAAATGAAGAAACAAACCAAAGTAAATTTAAGCTGCAGGCGGTGGTGCACGCCTTTAATCCCAGCACTCAGGAAACAGAAGCAGGCAGATCATTCCACAAAATAAAATAAAGTACTAGTGTTGAGAGATTTGTTTTATTCCTCTGAGACAGGGTCTCACTCCACAGGGAAAGATGGCTGAAAACTCATCGTGTAAACCAGTATTGAGAGTTCTTATGTGTGGAGACAGGAGGATGTCCCTTTAGACCCAAGGAGAAACCTAGTCTATTGGGTGAGTTTGGGCCAGGGCCAACGATTTCTCAGCCTCTGCTTGCTCCACTAAGAACAAGAAACCAGACTATATGTGTGCCCTGGTTGGACACATATGTGAGCAAGCCTAGGATAGTGGCTCTCAACCTGTGGGTTGTGACCCCTTTGGGGAGGTCGAATGGTCATTTCACAGGGTCATCTGAGACCATCAGAAAACATAGATATTTACATCATTATTCACAGCAGCAAAATTGCGGTTATGAAGTAGCAACAAAAATAATGTTATGGCTGGGGGTCACCACACCACAAGGAACTGTATTTAAGAGTCATTAAAGAGTGGCCCTGTTAGGAAGGTTGAGAACAGCTGCTCTAGGAACCTGGAGTGTAAGCAAAAGCCAGGCTGTCCAAGGTTCGATACAGTGTGAGCCAGTTACATGGCCTCCTTTAAGTCATCTTGTCATTGCACAGCTACTCTGTATCCAGTACCACAGAGGTACACACAGGAGCACCCTGCCGCCCAAGAGCTTATAGTCTAGGCAACTGGGCCCAGCACTGCACTTCTGGGAGCCCCCACCCCTTCATGTTTACTGTCTTTCTTCCTTCTTAAGAATGCCTCCGACTTCCCCACTACCTTCTACCTAAATCAGTGTCCCGACTCATCAGATGTGCATAGCCAAGCAGATAGTGACTGTCCCTTCCCTGGTCAGTCTGTCTTCCTGGCTTTAGTGTCCTGGTCCCCAGACCAGACTGAGGCAGAAGCAGCCTTGTCACAATGCTCAGTGAATCCCCATGGACTTGGAGTGGCGGTAGTCCACAAACCCTCCCATTTTCTCTGAAGCACTCACTCCTGGGATCTGAAGGCCCTTCCCTGAGTCTTGATGGGCTTCTGGGCTTCCACGTGGTAGAAAGAACTTCTGAGCAAGGTGTTTCTGGTAGCCCGGCTGCTTGGATTCGGGGAGTGGTTTACCAGAGAAAGCAGGCATTTATTCTTCCTGCGCTACTACCTGGTGGTCCTTCCTCTGCTTCTCCAGCATCCCTGCCATTCCAGGGCCTTCGCTCTGCCATCTGGCTGGGCTCAGGTCCTCCAGAGCCACAGGGTTCCTTACAACCAAATGGAAGCCACCTTCTTGTCCCGCCCTTCCCTCACATCCCAAGACCACCAGGCCTGCTGTGGGGAGAAATAACACTTAGAGAAATAAAACAGAGAGCCCGCACCCTCTTTGTACAGATCACTGGGAAGGGAAGCATTTGGGGCAGAGGAGTGACTGCCCTGTTCCTTTGCCTTGCTCAGTGCTCTGCTCAGCGGTCAAAGTCCCCCAAGTCATTGCTCTGTTCATGGAGAGGTTCACAAACCCAGCTGAACTGGAAGCATATCCAGGTGTGGCTGGAAACGCAGTGACCCATCCTAGCAGGTGAAGGCACCAGGCCCAGGTGAGCTTCAAGACCAGACTTTGGTCTGCTGCCCACACTAGGGCAGGGCGTGTCCCTGCTGAGGCAACTCTGGCTGGCCCAGTGCCAGAACCACTTCTTCCAGTCTGGGTCACTTCCTCCTTACCCTGAACATATCTGCCCTTTCTCCTTTGGTCCCACTTCCGCCTCTGGCTGAGCCCTTCCTTGAAGGTTTCATCACCCAGACAGGTCACAGCATCCGATTCTCGTCAGGGCGGTCGGAGCTAGACTGTTCTCAAAGTGAGTAAGAGATGCAGTCACCTTGGAGAACTTCCTTGGTCAGCTAGCCCATCCAGGTCTCTGACAGGCAGCAGCAGGAGCCTATAGAACATCCAGGAGCCTACCATGGCCTCCAAAGGCCAGGACTGCCCGGAGGAGGCACGGGAGGAGAGGGAGCTTGAGCTTGAGCTGGAGCTGGAGCCGATGGTGGCGGCAGTGAGGGCAGGCCACCACTGACAATCCTCTGCCGCAGGTGCTCCAGCAGGCGCGCGCTCAGGGCGGGCTCTAGGACGCTGTAGGCGGGCAGCACGCAGGCCAGGCGCGCCAGACAGGCTCGGTAACCTTCGAGGTAGCTATCCAAAGGCCCTGCGTACAGACAGCAGCGTGAGGCTCAAGTCCTGAGAACTGTGCAAACGGGAGGGTGGGCAGGGAGAGCATGGTCACTCACCAGGCGCTGCAGTAGGGGATAGAGATGCAGGCTGCTCCTGTAGGAAGCGCACGGTCATTTCCAGGATGTCCGCCTTCTCCAACTTCGAAGAGCGGGAGGTCTGTGCCAGGTCAGACAAGAGAGACACCCCACAATAAACTGGCAGCTGAGCACCTCGTTCTTGCACCCAAATGTTCTCCAGTCAAGCAGTGGTCCCTACCACCCCATCGCGCAGATCACACGCAGGTCTTTGGACCCCCACGGAGCCCCGGGACCAGGCAGGCCCACCTGCCTCGCTGGGTGCCCCAAGACTCTCACCTCCGCGCCCAGCAGCGGCAATACTAGACCCTTCAACTGGCTCAGGCTCTGGTTGATCCGCGCGCGCCGGCGCTTCTCCAGCAGTGGCTTCAGGCTCTGCAGGAAGGCGGGAGGGCGCAGAGAGCACAGTCAGGAAGCTCGCCATCGCCCACCCCACCTGCCATGAATTCCTATCTCTGGCTCCTACCTTGCGCAGCTCCGCCGCGTCCCCTACTCTTCTAGGAAGTCTCATGTTCCGCGGGAAAGCGAAGGGCGCACAGGGTCTGTTACCTCAGGGTGGAGGATCCTTGCCCCTGATGCAAGGCAGAGCGGAAAACCGAAGCCGGTAACCAAGTTCAAAACCTGACCCAAGCTCGCGCCAAAGAAGTGCGCGCACTATCAGCCACTAGGCTTTAAGGGGGACTGCGCCCCAGCGCCGCCCCGCCCCCATTGAGCCAGCGCCTCTCCCTCCTCCCGCCTTTGTCTCTGCACAGGGTGGGGCTGGAGAGGACGAGTCGGTGGTGTCCCCCAGGGATACTACTCTGGCCTCAGAGTCCCATCTGTGGTGGGGTCGCCCGATGTGCGGGCACTGACCCCCTGGACAGGAAGGGTGGGTGGAACCAAGCCTCGCCTCCTCTCCAGCATCCCCTGGCTTCATTCACTCCCACGGGTCTGGGAGCTCCTCCCTAGGACACCGAAAGGTCCCCAGCGGCTGCAGAGCTACCAGCCTGGGACCTCAGGGAGATACAACAAGGTTTAAAAGGAGAGATTTGTTCTACCAACTGATTTAAGCTGGGCATGGAAATCCAGTCTCTGCAAGGTCCAATCTTTCTCCGACTTATCAGCCAGAACCAAGACTGGGGTCGCTGGACCCCTGGCTCTAAGTGCTCTGTAAAATCTAGAGCACCCTACTGACTTAAAAATTACCTGGTTCCCCGGCTCTAGGTTGTGAAAAATAAACCCGAGTCCCGCTCTCCGAAAAGGGGCAACCAGAGTCCATGGAGTTCAGTTCATTTCAACTGGCTCTGGACTCGGGATTCCACCTATGATCATGACAGACGAACGTCACAAGACAGGCGAGTGGGGGCGGTCCTGGGTGTGTGCCCCGGCTGCTCCTCTCAGCCCCAGCGGGCCCAGACACGCCTCCACAACGCGTGGCCGTTGCTGCTGCAAACTGGCAGGCGTCCCCCGCCCATCTGCTGCGGGCTCCCCTCCCTGGGTCGGCTGGCCGGGCAACCGCTACCTCCTCCGACCCTGTTGCAATTTGGGGGGAGTCTTGGACCCGGAAGGCGAGACCCGCACAACCGGAGCCAGTAGGAGGCGTTCTTGGGGAGGAGCCAGGGTGGGCTCTGTCCAGGGTCCTGGAGGACCCCTCCCTCTTGCCATCGAGCCCCATTCCCTTCACTAGCCCCAAATCCCTGGAAGGGTCCCACAGCGAGCATTCGAAAATGGTGGAGGCCAGTGCACCAGGAAAGGGAGGCTGCACCAGGGCAGGCTGGACAGGAGCGTTCAACCCTATTTCTATCTATGGCATACGAGGACCCACAACCACCGCCAAGGAGTTACTTTGTGCAAGCTCCGAGCTCGCTGTTTTCGACCTTTGCTTCCTCATTTCCACTAACCAACTGTCCCAACTATGAGGATTTGTCCCAGCAAGCCTTGGGGCTGCCTGATTCCTTGGTTCTCTCCCACAGTCGGGTCTAGAATGCCCGTGGGCTAGCCTCCCCCTATGTAGATCAGGCCAGTTTAGAATTCACAAAGAGGAGCCAGCCTCTGCCTCCCGAGTGCTGGGATTAAAGGAGTGTGCTACCGTATTCAGTCATTAATTATCTTTTAAGAGCTCAAAATGGAGTTTACAGGGCTCCGTGGTTAACAGCAAATGGTGCTCTTGCAGAGGACCTGCATTTCAGATCCGATTGCTCGGACTACCTGTAACTCCAGTTCCGGGGGGATCTGGCGCCCTCTTCTGGACTTCTTAGGCATAGCAGTCATATGCACAAATCCACACCAGGAAAAATAGATACACACCGTCGAAAAGAAAAGTACATCTTCATTTTAAAAAAGAACTGTGTAGCCGGGTAGTGATGGCACACGCCTTAATCCCCGCTCTCGCGAGGCAGAGGCAGGTGGATCTTTGAATTTGAGACCAGCCTGGTCTAGAGGGTGGGTTCCAGAACAGCCAGGGCTACACAGAGAAACCCTGTCTGGGGACGGCGGCAGCGGGGGAGGGGGGATGTGTGGGCCCCTTGCCCAACCAGCTCACTCAGTTCAGAGCTCCCAAGCCCACCCTACATGATCAAAGACTGCTCCTAGCCCCTAGGGTCAGGGAGGAAACATCCCTTTCCAGGGCTGCAGAAGACAATTTGAAGACCGGAGGGCAGAAAGCAAACTCCCTGTTCTATGCTAGTTACTTCAATTTTAAGACTGTCTCCTCTACCCTGCTCACCTCCGCTGTAAAGGATTTTAAACTAGGTGATGCACCCCTCTCTTCAACCAAAGGATTCTGGGAGTTTGCTAGGGTGTGGAAGGTGGAGTCCTTCAGAAGCAGGAGAACCTGGGTGAGGTAGCAGGGTGTTCAGAAAGTGGGGCTCAGGCTCTAGGGGACGTAGGATGACCTTGAATCCCATGGGGACACACTCAGCCCTGGTCCTTCCTGGGGTATTGAGATATGTACTAGTCCTTGTCCAGGGGAGATACCTGAGAATTGATTTCCACCCAGCTTGGAGGTGAGGGCGCCCAGCAGAGGGATGAGAGAGGCCCTCCGAGGAGAGGAGGGAGCCTCTACGCTCACTCCTGGGGTGGTGAGCCAGAGGGGAGCTGCAGGAGAGAAAATTCTCCCTGGGGTGCAGAGAGAGGAAGCACACTAGATGGTCATGTTTGTCCCTTCTCATCTGTGTCACCTCAGGCTTTAAAAAAAAAAAAAAAAAGACTATGTGGGGCCTGGGGGGATGGCTCTGTGGTTAAGAGCACTGACTGCTCTTCTAGAGGTCCTGAGTTCAATTCCCAGCAACCACATGGTGGCTCACAACCATCTGTAATGGGATCTGATGCCCTCTTCCAGTGTGTCTGAAGACAGCAGTGGTGTACTCATATACATAAAATAAATAAATCTTTAAAAAAAAAAAAAGGCCATGAAATGGCTCAGTGGGTAAGGGTACCTCTGATCCTCTGATTTCCACACGAATTGTGACCAGCACACGCGCGCGCGCGCGCACGCGTGCACACACATACAAACAAAACAAACCACTCATGCCTGTGTTTCCACAGCTATAAAATGAGAGTTGAACCCTTTCTTAGGTGGCTCTTGCCTGTAATGCTAGCATCACAAAGAAGGAATGAAATTCAGGAGTTCAAGGCCAGCCACTGGGGTGGGGGCGGGGCGAAATAAAAACCTCCTGTAAGGATTAACTATTTGAATGAAGAGCCTGGCACCCACCGGTACCTGGGTAGTGGTAAGGGTTCTATACTTTGTCTCCCATAACAGAGCTCTTTCGGACTGCTGGACAGGACAGGACTCGGTGGAGTAGAAGGGCGCACAGACGGGCACAGCTGAAAGGGCCTGGCTCCCAGTCAATATTAGCTGTGTCCTCGGGGAATCTGAGAGCTGGGTCAAACACCTGTCTCATGCCGTGGTCACTGGCTGAGTTGGTACTGACTCCGAGGCATTTGAGGACAGGAGCCATGCATTAAAACAAGCAAACAAACAAACACGTGAGGTGTCCAGGGTCAAGGCAGCAACTTTGTAGGGTGGAAGAATTTCAAGCTCCAAAGGAGTGGAGGCCGGGTTTAGCATCTTAGTTTGGATCCCTGACACTCGCTGGCCTTCAGGGGCACCTGCCTGTCTGGGCATGCTAATATACTTAGTTCAGAAAGTACCGAGCAGCGGCGAAGCTATGGCACTATGAGGAACCTAGAAACCTCTGGAAAGAAACTACAGGTCCCCTATGGAGGAAAGAGGCCTTACCAGCTAGGCGGAAGTGGTTAGAAACTCAACTGAGCGTACAGCGAACCGCGGCAAAGTTTGAGCGCACCCGGGAGCTCAGGCGGCCATCGTGCATGGCGCCCCCATGTGGTGAAAACGGGAATGGTATTTGAGACTGCCCGGAGACGCACTCTAAGTGGGTTCTGCGTTCTGCAAAGAGCTTCCGTTTCTAACATTTCCAGCACCGCCCTGGCTGGTAGGAGCTAGGCAGTGATTGAAACATCGCCCGGGGAATGGGGCTAGGTTCTGACTAACCTCCACTGTGCGTGGGAGAAGAGGAAGAGAGCAAGCAGTTTCAAGGTTGCCTGATATGCTTGCTGTTCTCCCGCAGCTCGCCCAACCCCTCCTTTCCGGGAGCCTCTGCTCCGGTCCAGCGGGCCTTACCTCCTCCAGGTCCCATGACCTGTTTCCAGCTATGGCCCTTAAGGTAGTTTGACCCTAGTGCTTACCTGCCTGGACCCTCCAGCACTTCCCAGCGGCCTTGCTCACAATGGTGATAGCCTCTCTTTGGATGAAAGCACTGAAACAGCTCCAATAGCCCCCAGCCCTCTCATCCTTCATTTCTGGTCTCTAAGTTTGCCAGGCCCAGGTCTTCAAGTCCATGTCAACTCTCCCACCCCGCACACCAGCCTGGATAATCAGAGTCTTCCCCGTCCTGCTCCAAACAGTTCAAAGCCCTCTTGTCCTGATTTCCTTATACTTAAGAAATAGATCGTATGGGTTTTGAGGGTCTTCCCCCTTCCAATCATTTTATTTATTTACTTGGGAGTCAAGTGCTGCGGTGTGTATGTGGAGGTCAGAAGACAACTTCTGGGAGCTCGGTTTCGCGTTCCACCATGCGGGTCCCTGGGATCGAACTTACATTGTCAGGCTTGGCAGCAAGCACCTTTACCCAATCATTTTGCTGACTCCCTGCTTTCTTTCTCTTTCTGCCTTCTCCCATCTCCCATCTTTTTCTTGGGTCTAGACTCATACTCTAGAGGGACCTTGAAGTCCTGAGCATGGGGGAGCAGTTAACATTCTATACTTGGTGGGACGTTTTAAACTTCTGGGCAGTAGCCGGGCGGTGGTGGCGCACGCCTTTAATCCCAGCACTTGGGAGACAGAGGCAGGTCTATTTCTGAGTTTGAGGCCAGCCTGGTCTACAGAGTGAGTTCCAGGACAGCCAGGGCTACACAGAGAAACCCTGTCTTGGAAAAACCAAAAAAAATAAAAATAAAAAATAAACAAATAAAATAAATAAATAAATAAATAAATAAAGATATTAAAAAAAGCTTCTGGGCAGTGACGTCTAGTTCTCTGACTTGGAACGTCCCTTCTTACCAACCCGACCAAGCACCAGGCACCTTCTTGATGCCTGTGACAAAACATTTTCTAGCTCTCATTTGCCAGGTTCTAGTGACATTTGTAATTGCCGTCACTTGCTGGCTTGTGTCCCCAGCAGCACCTGAAACAACACATAGTGGTCAGTGGGCAGCTGAATGAGCGGGTCTGTGTCTGGAGGGTACTAGAATCCTATTCAGTTTTTGTGCGCAGCCAATTAATAAAGTGCGCACCAACCCTTGTTGCCCGCCGGGGATAGGGGAGGGCTCAGGGCAGGGGAGGCGGGGTAGAGAGGAGGCGTGGCGGGGGCGGGACCCAGGCTTAAGTGGGCACTCTGGGGTCCCCGCCCCAGAGCGCTGCAGAGCTGGAGTTGAGTCCCCAGGATCGCAGAGCTGGAGCCCGCTGGCAGCAGCTCTGCCTCCCGGGTCCGCATTCCTCCGACGGCTGCACCGCGGGGCTGCTCCTCGAGCCCGGGGCCACCCGCATGACGCCCCGGGGAACCCACTGAGTGCCGGGCGCGGCGCCGAGGGCGACACCATGGCCCTGGAGCAGGCGCTGCAGGCGGCACGGCGGGGCGACCTGGACGTGCTGAGGTCCCTGCACGCCGCCGGCCTGCTGGGGCCTTCTCTGCGCGATCCGCTAGATGCCCTGCTGGTGCACCATGCGGCCCGCTCGGGCAAGCTACACTGTCTGCGCTACCTGGTGGAGGAGGTTGCCCTCCCAGCCGTGTCCCGCGCGCGCAACGGCGCCACACCAGCCCATGACGCCGCCGCCACAGGCTACCTCTCTTGCCTGCAGTGGCTGCTCACACAGGGTGGCTGCAGGGTGCAGGTGAGTCCACAGTAAGAGACCATTTGGTCCCAAAGAGGACTCCAGCCCTCCCGCGGCTCAAAGATGGTTGGAATAGACGTGATCGTGGTTAGACTGAGCCCCGCGCTCTTCTCTTTCAAAAAGCCTTTAGATAAGGTGGGCCTTTGAGATTGAGGACTTGGGTAGATTCCTGATGCTTGATATTAGGAGAACCCTGGGTGGGGGGGGGCGGGACCTGAATTCTGTTAGGCTGGTATCTCCTAGGGCTGGCAAAGCACTCCCTGGAGGGAGTGGCCCAGAGTGGGAGAAAGCAGGGCAATGATGGGCCTTGGCTGCCAAATTAGAAGCCCGTGGGCACCAGGCTCAGGTCTAGAGTGAGAATAAACAGGGTCTCACAAATCACCCCAGGCCAAGATGGAGGGACAAAGGGCATGAAGTGGGAGGGCTCTCCTCAGGGCATAAGTGGACCCAAGGAGATGAGCAACTTTGGGCCCTTCCAGCTCTAAGTCACTTCTCAGCCCAACCTGGCATCTTTGTGCCTAGAATAACCACCTAGTGACGATGAGCAGTGTGACCTGCCAGGGGGAGTCCTGGCTGGTGAGCGGATCAGAGCCCTCAGCACAGAGAAAGGAAGGAAAGTGCCCTGTGGTGTGCACATTGTTGTGCTGGGGAGAAGGCTGGGGAGACCAGGGTGATGGAGGGGGTGGGGATGGAAGGCCACCAGGCCAGGCTAGAGGGTCTCCTGGGCTGAAGTAAGGAATTGGGATGATCCTGTCGCCTGAGCAACCAGCTGAGAGAAGAAGCACATATCTGATTTCCAGCTGACAGTGACCACTGAATGGCTCAATCTGTAATCACAGCACTTGGGAGACTGAGGTAGAAGGGTTGCTGTTAGTTTGAAGTCAGTTTGGGGTACAGAGTGAGAACCTGTCTTTAAAAAGACAAAATCAACCAACCAACCAAAAACAGACCCCTGGGGTTAACTGCACCTGGAAGGCCTGAGGTCCAGTTTCAATCTAGTCAGCAGGGGCCTAGCAAAATCCAACACAGCTCCCACCTGCTGTCCTTGGGGGGCAAGCTCCACCTCCCCATCTTTCTGAAAGATTCTCTCCTTCCCTTATCTCCTGGCCTTGTTATCAGGAGTTCCTGGCCATGTGGCCCGCAGCCACATGGACCACTCCTCCTCATGGTCCACATGGTCTCTCTTGGGAGGTGCCTGCCTCCCGATTCCTAGCCCAGCACTGGTCGGAAGCCACCCTTATCATCACGGAGGAGGTGGAAGGAACCAGTAACCTTGTGCCCAGTTTATCAAGTGTCCTGTCCTCTACTCCCAGGAAGCCGGGGGGCAGAACCGGGTTGGGGAGTTGACCTCAATCTCTGGTTCTATCCGGCCCAGAGATAAACAGTTTAGGAGGTGGGCCCCAGCACACAAGGCTCCCAAGGCCTACCCAGCTGATAGTACCTTCATCTCAGGCCACTGGCTTCATATTGCCATCATTATGCAGAAGCCTCGAGCAATAGAGATGCCCTAGGGCCTCAGGCTCATATCCCTAAGGCCAGTGGAGAGAGGTCTTTCTCAAGAACTAAGGTACCAGCCCTTCATCACTGTGCTCTTGCTTAGGCCACCTCTAGCTGCCCATGCCTGAGCTCTGGGGAACAGACTGACTGAGTAAGCCTGCCTACACACGCCTGCACCTGCCACACACAGCAGGGAACTCTGGCCTCTTCCTTAGCCCCTTCTTGCCATTTGCTTTCTGTCCCATGATCCTCTCTGCCTCCAGAGCCTCATGGATGACATGCCCGCCCCCTGCATCCTTTTCTCCTATCAGAAGGCTCTAGGGTCTTCCTGCTGAGATTCTCTTCCGTCTCTGTGCCTTGGCCACATGTGTCTCTGAGTATCCTCTTCCTGCAGGGAGAGGAGGAGAGACCTTACTTCCTAGTCACCTCTCACAGATGCTCCAGACTTTCTTCTAATCCTGACCGTCTGTGATGTCTGTGGGCTCGATGCTGAGAGACACATTGTCAGATCCTGGAATAGTGCCAATCTCAAATGCAGCAGCCCAAGTCCAGAGATCTAGGGCGCTGGGAGCTTCTCTCCCTGCCCATGAACAGCCCCTTCCCCAAAGAGAGACACAGTAGGCATATATGAAAAACACGTCTGAACCCAGAGGGTGTCTGTAGGGGGTTCACCTAGCCTCTCAAGGAGCCTGCTGCTAGTGCACACCTACACCATTGGCTGGCTGCCCCAGGCCCTGCCCACCAGTGCCCAGTAGCCTCCTCCTCCACTGCACAAGGAAACAGCTTGTTCCTGAAGCCATGTGCATGGGAGTCTCCTGGAGGGCAGCTTCTTGTGTGGGGGTTGGGTCATGGAGGTGTACGGAGATGGAAGCCTTTGTCCCTTCCAAGGGACACTTGGGGATGAGGAAGAGAAAGAACAAGGGTTGGGAGCAGGGAGGTCCTACTGCCAGCCTGACAGAGCCTAGGCTAGTCATCCCTCCTGGCCTTGCTCAGCCCTGCAGTGTTCCCATTCACTCAGGTGTTTCCTGGGTGCCAGGCCTGTGTCCAGACTCCTGCTATGGTACTCCTGTTTTGGGAGCCTCTTGTGTCCTGGCAACTCTCCATCATGCCCTGAAAGCCTCCAAGAGACCTGCATGGTGTTGCTGCCTATACCCTGAGTTCAAAGCCAACCAGAAGTTGTGTAAGGACAGAGGCAGGATTCACAGGCCTGTGGTCTAGTTCACCCCAAAAGCTTGCTAAGCTAGGCTTAGCTCAAGCACATGGACTAGCCGCCTGCCTGAAAGAGGCTGGCAGTCGGCTGAGCGCCTGGCAAGAACAGGTTTGGACTGTAGGGTTCTAACTAGCTCTCTTCCACAGGAAAAAGATAATTCTGGTGCCACAGTCCTGCATCTGGCTGCCCGCTTTGGCCACCCGGACGTGGTAAACTGGTTGCTGTACCAGGGTGGCGCAAACTCTGCCATCACCACAGACACGGGTGCCCTGCCTATCCACTATGCTGCCGCCAAAGGAGATCTTCCCTCCACGAAGCTTCTCGTCGGGCATTACCCTGAGTAAGGGCTTTCTTTCACATTATTGCTTTGTTTCGGTGCTGGGGATTAAACCCGGGACCTTGCCCATGCAAGAAAGTCCGTGGGAGCTTCACTTCCAGGACAGGATTTTTAAACAGGATCTTACTAGCTCAGGCTGCAGCCGGGCGGTGGTGGCGCACGCCTTTAATCCCAGCACCTGGGCGGCAGAGGCAGGCGGATTTCTGAGTTCGAGGCCAGCCTGGTCTACAGAGTGAGTTCCAGGACAGCCAGGGCTACACAGAGAAACCCTGTCTCGAGAAAAAAAAAAAACAAAACTAGCCCAGGCTGCCTCAAACGTGTTAATGAGTAAAGGATTTGGGCCTTGAATTCCTGATCTGTATATTTTTCTTTTTCTTCCTTTTATATATATTTTTTCTTCCTTTTATTTTATTTTTTTGTTTGTTTGTTTCTTTTGTTCTGGTGAGACACGTCCTTGGTTGGCCTGAAACCTACCGTGTAGACCAGGGTGGCCTCAAACTCATAGAGCTCTGCCTGCCTCTGCCTCCTGAGTGACTACCATGCCTCAGGGTGGTAGTCTGCCTACTGCTTCCCGAGGGCAGACATTACAGGCTTGTGCCACCACATGTGACTTTAGGACTTTTCTCCTAAAAAAGAGGCCACAGAACTTGGGTACTGAGGCCAAGACTCTGAGGCCTACCTGGAGGCCGCTGCAGTCTCTAGCAGTGCCTGTTTCAGGGACTGCCAGGGGTTCAGAGCTCTAGGCCTAAGACAGATCCAGCTAAAGTCAAACACCTCCCTTCACCCAGTCCGTTGGGACCATGGCCTCTGCTCCTCACACCAGCTCCCTTGGCAGCTCATAGTTGCGTTTAGTACCCGGGCATGCAGGCCAAAGTCACTCGCTTGGCTGCAGCAGGTGCCCATCCCCAGCTCCGAGCTGAGCTCATTTCTAAGACTACTGCACGTGGAGAGAGGAGTCAGGAGTGCCTCCTAGACCTGAGTTTGGGAGGTAGAAGAACGTAAAGAGAGAGAGAAAGCTGCTCTCTAGCCCCAGAGCCCTGGGCAGGCCACCTCTAGAGAATCGTCCAGTTCTGTGGCCTCTCAACCCATTCCTGCCACTGATGGGGAAGCTTCTAAGCCTTCTTAGGACCCCAGTCAAAATGGCTGGGAGCTCCTGGGATGGAAGGGGGGGGGGAAGGATGCGGGGCTGGAGGGGATGTCATGTGGGAGACAGAGTCACCGCAGAGCAGAGTGACCCTTGACAGCCTGAGGAAGGAGACAGCCAGGTTTTAGGTGTGCCGTGGGGACAGGGGTCACAGGGAAAGAACATGGATTTTTCCTAAAGGTTTAGGTTGCCAGCGGCTACTACCAGGACCTGGGGGTTAGGGCTCTGACTGTGTCTGCCAAGAAGTAGGTGGATCAGCGTCTGGAGGGAAACAGCTGCAAGATGAGAGGGTTAGAACCATCACCGATCCACTTCTGAAGTGGCCTCAGGCCCACTGTCCATGAGGGAGCATGCTGGAGGCCAGTGTGGCCATGTGACATAGGACAGACTGGTGTTGACATTGACCTAGAAGGGCAGGCACCAGTGGTCTCCTTAGCTCTGGACAGGCAGGTCGAGCCTGTTTGGCTTCTGGCAAGAGTTTCCCTGACTGACATTGGGTGGGTGAGCCGACAGGAACTCTGCTGATGTGGCTTTTCTGCCTAGCCATTTGGTGGCCACTGAGGTGAAGGCTTTGTATTCAGGAAGGCGGGGCTGAAGAGCATGTGAAAGTCAGTGGCCCCAGAGACCTTTGAGTGTGGGCTCTGACCTGCCACCATCCAGCGGCGACCCTAGAAAGCTTTGGCCCAGGCTCCTGTTAGACACTTCAGATTAGAGCCCAGCCATACATGTGACAAGTCCTTGGCCCCAAGGCTGTGGTTCTGATGTGCCCGTCACACTCCCTCACTTGAAGCACAGGACACTGAGTTCCTAAGATGACAGACAGGTCATGTACTGTAGACACTCTCCTTCAAACACAGTGTAGCTAGAGGTACAGGTTGGTGGCAGTGTCCTGGGCACCAAGCCTACTCTTTGGGTTCTAATGAAAACCACTAGCCCCTTGGCCCCACCTTAGTGAAAAGCCCACTAGTGACAAGCCTAGAATCCTTCATGGGCTGAGATTCCCACGTGCAAGATGCCAGCACCGCCGTGACCCCTGTGAGTTAAAGCTCTTGGATACCCTGACCCCTCCCAAGCCATGCCAGGTGCTGAGTAAGATTGGGCCCTGGTGCTGACTCTGTGCCAAATGACCTCTTTGAGGGACTGCCAGACTGTCCAGGAGTCACCATGAATCTCGGGGAATTAGACAGAGGACCTGGGCTCCCATCCTGCCGTGGTTTGTGACCAGGTTGATAAGAAGGGACCTTTGTATGGCTGCCAGGCTGAGCTCAGGCAAGATGGAATACTAGGAATTGGGGTCAGGGGCTGGTGTGCCCGTGTAACCTCTGTCCTTGGGAGTGGGGTTCTCCAGGGCCACAGAGTCCAATAAGAGGACCCCACAGCCCAGCCCTGAAGCGGTGGTTCCCTGTTCTCCTTGGGCTTCCAGGCCTGTTGTGAGGATTGTAAATTATTCACAAGGGCTCAGCTCTCTCTGGTGCCTCTGCAAGGGAGGAAGGGTGCCATCCCTACCCGTGGGAAACTCGATCCTGCCCGGGGAGACTGTGGGTAACCATGGGCCATGGTGCTGACAGGTCACAGAGAATCTGGAGGGCTGGGCAGCTTTGGGAAGGGCCTTGTGAACACGGGTATATGCCTGGGGCGCTGCAGAGAGCTTGAGGTTGCAGGAACACACTGTACTCTTTTCTCTAGTCTACCCCAGTTCATTGGACTGAATCTTTCCAGAAACAGAAGTTACCATAGGACACCTCCCTCCAGCCCTAGGGGCTTTTCCTCTGAGTACCCTGCCGAAAGGAGACCCCTAATCTGGGAGTCCTGGGGGCTATTGCCTAGGAGTGAGGGAGACGGGTGGGCTGACAGTCCTGGACAGAGACACAAGTAATTCACGGTACATATAGTGTCTGCAGCCTCACCTGGGGCAACTGAAAAGGCTCAAGGGACTGGCAGACATCTTTGCTTCTAACAGGGTTCTTGAGTCCAAGTGCCCCACCCCCACCCCATCCCCCATGCCTTTGCCATGTCTGCTTTGGGCTGCTGAAGCAGAGCCTGAGTTTCACCCTGACTTTGAGCTTTGAGACTGGAGAGAGGGGAAGGATCTGGGGTCTTTCTCTCAGGCTCCTGGGCCCTTATCATCTTTGGACAGTGTCCTACATGTCTGTGTGTGTTTTCTTGCTGTTGGATCCTGTGATTAATGAAGCTACCGGCTTTATCTCCGCTCCATGTGTGCCCAGTGCCTCCCACGCAGTTCCGCCTTTGTTTGGTGATTGATGGGGAGTCTGGAATCCTGGGTCTATGCCTGGTGACAGGTTACTGCCTGTGACTTTAGATGCAACTTCTCTTCATCTCCCTCTACCCATTTGGCAAGTGCACGCACTCTACCTGAGAGGCCAAGGCCACGGTGGGCACAGAGCTCCTGGCCTGTCTGCTTCTTTCCACGTATACACTCACTCACAAATAGGCCCAGCCCACCAGCACTGGGGATATAGTTCTTCCAGCTTGGGAGAAACCCTTCGATTCACAGGCGTATTGGTTTGCAGGTCTGTCATAAGCATATGTGTTGGAACGAACTAAAATGAGCAAAAGAAGAATACAAGGGAGATATGTGTTATGCAGTAAAACTGGAATGTTTGGTAGGAAGCCATGGGGTGTGCTTTAAGTTGAGAGAGACAGGAAAGGCTTCTCAGTGGCCATGGCAGGCCATGGCAGAGTTCTGTGGTGGGGGCGTGGCCACGGCAGAGCTACGCTGTTGGGGCGTGGCCATGGCTGCTTCATTGAGAGTCAGGTGGAGGTTGGGAGAGATGCGAACGAACAAGTGCTGGAAATGTCAGAGGTGTGTATACATTGTTTCCGTTCCTGTGACAGACAACCTAACAAAAGCCACTAGCAGAACCATTTGACCGAGAGTCGCTTACTGGGGAGGGGAGGGGCAGGCAAGTCAGTAGGAACGTGAGGTGACATGTCCAGTCAGGAAGCAGAGAGTTGAATGTGGTACTCAAGCCGGCTCCCCACTTTCTTCCAATTTCCAACAGCCCAGGACCCCAAACCATGGGGTCACTTCCCACCTCAGTTAAACCTCTCTGTAACCATCCTTATGTCTGCCGGAGGGGTCTCCTACGTGATTCTAAATGCAGTCAACCTGACAATGAAGGCGAGCCAGACTTGCTGGTGGACCAGGACCAGGATGCCAGTGAGCTAACTGGTCTAGTACCTTCCTTAAAACAAGGCTGTGGTTTTTCCTTCCTGGGCTAAGCTCTTAGCATCAATAGGAGTTGTGATGGACAAACGCCTTGTGTGTGAGGCCTCTCTCAGGGCAGATGTTCCTGGCAGCAGAAGAGTAAGAAATTTTACCCTTGACCAGCCTGACTGATCCCTCCTTGTTTTTTGTTTTGTTTTGTTTTTTTGTGGCAGTGCTAGCTGTATGCTGGCATAAGTTTGAACAGATTTCTAAGAAGCCTTCAGAAACAGATTACATTCCTTTTGCTGACAGAGCGGCTTTCATAGTCTCTTTGTTCAAATCTCTTATTCCCCAGGAGGAAAACTACAAACTACTTATGAGCTAAGATCATTGCTAGGGCACCTCATAGCAGCAGGATATCTTGGAGCAGAGTTTTCAAACTCCAGAGGTTAGGGTCCAGAAGGAGGGTAGTGGAGCTGGAGAGATGGCTCAGTGGTTAAGAGCACTGGCTGCTCTTGCAGGACATGAGTTCAGTTCCCAGCAACCACATGGTGGCTCACAGCCACCTATAATTCAAGTTCCAGTGTATCTGGTGCCCTCTCCTGCCCTCTGTGAGTACCTGCATGCATGTGGTGCACATACAAACATTTGGGCCCTCACGTATATGCATAAAATAAAAATAAGAAACCTTAAAGTAAAAATAATATGCATATATACACATAACATAAAAATAGAAAAAGGAGGGGCTGGAGAGATGGCTCCGCACTTAAGTTCCAGAGGTCCTGAGTTCAATTCCCAGCAACCACATGGTGGCTCACAACCATTTGTAATGGGATCTGATGCCCTCTTCTGGTGTGTCTGAAGACAGCCACAGTGTACCCATATAAATAAATAAACATTGAGAGAGAAAGAGAAACACACACACATACACAGAGAGAGAGAGAGACAGAGAGAGAGAGAGAGAGAGAGAGAGAGAGAGAGAGAGAGAGAATATGAATATGAATCTTCTTAGTGTGGCTCAGTGGTTGAAGTGGTTGAATGCATGAAGCCCTGGGTTGCATCCCCAGTACCGTATAAATGGAGTGGTGGTCCAGGCTTGTAGCCGCCTGTGGCCACAAGTCAACTGGGTTCACCTGAAAGGGGGGCTGGGAATTGAAGGGGGAAGGAGGTCGAGAAGAGATGAGGCCAAGACAAAGTTCTCTGATCAAGGCCCCAAGCTTTAATGTTCAGCTCTCAATTTAAAGGGGAAGACCCAACCCACAACCCCTCCTGGTTTCAGATGGGTGGGATAATCCATAGTCCATTCCAGGTCATGGCCGGAGATGTCTTAAGGCAAGTCCAGGGGCAGTTCTGCTTCTGTGTTCTGGGCAGCCAAGGTGGGTAACTCCACCTAGATCCTATCTATCACTTGGTCTTGTGGTAAACAAGGTCTCTCAGGCCTGCTCATGGTGGGGGGAAGGGTACACAGGCTTGTGACCCCAGGATCAAAAGTTCAAGGGCTATCCTTGACTACATTTTGAGTTCTAGGTTAACCTGGAGTGCATGAAACCTTGTCTCAGGAGAGACAGGAAAGAGCTTGTCCTTTCCCAAGGTGGCTGACATGGAGGCAGGATGGAAACATTTAGAGTTTCAGAAGCTGTTCTGTGCACAAGTGAACAGGTGGTCAGCAAGGGAACAGGTGCTGGGAAGGGGTCCCCGGTGAGTGGGGTTCAGCTAGTGAGGTGAGGTAGTAACTGAACAATGGCTCTAAGACAGTGACTGCACCAGGGATGTGAGGCCAAGGAGAGGGCGGCTGTCAGGAGGACCCACGATTGACACACACACACACCCCCAAGACACTTTCAGCTTCACAAGCTGCTTTAAGGTTGAGCACAGAAGCTTATGAGAGGTTGAGGAGTGATAGCCGCTTACCTAGGAGGAAACTGAGGCTGGAGAGGGCAAAGGGCTCTGTGCTGGGATCTTACACAGTGACGGGGGAGACGTAATAAGTGGAGTCTAGGAGCTAAGGAGAGCCAGGCAAGAGTCTGGAGGTCAAAGGTCTCTGAAATCCTTTTTGTCTTCTTTGGTCAGGGGGTCAGGGTGCCTGGCACACACACACACACACACACACACACACACAGAGAGAGAGAGAGAGAGAGAGAGAGAGAGAGAGAGAGAGAGAGAGAGAGAGAATAGCCTGCCATGTGTCTGGCAGGACCACAGGTTCTGGCTCATCCTGTCAGACAAAGAAAAGGCATTTTAACTATAGATTTGAGAATCCAGAAAGGGACACTGTGACCCAGCTTGAGGGAGGTGGGACTTGCACCTGGCTCTCCTCAGGCCTTGTCATGCATACCTGAGCTTACTAGTAAAGGGGTTCCTGAGAGGAGGATAGAGGACTGTGTGCAGAGACAGACAGGCAGGCAGGCAGACAGACAGACAGACAGACAAAGAAAGATGTGGACAGCCAAGCAGTGGTGGCACATGCCTTTAATCCTAGCACTTGGGAGGCAGAGGCAGGCAGATTTCTGAGTTTGAGGCCAGCCTGGTCTACAGAGTGAGTTCCAGGATAGCCAGGGCTTACACAAAGAAACCCTGTCTCGAAAAAACAAAAAACAAACAAACAAACAAAAACCAAAAACAAGAAAGGTGTGGACACAGCACAGCTGCAACTGTTCTCTCTCTCTCTCTCTCTCTGACTCAGGCTCTCTCTCTCTCTCTCTCTCTCTCTCTCTCTCTCTCTCTGACTCAGGCTCACATCATAGCTTTGTCTATTTTGTATCAAATGATCTTAGCTCTCCCTGCCTTTGTGAGAAAGGGGAACAGTGTTAAAATCCACCCTCAAGACCATAAAAAGGATCTGATGAGCCGGGCAGTGGTAGCTCACGCCTTTAATCCCAGCACTTGGGAGGCAGAGGCAGGCGGATTTCTGAGTTCGAGGCCAGCCTGGTCTACAGAGTGAGTTCCAGGACAGCCAGGACTACACAGAGAAACCCTGTCTCAAAAAAACAAAACAAAAAAAAACAAAACAAAACAAAACAAAAACAAAAAACAAAAAAAAAAACAAAAACAGAAACAAAAAAAAGATCTGATGAGAGAGGGTGTGAAACTGGTCATTGCTGGGCTTGGGGAGTAACTATTCAATTAAAAATAGCTGTTATCAGCCAGTAATCATTTTTAAAAATTAAGATGGGGTCTCCCTATGTAACTTTGGCTGACCCGGAGTTCACTATGTAGACCAGGCTAAGCTCTGTCCTTACGTCTATCCATAGCTTTGTGATTTTTCTTCAGTGAGTCTGAGGGAGCCTGCAGTTTACTTACCTCTATACAAAGCAAGTCAAGAACTGGCTGCCCCTTTCTCAGGCCCATCAGCAGAGTTGCCCCATGCCCTGGGCCTCCCACTCCTCAATAGGAGTCTTGAGGGCAGAAGTTGACATGCTGGTGATAATGGGGGCCTTTATTCTCTGCCAGGGCTCTGCTGGGAGTGGCAGCCAGCAGCTTGCGGGAGGATGTGGGTACCAATGCCTTGTGCTACCCAGTTCCTTCTAGGTAGCTGGATACTTCTAGATGGTGGCTACCTGCCAACTAGAAGGTGCTGAAAGGGCAAGGCTCACAGGGAGTCCAGCTTTCTTTCTTGTGTCAACTGCCTCTCCCACCCTAAAAACTCGGCAAGCCCTAGGGGGTCACCCTGTTTAGCCTCTAATCTCCAGGACCCCAGCACTGATCGTGCCTTGGTTACAAGGGGGTGGGGGGTGAATAATTCAGGCTGCTGAGTGTCGGTCATGAAATATTCAGCAGGCTGTTCCTGACACACCAGTCAGTGTGTGGGGGCGAGGATGGCGCTGGGATTATAGGATGGAGCCATGAGCCAGCAGGGTTCTTGAAAAGGGTGTGTGGCTAATGGCTGGGTCTTTTGCCTGCCCTGTATCATCCAGGCAGGACCTGGTTTTTATTTTCCACTTCATTTTAGTTTAAGGTTTTGGATATGGAGTTTTAGTATGTAGTCCAGATTCTCAGTGATCCTCCAAGTGCTGGGGTGATAGAAGTGTGCCAGGATGCTCGGTGTGTGCATGTGTGCACACGCGTGTGAGTGCATGCGTGTGTGAGCGTGCATGTGCATGTTGCCGAGTCTGGAACATTTTGCATGCTGGGAAGGCACTGTAATGCTGAGTGAACTTCCCCAGACCTCACTTTGCTCTTGGCATGCGTGTCATGCTAAAGGACAGCCTGCTGTGGTATCTAATTGCCCCAGACATCTAAAGAGCCAGATTCAACATGAGATCAGCAAGTGACAGCCTTGTGTCAGGGTCAGGGAACGATGCTCACACCAAGGAGTCAGGAGAGACAACAAGTGGGAACCAAGGGGATGGGGGAGGGGTATACAACCTGGGAGAGAGGCATGGGGTCAGGGATGTAGGTAGAGGAGCAGGGCCTCTGAGAGGATGACGGGTAAGGAGAGGAAGGCATGCTTGTCTTGGTAGGAGTGGGGACCTAAATCATGTTGCAGTGTCAAGGGGATAGTGCATAGCCAGATAGAGGAGGAGGGACATGCAGGCCATTGGACAAATGAGGGAGGGGCTTAACAGGCCCGATTGACACTCTGGATTTTTAGCTAGGGAGAATAATTTTGGGTGAGAATCTGAAAGACTGGAGAGCCCTGTGATGTGAGGTCTGATCGCAGAATATCAGGATGGACCCCCAGCTTGAGTATATAGACCTGAATGGGCAGGTGATGGGTCTGGAGTCGCTTATGGCTCCACCCAGTGTTCCTTTTTGGTAACTGCACCCTGGACAGTCCAGCCTCCTAGCCAGGGCAGATTCAGGACTCTAATTGCATTCCCACTGTGGGGCTGGATCCCTGGTACCCACTTGGAGTACCAGGGCTGGGCTGGGGAAACAAGGATAAGGTAATAATCTAAAGGTAGACCATAATGGGGACCACTGAGCCCAAGTCCCACCTGCTCACCTCCACATCACTATCACAGGCACGCATCCCACAGATACGTGTGTGTTCCTAATGCACTTACCATTCTCCGAAGCCTGGACTTGTCCAGGCTGGAGAGGTGGCTCAGTGGTTAAGATAACTGGATGCTCTTGTGAAGGACACAAGTTTGATTCCCAAGCACCCAGAGGCTTGCAATGATCTGTAACGACCAGTTTCAGAAAATAGGATGCCCTCTTTTGAGCTCTGTGGTGCACACACATACACATGGGCATAACATTCATACGAATAAAATAAAATAAATAAATCTTTTAAAACATTAAAAAAGAGCCATGACGGAACACGCCTTTAACCCCAGCACTCAGAAGGCAGAGAGGCATGTGGATATCTGGGTCTGAGGCCAGCCTCATCCACAAACAGGTTCCAGGACAGCCAGGGCTACAAAGAGAAACCTTGCTTCAAAAAACAAAACAAAACAAAACAAAAAAACAAAAAACAAAAAAAACTAAGAATTAATTAATTAATTAATTAAAATGAAAGAGAGATATACCTGCTAGTACCATACTCCGAGTTAAGTGTCCAATATACAGTGAGTGAATCTGAGGCTGACAGATTAACACCGAAACTCGGTGTTGGAGAGACAGCTCAGTGGCTAACAGTGTTTTCTGCTGTTGCAGAGGACCCAAGTTTGAGTTTCAAAATCACCTGCGATTCCACCCTATGGGAATCTTACACCTCTGGCTTCTGCAGCTACCTATGTTCACATCCACAGACCCACACAGATACATACACACAATTAAAACATCATCCACTGTGAAACCCAGGTTGCCCAGGATGCAGTGCTTCGCAAAAGCTAGAATATCACGTAATGTCATCTGAAGTTCAGATTTAACTGGGCATGCTGCATTTTAGCTGGAAACCTCCAGCTCTGCCTTCTAGGAAATCAGTTTCCTGGGGGAGGCCCAGGCCAGTAGCAGTTATAGCTAACCAAGCATACCAGGCTACCAAAGGAACTGGCCCAAGGTGGGAGGAGCCTCCCGAGGGTATGAGGAGAAAGGGCAGGGAGGTTTCAGGGAGGAGGGGTGTGTCGGAGTCTTAAAGAGGAAGGAGCGGGCATTTCGAATGGGGAGACACTGAGTTCAAACAGCAAGTGTGGGGGTAACACAGTGATAGCTGCTGTGGCTGAGAAGGTAGAAGAACCCAGGTAATCATGTCCTTATAGACACCAACTAAAAGGTGGGTCTAAGGCTTGTGAGATAGTACAAAGGGTAACAACTGTGTTTGCTCTGTTTGTGGCTAATCGTGGTGTCCTAAGTTCCATCCCCAGGAACAACATGGTTGAAGGACAGAACAACTGACTCCCCAAAGCTGTCCTCTGACTACCTTGTGCCATGCTACACACACACACACACACACACACACACACACACACACACGGTAAAAGAGTCCATTTTCAATAAAAGGAAGAAATAAAATCAATACAAAGGTAAGTAAATGTAATGTAAAATAAATTTTTGCTGAGTATGATGATGCCTGCCTTTAATACCAACACTCAAGAGTCAGAAGCAAGCAGATCTTTGTGAGTTCGAGGCCAGCCTACATAGTGAAGGACAGCCTTCACTAAAGAGACCTTGTCTAAAAATTTAAATAAACAAATAAATAAATAAATAAGGGACAGAGAGTGGAAAAACAGTCTGAGGACAGCAGTGTAGGACTGAGCCAAAGAACTCAGGGACAACCTATGACAAAGCCTCTTTGTCACCTGCCCACTTTCAGCACTCCAGAGAGCCAGGCTAGGGTGGGAAGTAGGCTTTTGACAAGAGTGCAGTGGGCATCTAGAGCCCACACTGGGTGTTGCCTATTTGCAGGGGGGTGAATGCCCAAACCAACAACGGTGCCACGCCCCTGTACCTGGCGTGCCAGGAGGGCCATCTGGAAGTGACGAAGTACCTTGTGCAGGAGTGCAGTGCAGATCCGCACCTGCGCGCCCAAGATGGCATGACACCCCTGCATGCCGCGGCGCAGATGGGCCACAACCCAGTATTGGTGTGGTTGGTGAGCTGAGGACCACAGGGTGGGACAGCGCTGGGAGTGGGCGGGGCCAGGAGGGGGCCCAGCGCAAGCCCCGCCCTCTGTCACGCCCCTCCCTACAGGTGAGCTTTGCAGACGTTAGCTTTTCGGAGCAGGACCACGACGGCGCCACGGCCATGCACTTTGCAGCCAGTCGCGGCCACACCAAAGTGCTCAGCTGGCTTCTGCTGCACGGCGCAGAGATCTCGCAGGACCTGTGGGGCGGGACCCCACTGCATGACGCTGCTGAGAACGGGGAACTGGAGGTCTGGGCGGCCCGAGAGGGGCGGGGCTGGAAAGTGGATAGAGGGCGTGGTTGGGGCGGGACCGAGGCTGGAACACGGTCGCCCTCTGGCGGCCGCGCGCTGTCCTCGCAGCTTCTCTAGTGCCGGAGGGAGCTGGAGGGAGCCAGCTCTCCTTCTCATGCTCCGCCCCCTACAGTGCTGCCAGATCCTCGCGGTGAACGGCGCGGGGCTGGACGTCCGCGACCACGATGGGTACACCGCTGCCGACCTGGCTGAGTTCAATGGCCACACCCACTGCTCCCGCTACCTACGTACGGTGCAAAGCCTGGTATGACCCAGAAGTAGCTGGTGTGGAGTCATCCCTTCTCACCATTTAACCCTAAGAATAAGTGTGTTGCCCTTTTATCAAGAAAACTGAAGTTCAGGGATATGACGCCTCTTGCCTGAGGCGATTCAAAATTGCCTTGGCGGGTGAGGACAGCCAGAGGCCAGGAGACACAGACCAATGGAGCTAGCCACGTTGATCTTTCACCCACCCACATGTATTATCTGACTTAAATCTAAACAGAACCTCTCTTGTAGGGTATGGTTGTGGTTCTATTTCACAGATGGGTATAATCTGAATCTCCTCTCTCTTTCTCTGTCTTTCTCTCTCCTTTCTCTTTCCTTCTCTTTCTCCTTTTCTTTCTCTTTCTTTTTTCCTTCTCTTTCTCTTTCCCTCTTTCTCTTCTCTCTCCTTTCTCTTTCCTTTTCTTTCTCCTTTTCTTTCTCTTTCTTTTTTCCTTCTCTTTCTCTTTCCCTCTTTCTCTTCTCTCTCCTTTCTCTTTCCTTCTCTCTTTCTCCTTTTCTTTCTCTTTCTTTTTTCCTTCTTTCTTTCTCTTTCTCTCTTTCCTTCTTTTTTCTTTCTCTTTCTTTCTCTCTCTTTCTTTCTGAGGGTTGAACCTAGGGCCTTGAGAGTGCTAGGCAAGTGATGTACCATTAAGCTACACTTCCAGGTTTCTCCCCATCTGCCTTTTAAATTGACTTTGAGATAAGATCTTGCTAAGTTGCCCAGACTGGCCTCGAACTTGTATCTCTTCTCCTGTAAGTAGTTAGGATTACAGCCATCCACTGTAGCACCTGACAGGAGCTACCTGTCTTGACTGGTACACATCTGCTCACTTTGTAGTTAACTCATAACCAAACCCAATATATGCTTGCAAATTATTTTATTATATGTTTTACAAAGCCATGAGATGGCCCAGTAAGACTCAGGCTCAGGTATGGGTGTCCCCAAGTCCAGGGCCCTGTTCCAGATAATCCAGTACTCACTTTGGGGCAGTAGACAAAGGTCTCACAGCCCCCCTCAGAGGGATGCTATCTCCAGGGTCTAGCCCAGCATGAGAAAGGCTTCCAGGGGAAGCCTGGAGGGAAGAAGGCCAATGGGCCTGCTCTGTTTGCTAGCGTGTGGGGGATCTAAACAGTACAGCAGAGCCTCAGGACAATCAGACTGAAAGGTAAGGAGATGAACTTCCAGAGAAGGTCCCCCAGAGTAAGGTCATGGGTATCCCATCACAGGGCATACAGCAGGAGCAGATGCTGAGAGGTGTCTATCTGGACCAGGAGTGTGGTCCTTCCAGAAGAGTGTTTCTGTTCTCAGGCTGCAAGTGTGTAGCCCCAGGGCCCTCAAGTTCCTCCTGAGAGTCTGTCCATCTCCAGTTCCTGATGCTGATTCAGCCATAAGCCACTGTTGAATTCTGACACTATTAGGCTCTCTGGCCTGTGCTCCACGGGTGTGACTAGTTCATCTTTGCCTATGATTGGCACTTCATGATTAAGTCATGTACTAGGTGACATGCAGTGGTCTGTCACCAACTTGCAACACCTTTGCAAACACTGCTATTCCCACTTACAGATGAAGCCTCTCAGACACAGAAAACACTGGTACGTAATATGCTCATAATCCCACAGCATAGTGGAGGACGGGAAATTAAAGGTATTAGTCCAGGCTCCAAAGCCTGTGCCTCTCCTTCCAGCTTCCATAGTCTACAGAAGTCAGGGCTGGGTCCCAATGCTGGCCCCTAGTGCCAGTCAAGAAAAGAGCGCCTGCAGGTTGTCTCTCCCTGCCACCTCAAGTTATCTTCTGGGGCTCCCCTTTCCTTCACAGGGTAGACAACAGAGCCTGAACCCCTTGAAGTGAGTGGAGTAGGCAGCAGGATCTGGCCCCTCACCCAGGCAGGCCCAGCAGTGGCAATGACAGATCCAACCACCGAGGTAGCTGGCCCAGAAAAGGCAAACACTAATTACAGAGCCAATAAGCATGGCTGCTGAGCCCGTTACCTGGTACCAGCCTGCTTCCCTCTCCCAGGGGGCCTGTGACACTTCTCAGGCAGGGAGGGGCAAGGGGCAGAGAGGAGTAGCTGTGGGCAGGAGGCTACGGAGGAGGAGGAGGAGCAGCAGGCTTGCCGATAGCCGGGACAGCATGGGCAATGTAAGTCTGGCCCCTCACCCTGACCTGCTCCCAGCAGAAGGGGCAGGCCTGCACACAGAGCCCCAGCTGGTGGGGGGAGGATGCAGGGCTTGGCAGCTGCCACATCCTATCTAGGGCCCAGTCTTTCCCTCCAGCACCATCATGAGGTGCACTGGTCTTGGGTAGGCAGCTGGCAGGACAAGCAAGTTAGGTTGCAGCCAGGCATTGGAAGTTGAGTATACCCTTCCTCTTCCTGCAGGAGCAGCCCCTGGGGTCCTTTGCCCACAGATGCATGGGAGACAAGGCCTTATGCCCTCTGATTAGAAGGGAGAGGCAGGTGCAGAACTGAATCCATTTGGGGTACAGGCCAGACCCTCCTTCCCAAGTGTCTACTTTCCTGAGCATGGGGAGAACCAGGTGGGCATTTCTCTGAGGCCTGAAGTGTAACTGGGAGGATCTGCTCTTGACTCCTGTTCTAAAAAGAAGCAGGAATGATGCAGAAATCAGGAAGTGGCTGGCTCAGCAGGTGGCTCAGGGAGGAACCCCGGTCTGGAGGTTAACCCCACAGGACCCTGGAGCCCAAACGTATTTCCTTTTCCCTCAGAGCTTGGAGCACAGAGTCCTGTCCCGGGATCCATCCATGGACCTGGAGACAAAGCAACCTGACTCGGGCATGTCCTCACCCAACACCACCATGTCAGTCCAGCCACTGAATTTTGACCTTGGCTCACCTACCAGCACCCTCTCCAACTATGACTCCTGCTCCTCCAGCCATTCCAGCAGCAAGGGTCAGCGCTTAACTCGAGGTGAGTGGACAGTAGGAAGAGGAGGAAGAGAAGGGAGACAAGTCAGAGCCGGGGCCTGCCTGTCTGTCTGCCTGCCTGTCTGTACCAATGTCTTGTCCAATCCAATAAGCTCCCTGCCACAAAGCCCGCATATACCCAGCACATGATTCAGGGATCTCGGTTCTAAGCTATCCAACTCAAAGATGTGCACACATCTGGACAGGTGTACAGAGTATACACAAGCACACGTACACACTTAGGCAGGTAGTATGCATGCGTACACCTATATTGCACAAACAGAAGCCCTTCATTCCCCTGTTACAAACATGGACACCCACACCCAAAGTCACCCAACCCAACACAGACAGAGTTAAAGACACACATAACAAAAGCCGGCACACAGAGCCAGGCATGTGTGCACACACTGACCACACCCTGAACACAAGTCCAACCACCTGCAGTGTCTGTTTCCCACCACCAGGGGGCGTGCAGAGCTGCCTGAGTGTAGCCATCCAGACTGCGGCCCTGCCTGGCCCCTGCCAGGTGGTCCTGCTCCCCAGGACCCTGGAAACCAAAACTTCATAAAGTGTCCCCTTGAAACCTGAGAGTGTCATCCTCCTGTCTACTGGGGAAGCCACAGCAAGACATACCAAGCAGTAGCCCCAGTTTGCCTTCCTGCTGGATAAGCAGTTGAGACAGCTTGGATCTAGGGTACAGTCAGCAAACTTAAATATTCTGTTTGTTCTTCTGCCTCCCCACCCCCAGCCCCCGCAGGGGTTCCAGGGGTTCCAGGTGTTCCAGGTGTTCCAGGTGCAAGAGCTGCAGACTTACAGAGTTACATGGACATGCTGAACCCAGAGCCAAGCTTGCCTCGGGGCAAGTTAGGGAAGCCTCCACCGCCACCGCCGCCGCCACCACCACCACCACCAAGCTTTCCTCCGCCGCCGCCACCACCACCCCCAAGCACGCAGCAGCCCCCACCTCCACCAGGCTACCCAGCTCCCAATCCCCCTGTGGGGCTGCATTTGGATAACATTTACATGCAGACCAAGAACAAGCTTCGCCACGTGGAGGTGGATTCATTCAAGAAGGAGGTAGGTAGAAAGCTCGCCCTGTTGGCTAACAGTGGGCTGGGCTGACTGGGGACCGGGCTGATGAGGAACTGGCCTGGTTGACTTGTGGTCATAAATGGGGCTTCCTGGGCCCAGGGTAAGTTTGAGAACTGAAGGTCCCAGGCAGTGGTGGCACATGACTTTAATCCCAGCACTTGGGAGGCAGAGGCAGGCAGATTTCTGAGTTCGAGGCCAGCCTGGTCTACAGAGTGAGTTCCAGGACAGCCAGGGCTACACAGAGAAACCCTGTCTCAAAAAATAAATAGAGAACTGAAGGCCCTAGCAAGGTCCGCTGACCACTGGAGATGGTGTAGGGACAAGGTCACCATTATAGTCAGCTCTAAGGAGTTGAGGTTGAAGGAACCCAGACTCAGATAGGCTTCTGAGGAGCTGTGGCACATCCTGCAGTGTCAGGGCTATCGTGGAGTTAGCAGAAAAGGCATGCAGATATACTTACAGTGCAGGACTCGGGTAGAGAAAAGCACCCTACGAAGGATGCTTGAGCCAGGTCATGGTGGCCCACACCCTTAATCTGGGGAGGTAGAGGCAAAACCAGCTTGCTCTACAGAGTGAGTTCCAGGACAGCCAGGGCTACACAGAGGAGAGACCCTCTCCAAAACCAAGTAACAAAAGGAAAGGAAAGTGGTACCTGAGGTGTCTTCCTCAGGTGAAGCTTTCTGGGAGTTTGACTTGATGTGAGGACCGGACAGCAGTGAAGACATTGAGTTGCTGCTCTCTGTCGGCCCCCTAGTTAGGGGGGGAGAGGCTGAGGCTGGCCCGCCTTTCCCTGGGATATAAAAAAGGTTTTCTCCAATGCTAACTCCCCTCTCTCTCCATAACCGGGGGGGGGGGGGGGGGGGGGGGGGGAAGGAGCTTGCATCTAAGAAGGAGGAAACCCTTTGGAAGGGGTGGACCAATGTGAGGGACTAGAACATCTGAGGCCTTTGGACTTTGGGCTAAAGCTGGGGAACAGAGGAGGGTCAGATGTGATAGCAGGGAGACCCAAGCAAGGCTCTTCAGAGGGAGAGGTGTGGGGGGACAACCCAGGACCACAGGTGGACAGGTGTAGGGTGGCAAACCCATAAAGTCTTGCCAAAGGCCAGACCTTGCAATTCTCTCCCCAGCCCAAGGAATGCCACCCCAAGGTGGAGCTGAGCGATCAGTTTGCACAGGTGAGCCAGGTCACAAGGCCACGAGGCGGAGGCGGTATGGGAGGGACAGCCTTCACGGGACTCTGCACCACCCTTTTACTGCCCTTTCGTGCATCAAGCTCTGCCAGATTTTTTTCCCCCAATCTGGAGGAGAGAAAGCAAGCCAGATCGAAATTGTAGGAGTGGTAGAGACCATCCCTGCTTTCGAGGCTTATGGGGTTTGCCCAAGTCCTGCCCACTCCCCACCACTAGGCCCAAGTGCCAGGACTTCCCCATGCCCCTCTGTGGTGTGTTCATGCAGAAGTACAGGCACTAATAGGCTCCACAAAGGGTCCTTTGTGTGCAGTTTCGTCCCTTCCCTTTCCCCCCTCAGGCGTGGGTGACTAAACTGTCGGTTAGAACTGGGTTGAGGGGTGTACACCTCTGTTGCTCTAGTGGGTGCCGAGGGGGCTGGCTGACCCAGAAAACAAATCCGGCGTGTCATGTTTCCTGTCACGTGAACCTTGTCCAGTGGGGACAGAGGGTCTGAGGCCACAGTAGAGACGCACGAGCGTAGGTCTGGGTGAGGGGACAGCCCCCACCTGTCATTTGGTCTTTGGCCACAACCCCTCTTCTCCCTCGCCCAGTGCAGGCCTTAGCGGGGAGCAACGGAGCGAGAAGTGGTTTTGTCACCCGAGCCCACCCGGCCACACTTGAAACTTGAGGCCTGGGCCCGGGTGTGGTGTCGTTTACATGGTTAGCGATGGGTTCCAGATGCGGGAGGGAAAGGCCAGGGCGCGACCTGGATGGAGGGGTGGGTGGACAAAAATGAACAGTTTCACTGTCCGAGGTCAGGCCCTCTTGCGGTCTGGGCAAAGGAGTGAGGGCGGGGAGGATGAAGGTAGGGTACTCAGGACGAGTGGGAAAAGAAGTGCAGGGGGCGGAGCCGCCCCTGGCCGGTGGCAGAGCGGTGGGGCTCCGTGACATCCCTGCCTGCTTGGGGGTTAAGCCTGGGATTGGCGGACCCTGGGTGATGTCAGGCCGACTGAGCTCATAGGCGGGCAGCGTGCGGGCCGGGCTGTAACCTGAGAGGAAGGATCAGGTAACGCAGGTGTCGGGTCCGTGCCGCCCCCGCCGCCAGGTGCACAGCGGGGGCCACCGGAACAGCCGCAGGTAGGAGCTGCCCCAGGCTGTGGGCCCCATGAGCAAACAGAAGCGTCCCTGGGTACCAGCTCTAGACAGGGACCCCTCCAGGCCACGACCCCCGCCAGAAAGGCTTCTAGACGCCTCGTGCGCTCACACGCCGCTTGGGGAGCAGCTAGTAGGGTGCAGCCGAGCCCTCGAGGCGGGCTAAGTGGGAGCTGTTCCAGCGCAGGCTCCCCCTGGCGTCCAGGCTGGGCCACCCCGCCCTTGGGTCCGCCCCTTCTGGCCTCAGTAGGGCCCCCGGTGCCCTTGGCCCTAACCCAGACCCCTCCCTGTGAGCCGGCCCCTTTCGCCAAGGTCCCCCTCGCCCCCTGCCCCATCTTGCACGGAGAACTGAGGGCCCCAGGGACGCGGCCAGCTGCGGCCCCCCGACGACCGCTGGCCGCGAGCCCCCCAGGCAAAGAGCAGGGAGGGAAGCGCAAGGGGCTCCCGGGCCCAGAGCATCATCCACCACTGTCTTCCCTCAGCCGAGCTCCGGCGACCGCCACTCGGGGTTACACAGGCAGGAGGACTCGGGGCTACACAGGCAGGATTCGGAGCTGCTGTTCAAGCAGGACGCGGAGCTGCGCAGGCACAACACGGGACTGCGCAGGCAGGACTCCGACCGCAAACAGCGCTCGTTCAGTAAACAGCCCAGCACGGGGGACTACTACCGCCAGCTGGGCCGCAGCCCGGGGGAGCCGCTGGCCGGACGCCCGGGCATGGCCCACAGCGAGGAGGTGCGTGTCCACCAGCCCGCACCAGCGGGCTGCTCGGGATCGAGCCCTGTTTCACGCTCCTCACTCTCCGGCCCCTCTGCTCCCCCGCAGGCGGCGCTGCTCCCCGGGAACCACGTGCACAACGGCTGCTCAGCGGACTCCAAAGCATCCAGGGAGCTGCCGCCGCCACCGCCGCCGCCGCCGCCGCTGCCCGAGGCCCTGAGTTCGCCGCCACCCGCCCCACCCCTGCCCAGCGAGGGCGCGGGCGCAGCCTGCGGGCAGCGTCGTTCCTCGTCTTCTACTGGCAGTGAGTAGGGGCGGGATGCGGGGTGGGGGCGGCGCCAGCTGTAAAGGGGGAGGGAAACTAGAGACCGCCCCCTCCCCAGCTGCGACGCCCCTGGTCCTTCTTCCTTCTTCCGGGCTATTTTTTTTTTCCAGACTATACCCTGTTGATGATAAGGGGAAGAAAGTTTTGAGTTGCTTCAGTCCCACGGCAGGACTGGTCTGAGTGTGGCTTTTGGCGAGGCACCTGTCCTCTCTGGGCCTTCTCTTTTTTTAACTAGGGCGAGCCTCCCGCCTCTGGTGGCTGGTATTTCTGAGCAACTTGCGGGAGGGACTGAGTGCTCCTTTTTTCCTGTGCCCTGTATCTTCAGTCTTTTTCTAACCTCCAAGTCCTTTTCCTTCGAGCTAAGCACACCCCCTGAGCTTTTCTCAGCCTTGACAGGACTCTTACTGGTCAGCTGTGCTTGGCAGAGTAAGACCAAGTCCCAGCAACTCATCACACCTTCCTTTTCTTAGTGTGTGCGCGTGGGTGCGCCCCTCGAGCATGCTAGGCCCACTCTCCACTACTGGGCTTCGCATCCTTGCTTACAAGTTAAACTGGAGAGCTGGAGTGTTGGACACTGTGCTTTCTGCCAGGGATCCTGGAAGGTTCTGATTCTCCCATCCAAACTCGAGGTTCCAGCCTAAGCTTCGTTTCTCTGACCAGACCAAGAGCAGCTCCTATGGAGCCTGTGGTAGCGTGCCCACCCTGGCTGAGCCTCTAGAAAGCTCTTCTCAGTCCAACCCCAGCTTGACAGAATTCTCCTTCCTCTGCAGACCATACTAGGGACAAAAGGAAAATAGATTCCGGCTGCTCCAGCCAACCCCAGGGTCAAAATGGCCTCCCTTAGAGTTCTGGATGGACCACCCTTGTGGGGCCCCAGAGTGGCCTGAGCCAGGGTCACAAGGGCAGGAGAGCTCCACCCCTCTTCTCCCCCTCCCGCCCTCCCTGGCCCTCTTGCTGTCCCTGATTCACCCCCAACCCCCCCTTCCTCTAACTTCTCTGTCAATTCTCTCCTCTCCATTCCTAGAAGTGAGAGTCCTGAGACACAGGAAGAGTGAGTAGCTGCCCTGGCTTGCGGGCTCACGGCTGAGGCTGAGGCGAGGGGTGGGGGAGGTGGCTTGCCCAGAAAAGGAGGCAGAATGGGCCTGGGACTGAGGAAAGGGCTTGCTAGGGGCAAGCAGATGAGAGGACCTAATACCGTGAGCACCCACCCACGCATCACAGCATCCAGTGCCTGGTTTCCAGTTTTGCTTAAGTTAACGAGCCGCTGCACACTGTCCTCTTTGGGATGTGCTATGGATCACCAGCCCTGGTATCTAAGGGCCTTTAGTCTAACTTTATTCCTGCCCGGATCTGGGGCACCATGGTCCTCCCCAAGAGCTCCTCCGACATCCATTCACCTCCACCAGCCCTGCTGAAAAATGCAAACTCTGCCCAGGTATTTGCATGCCTCGCCTGGCCCTTCTTCCTGTGCTCCCTCCCATGTCCTCAGTAAGCTCCTCCTTCCAAGGTCCCCCAGGGCCACACAGTTGCTTTGCCATAAATGCACACTCCGCTTGCAGTCAGTATGTCTGCTGTCTGTCTGTGGGTGTGGGACTAGGGAGGGTCCAGCTGGGTGGCACGCCAGGGTCCTGAGTCTTATGGCCTTGGAGGCTCCAGCTGGCTCAGTCCAAGGGTCACTGGCTTTGCTGATGAAGGGAGAGGGCCATAGAGAGACTCCGCCCTAGTGGGGCTGAGCCAGAAAACCTGGGACAAAGGTTGGGTGGCTAGCTGGTCCGTGCTTTGGAGCTGGACAGTTGATGGTGGGCAGACATCTGCTGGAGTCCCCAGGGCTGGCCCAAGAGCCACCATGAACTCCCAGGGGCCTCTAAGTGGAGGCCGTACGCCCAGTGAGTAAGACTTGGTGGGGTCACCATGGACTGGGAGCTGATGGCCCACCTTTGGGTGCCCTGAAAGCTACCTTCAGTATCCCTGGATCTGGAGAGCTTCCTCTGGGCCCAAAGGTGGGCCCCACCCATCTGGTTTGGAGAGGGGACCTTGGGGGCAGGAGGGAAACGTGAATGGTGCCCTTCCCGCAACTGAGGACACCTTCTTCTGTGGACAGGCACCAAATCTTTCAACATGATGTCCCCGACGGGTGATAACTCAGAGCTGCTGGCTGAGATAAAGGCAGGCAAGAGCCTGAAGCCGACACCGCAGAGCAAGGGGCTGACCACAGTGTTCTCCGGCAGTGGGCAGCCAGCCTCCCAGGTAGGCACTGGCCGGGTGCCCCGCCCGGGCTCCCAGTGCCTGCCCAGTGCTCAGCACTACCGCTTCTCCCGGCAGCCTGAGTCACCGCAGCCTCCGGTGTCACCTGCGCCATCTCGGGCTCGGAGCCCCACCCCACCAGCCTCTGGGCCTCAGCCACTGCTCAATGGCAGCGTAGTGCCGGCACCGCCTGCCACCCCCGCACCAGGAGTACATCTGGATGTGGAGGCCCTCATCCCCACACTTGATGAGCAGGGCCGGCCCATCCCTGAGTGGAAGCGCCAGGTGATGGTCCGAAAGCTGCAGCAGAAGATGCAGGAGGAGGAGGAGCAACGGAGGAAGGTGGGTGGGCAGGGCTTCCTAGACAGCCCTGGGGTCTGCACTTAGAGCCTGCAGCCTGTTTCCCATGTCACCTCTCAGCCTCTGTTGACCCTTTGACTTCTAGCAAAGTCCACTAACCTTGGAGAAAAGCAGGAATATAGGCCACCCTACCTATACTGGTCTCAGTCCTTTAGTGGTTCCCTTGGAGTGAGCTGTCAGTGTTTATCAAGCTCGAATGTGCCTTCAGGTCACTAGGGGCCTTATTAAAGAGCATATTGTGCTTCGGGGTCAAAGGTTGAGACTCTACGTTTCTAATAAGTTCCTGGGTGGATCCACACCGAGTGGCCAGAAGAAGCCTTCTTTGCATCCAGACTTCCTTGAGCTCCGTCTGGTCCTGCTGCTGAGACTTGCTCAGCCTTAATTTCCATCTGTAAGATGATTTGGTCATTCAAGGGATGTTCCCCGACTGCCAAGTACTGTGTACTGAGGTTGTTTCCTCTGAGGGTTCACAATGCATGTACCAAAGCCTGCTCTCAAGGTTGCTGTGGAGGGTGTGTGTGTGTGTGTGTGTGTGTGTGTGTGTGTGAACACGTAAGTGTCCCTACGATGTGACACTGACAACTTGGGGAAACAGAAAATTGAGCTTTAGAAGACACTGGGTGAGTCAGGAACACAGCAGACTGAGGCACCAATTAACCAACCAGTTGAGTTATGGGTTGGGGGGGGGGGGTGATGTGGCAGCCCAGGGTGAGATGGGAATGGGAGACACACAGGAGTGGATTAGGAAGAGTGTGGGGTGAGGAGAGAGGCGGCTGCAGCGGGAAGGATGGGTTAGTCGGGAAGTCACAGTGGATGTGTCTCGGGGTGACACTGGAGAGCGTGGTGGCTAGTGGATACATGTTTGGGCTAGCTGCCTGGAAGGGATTAGGCCCCTAAGCATGCTGGGTGTAGTTCATTGGGAAAGTGTGGTCAACTGTAACTTCAGTCTCTACGAGAGGAGGAGGAGGAGGAGGAGGAGGAGGAGGAGGAGGAGGAGGAGGAGGAGGAAAGAGAGGGATGGGGAAGAGGGAGGAAGGGAGGACTTTCATCTGGGCATGTGAAACACTGACCACTGGACTAGGGCGGACCTGGACCACAGAAAGCCTGAAAAAGGCTCTGTGATCTGGTGACAGGAGAGGAGCACTGGGGTCTAGCTTGGAAATAGCAGGCCGTGGGTCAGTTAGGGGAAGGCATCTGTGCCTCTCTCAGCTTCAACGCCTTTCGCATGTTCTTTGGGTGGTGTAATGAGCGACCAAGCGGGGCGTGGAGACCCGGTCTGCAGGCCTGCTTTCCCTGCCTCAGGCAGCACCGAAGCCCCATCCAGTGCCCTCTACCAGCAACCAAAGTGACCACTGCTCAAAGTCGGGAGCCGAAGCCTTACTGCAGTACAATCTCTCCGCCAGCCAGGCGGCCAATCCTTGTTAACGCCGCCCAACGGAGCCATTACACCACCCAGGACTAGCAAAAGGTCGCCGGCTCTGCTGCGGGAGCTGGGCCAGAGGGAGACGCGCCCCCTCCCCTCTTTTGTCTTCCCCGCATTAGCTAACCGCTGCCAGCTCCTGTTGCTACCCCCCGGAGGGCTGGAGGTACTCCCGCGAACACAACGCCATCCTGGGGCCTTTTGGCGAACTCATGACTGAGGCCGATATCCTCCGCATCGAACAGCAAATTGAGAACTTGCAGGTGCTGCACAAGGCAAAGAAACTGGAGGCTCGCCTGGAACAGCTAGAACTGGAGTTGGAGCAGCTGCTACCGATTTCGGCCGCCTTGTCGGCTCCGCGCTTCACCGTCGACCCACGCCGCATGCACGGCCACGCGCCCAACCTGCCTGCCTGGTGCAGCAAGATCTCCACGCTGCTCAAGAGCATGGCCACGCTGCTGGCCGCGCTGGGCGGCCGGCCCGCGCATCTGGCGGAGCTGCTAGCTGCAGACACTGGCCAACCGCTGGCGCCGCTGCCAGACGCACCCTCAAGGCCTGGACCACTCTGTTTGGGGCGTTCTCATTCGCTCAGCTGGTGCCGGGAAGCGGTGGCACGGGAGATCCTCGAATGTGGCGTCTCGGTACAGGACCTCCGCGCCGCGTACGAACGGCGCGCCCAGGGCTCAGCGCCCACACAGAGCCTGCGCCGCAATCTCCCTCAGCCCACCAGCACCCCGGACCGGGAGCCTATTCTCGAGGAGGACTACGTGACAATCGGTTCTAGTGAGCCGAGAGCCGCTATCGCCAATGGCCTCTGGGCTACAGAGGAGCCCCTGGACACTTGGGACTCATCGGAGCCATGGCACCAGGAGGAAGCTCTTCCGGAGCCTGAGCAATTAGCTAGCAGGCCGCCGCTCTCCACAGAGCTGCCTGGCGTCCAGGATTACATCGACATGCGCAAGGAGCGCATCGTCTACCTCTTCCTGGAGCACTGGCGCAAGTGGACCTTCCAAGGACCCGGGCGTCATGCCCAAGCGCGCCTGCGCAGACTGCTGCCCCGGGTTGTGGCCTCCGGCGCCGGTCCCCTCCCAGAAGCAGAAGACATTCTCCAGCAGCAACCAACAGATGAGGATTCGGACAGTGGCCCCGAAGAGCGGCTGCTACAGCTGCTAAAGCAGCGACAGGTGGTGGGCAAACTGCTGGGCCACTGGAGGAGCCTGCTAAGGCAGGTGCCGGCGCGCCAGGCACCGGGCGCAGAGCTTACACATGGTCTGTACTGGCCCGAGCACTTCCTGCCACCACTCGAAGGTGGCGCTCCGCGGAGTTACGACAGTCTCACCCTGGATCTTTTCATGTTAGGCTACTTCCAACTGCTGGAGATGGGTCTGAGCCGAGAGGAACGGAAATTCCGTCACCTGCTGTGCTACGAGATGTTCGACCGTCTGGGCAGCCACCCGTGGGAGCTTATCCGCCAGTTCCACCGTGCAGTGCTTGAGGAGGTGGAGGCCGGCACGCGTAGCTGGGACGATGGCTTTGAAGACCTCAGGCGCCAATTCTTCGGAGACAGCCCGGAGTCTGAGCCGGCTCCAGAAGAGACACAAGAGGAGGAGGAAGAGGAGGCGAAGCAACAAAACCAGGAGGGAGAGGAGGAGGAAGAGGAGAAGGAAGAGAAGGAAAAACTGGAGGAAGAAGAGGAGAAGAGAGAGGAAGAGAAAGACAGGGAGAAGAAAGGGGAGGAAGAAGAAAAAGAGGAGAGAGAGGAAACAGAGAAGGAGCCCACCGAAGAATCCGCTCCATCACAGGACCCGCCGGAGGACCAATCAGAGGACCCAACCCCTGCGCCGCCGCCACTGCCTCCCGCTACCCCTCCCCCAACCTCAGACCTGCCTAGTTCAGAACCCCCAACTGAAGAGCCCCTGGAGCTGGTGTCTGAGATGGGCGAATTCAGTAATGAGGCCATTTGCCGTTATATTGACCGAAGCTTCTCCTTTTGGAAGGAGAAGGAGGCAGAACTCTTTGACATCTGATAGCAAATTTAAAGTTTAGTTTTGTGCCTAGGATGCCTGTCTGGCATCTAGAGGCCAGAATCAGACAGAACGAAGTAGGGTTTCAAGAAGTTTGCTTCTTTGGAACCTTTGAGGTCCTTAGGAGGGAGGAAGGCGTTTGTAAGTCTGGAGGGGGCAAGTTAGGTCTTTCTCTCTGTGAAGCCAGACAGCAGAAGCATTCTGAGCTAAGGGACGCTGGGTTCCCTGAAGAAGTGGGGTTCTATCTCTCCATCTCTGGGTTTTGCTACTTCCGTGGCCACCTGTGCAGTGTTCTGTGTGGTGTGGGATATGCACAGAGCCCCCCTCCTCTTCTGTAATGTGGAAGGAATAAAAACACTGTTATAGGCTGTGTTGGTACCCCTCTCCCCATGTCATTATAGCACCCATAGTTGTGAAACCTCTCTGTGCCACTAAGAAAGGAGCAAGTGTGGGCCAGCAGGTCCTCTACAGGGGAGCCAGAGGCAGCCTGGGCCTTCCTGAGCTGCCCAAGTATGTGGCACAAGTCTGCCTAGAAATGCAGGGAGACAGATCTGGGGCCAGCTAGGCACCTGCCTTGTGGGAAATCAGGATCCAGCTACTTTTCTGTCTTCCTTTTTACCTCTTCTGATCTATGTGGCTCCACCTGTACAAACTGGTTGGGGTCACTGGGGAGCAGGAGGCCCTGTCTACACAGGCCCTCACCAAGCACCATTATCAGATTGCACCATAGGAGGCCATGAAAAAGGGTCTTTTCTTGCAAATGCATCTATAGTCTGTCCCTGAATTCTCCACATCCCCTGGGTTGGATTTGCCTGCCTCCAACCTGGGAATCTCTGGCCAAGCTGGTCCTGAAGCTGTGGTTGTATTTTAGGAGGAAGAGGAGGAGGCCCGGCTGGCCAGCCTGCCTGCCTGGAGACGAGACATTCTTCGGAAGAAGCTGGAGGAGGAGAAGTGAGTGGTGGAGAAGGCTTGGCATCATGTCTTGACATTCTCCGGAGGGTGTGAGGCCATCTAACACTGTGTCTTTCTCTTTGCAGGGAACAGAAGCGGTAAGTATGGTCCTGGTTCAAACCTGCCACCTCTTCCTACACCCAGCCCCAGAGGCTTGTCCCCTTGCTTCTTCAAGCAGCCCATTACTTCAGACCTGGTACCATAACCTTTCAGCTCCCAATGACACAAGACCCTTAATTATTTAGCACCCGTCCTTCATAGCTGTAATGCTCTGATTACATTCTTAAGTTACCTAGACCCCATGTCCTCGTAGCCTAGCATTTCACCGAGTTGGTTAGCACATCCTTAGAAGTCCCCTTGGTAGGTACAGGCAGGAGGATTAGGAGTTCAAAATCATCCTTGGCTCACAGTCACCTCACAGTTAACCTGACCTACATGTGAACTCATCTCAAAACAAACAAACAACCCTTATCCTTTCTATCCTACGGTACTGGAATTTTTTTCCTTTTTAAATTGTGTGTGTGTGTGTGTGTGTGTGTGTGTGTGTGTGTGTGTACAGCAGCATATGAGTGTAGGTGCCTGAGGAGGTCAGAGGTATCAGATCCTGGAGCTGAGTTATAAATGGTTATGAGCTACCCAATGTGGGTGCTGGGAATCGAACTTGTGTCTTCTGGAGGAGTAATACACAATCTTCACAGCCGAGTCATCTCTCTAGCCCCAAGGACAGTTCAGGACCAATAAGCTCCATCATCCATGTGTCCCTTTCAACTTAATTTCTGTACACATGAGTCTAGCCTAGTGCTGTCATAGGTAGAAATATAGCATGCCCACATATGTAATTTTAAATTTTGTAATAGCCACACTGAAAAAAATTTGAAAAGATATAGGTAAATTTAATCTTAATACCTTTAACCCTGTGTATGAAAACTATTATTTCGCCGGGCGGTGGTGGTGCAGGCCTTTAATCCCAGCACTTGGGAGGCAGAGGCAGGTGGATTTCTGAGTTCGAGGCCAGCCTGGTCTACAGAGTGAGTTCCAGGACAGCCAGGGCTACACAGAGAAACCCTGTCTCGAAAAACCAAAAAAAGAAAGGAAAAGAAAACTATTATTTCAGCATTGCAGTGTGAATGTTACTGATGAGCGCTAAGGATATAGCTCAGTCTGTAGGATGCTCACCCGGCATGCTGGGAGCCCTGGGTTCAGTCTCCATTGTTGCAAAAATGTGGAGTCCTGGGACTAGAAAGTTGGCTTTGTGGTTAAACACACACTGCTCTTCCAGAGGACTAAGGTTCAACTCCCAGGAGCCACAGGCGGCTCCCATCCATCTGTAACTCCAGCTCTCAAGGATTCAATAGCCTCCTTGGCCTCCTTAGGCACCAGGCACATATGTGGTGTATAGACGTGCATGCAGGCAAGACACCCACACACATTCAACTAAATGAAATTGAAGACAAAGGAACCAAAACCAAACCCCTGCAGTCGTGGCCCCAGTGTGTAATTCCAGCACATAGGAGGATCAGTTCAAAGTTGGCCCTGTCAACACGGCAAGCTTGAAGCTAGCCTGCAATACAGCAAGACCCCTTCATATATATATATAGGGTGTGTGTGTTTCTTTCCTTAAAAAAATTTAGTTTTCAGAATATCATGTGCACACCAATTTGCACATTTTGATTGTTCCATAACCAGATAGGATTAGTGACAACCCCGTGCACGGAGCATATCTATCTATCTGCCCTTATGCTTTTTCAGAGCTGGGACTCAAATCTTGAGTATTGTAGGCAAGCACTCTGCCACAGAGCTACACCCCCAGTCCCTAGCCTTATGTCCAGAGCACCTGTCCCTAGCTACTCGATGGCCTGTCCCCTAGTAATGAGATCCCCCCCAGCACCTCAACCCTATTCCCTGGACATTTAGATTGACAGCTTCCTAACAATTCAGGTCCTGTCTCCAATGACAGGGCTCCTGTCATGGATCCCGTGAACTCTGTAACATTCAATCCTCGCACGGGGCCACCTAATGACCAGCACCTCTTTCCAGTAACATTCTTGTAGAAAATAATCCAATTTCAGCCTCCTCTGAGTATCCCTCTAACTCCAATATGATGACATGGGAGCCCTGGGTCCTAGACAGTGTAGGCCCTATCCTCATTAGCTCCCGCCCTCCATCCTTCCCATTGCCATCCCGGGGTCTGGGCTGCCCCAGTATCTGGCCCAGGCATCTCTGAGTTTTGCCGCCCATAAACAGAAAAGAGGAGGAGCGGCAAAAGCTGGAGGAAATACAGAAGGCGAAAGAACAGTCGGAGAAGCTGCGGACACTAGGCTACGACGAGGCCAAGCTCGCGCCCTGGCAGCGACAGGTCATCTTGAAGAAGGGGGAGATCCCTAAGTAATAGGAGTCTCGGCCTCTTGTGTGTAGCCTTTTAAGTTCTGAGAGATGGGGAGCGGCCCCCAGCCCCTGCCCCATCCTGTCAGGTTGGTGCGGAAGGGCTGGGAGCCTTGCAGCCCTTCCCTTCGGTGCCTGCCGGAACCCTCCCTATTCCCCTCCCTGGCCCCACATCCCCAACCCTGCTGCTGGAGTGCTCTCGCGAACCCCTGCTGTCGCCTGGAAAAAGTGCCCAAGCTGCTGACGCAAAAAGAAAAAAAAAAAAAAAAAAAAAAGAAAGAAAGAAAGAAATATGCTGCTCATTTGCATACTCACTTACATATATTTGCATGTTCACTGACCCAGCCTGAGCTGCCCCAGCCTCGTGGGTGGTGACTTTTCCTGCAGGGCGCATGCCCTGCTGCAGCCCCCTCCCCCGCAGCCCGGAACCCACATTGCCGGCGCATCCTGGGTGGAGGCAGACCCCGAGCTCGGGGAAGGGGTTTTCCTCCCTCCACGACCCAGATCTGTGCTGGCCAAAGTCGCTGCGTTTCTCATCCCCAGCGAGGGTTTCCTCTCAGTCATTTGTTTACCAGAAAGGATGAAACTTGCCTGTTGGGGCGGAGCTGTCGCTCCTGAGGGGCCCCACCTTTACATCCCACCCCTTCCCCAATTAAGCCTTCCGAGTCCCCAGCCAGGACCTTAGCTCCCCTGACCCTTTCACTGCCCCAGTGGTGTAAGTGGAGGGCCAGGGAGCCTGCAACTGTACCCGCTCCTCACCCTATCCCCCACCCCCTTCCTTCCCCCATTAAACCTCTATCCGCCAACTGTGGCTCTCATTCACTCTCGCCGTCCTAGTGACTTTCTCCTGAAGCCACTGTGTAGTGGCGGGCACGGAAAGGGCTGGTGTGGGAGCCCAGGAGGACACCGAGTTCCACTGTGGTGCCTCAGTTCCCGAGGCGTCAGGACCCCCCAACCCACTCAAAGCCTGGGGAAACAAAGAGAACCAGTGTGCCACTTAACACCCCCAACCCCAACTGAAACACCAAACAGCTGCTTTTCTTACGAAATTTAATACCAAGTCCAAACTTGGGCTACTTTACAGCTGAGCAACCAATCACTTGGCCCCTTCTGGTATTTCTCCATGACACTTCCCTTAGTTGGAGTTCCGTGCTGCAGGTGAGCAAGGGTGAGACAGCCAGCCCTGCTACGCAGGACCACAGGGTTAGTAAGTGACATAAAATGTCTACATGCATAAGTAACAATACTTAAGGTTCCTTCAAGGGTCACTAGAGTGTCAAAGTGGCTGACGGACCTCACATCACGGGCCGCGCTGCAGGCGGCTGCGCAGGTCCTCCGCACAGCCTTCCAGCCCCATGCGCTCCAGGGCCGCATAGATGGCACCCAGGCCTGCAGGCTGCTGCTGACGCCAGCGCTTGAGCATCTCATACTGCTGGTCTCGGAAGCGGCAGATCTCCACCTCCACGGCCTCGATTTCTGCCTCCCGCAGCCCCAGCGTGCGCACGAACTCCTTCCACCGTCGTGCTGGGACCGCATCCATCACGTCGTAGAGCTGCGGGCCAGGCTGGAGCACAGCAGCCGGAGAGCCTGCAGGGGGCGCTGGCGGGAGCGGAGATGCCAGAGGGCCTGAGGTGGGGTTAGAGATGTGAGGATACTTTCCAACAGAGGACCTAATGGATCTCTTTGGGCAGGACAGTTACCACCCATGAGGATAGAAGTCGACCGTGAAACAACAGTGTCCCACCTTAGACTTGGAAAGACAGGGTCAAGTCTAAACCATTATGCTCCCTTACCAAGAGTTCTGTTTGGCAGCTGATCCCAAGGTTGTGAGGCCTGCTGGCAGACTACCTCCTGAGTCTGGGATAAACCAGGGGTCCAGTTGTTGCCTACCAACTGGACGGTGGTGCAGACTTTCCCAGTACTGTTCAGGGGTGTCAGAAGGGTGTGGGCACTGTCAGAAGCTGAGAGATGGCTAATCTGGAAGATGGGAGGCACCAAGTCAGTCACGTGTGTCTAGAAAGGCCCCTTTGCTGGTCTTTGGCTAGGGGTGGACATTCCCTGGCTGAACATTCCCTGGCTCAGGCAGCAGAATTATCTCCCACAGGCACGCGCACACACACACACACCCTGTCTGTGCTAGCAATCACGCTGAGCACAGGAGATTGTAACTCTCCTCGTTTCTGAGAGCCAGAATTCTTCCCAGGACTGAGATAATTACCTGTGGCGAGGAAGCCAGGGTCTCCGTCCCAGCCGTGTCTGCTAATGGGGACAGAGAGGGGTCAGTCAGCACCCAGGCAAGTGCTAGTCCAGCACCTCTTGACTTCTTTTACCCCTCACGCTGCTTCCCTCAGTTCCCCCTTCTGCATCAAGTTACGGGGGCTCTAGAGCACCCATCCTTACCCCAGGCCTCTTTGTAATGCATACATGTAGTACATGTATGGACTTACCAGTGACCACAGGCTTACAAGGCTGCCATCGACAATATGCACAGATCAAGATAGCCCCAAGAAGAAACAAGGCCCCTAGAAGCACCTGGACCCAAAACACTGACAAAACAATACCTGGTGAGAGCAGGCTAGCGGCCACCCCGCCCCACACTGGCTCACCCCAGCCTTATCCCCCAGTGTCATCACCTACTCTGCTTCCAGCCACAGACAGCAGTGCAGGCCTCAGGGCAAAGGCTGCTGAAGCTCCTGCAAAGGAGGAAGGCCAGGCTGAAGGCTCCTCTGCCTGATACCTTCTCCATCTTGTAAGGGGTGGACTTCTATCCTGCCCCAGAACATTCCCTAAGTATCGCTGAAAAGTCACTTGGGTCACTAATAACCATCACCATTCTGTCTTTAGGTCCTGGGTAGTCATCCTTGCACCTAGAGTCAGTGTCTGGGAAGCAGCAGGTACTCAAGGGCTTGGGGGTATCCCTTCCCCTTCTTGAAGCCCTGGGAAGAACATCCTAACACCCCCATATTCAGAGGGTAAACCTGAAATCTCTCAGCTTGCCAAGGGCTAGCAGCAAATTCAGTCTTAGCCGAAGTTTCAAAGCCCTATCAGCGTAAGCAAATAAAAGAACCTACGCTAAATATGGGAGTGGAAGGGGTAAGAAAATATATGGCCCATTACGTATCCAAATAACCCGTTACCATTCTGCTTGCCTGAAACACCCTGCCCTTTCCATGGCAGAGCCAAGCTGCCCCACTCACATCTTTCCTGCCTCTAAACCTGTGGCGCCCATTCCCCAAGTCTCCACCCTGCTCCCAGCCTCCCCTCCCTCCGGTCCAGCACAAGCCAGTAAGTTACGTGGGACAGGACGTGCAGCCATTGCCATGTATATAGAAGCCAGGCGGGCAGGGCCCTGCAGACCAAAAGGCAGTTTGTGTCAGGACAGCAGAGAAAGGAGCTGAAAGAGAAAGCCTCAGAGGCAGACAGCCCAGCATAGAGTACTCACGGGGCGACGTTGTAGCCTCATAGTCTGGGCATTGGACACAAGAGAAAGGTGAGCTTTTCCCACACGGCTCAGTGGAGCAGTCAACACACCAGCCTGACTGGCAGCCACAGTGGGTGTCTGACTCTGCCGAGCAATTCCCAAGGGTCACTTGAAGGGCTGTGCAGGAATGTGGGAACATGGACCATGGACGTGTCAGAGCTACTGACTGCCACAAAGGAGGAGGCAACCTCCCTGAGAGAGCAGCACTGGCTAGCCCCATGGGTTATTTAAGCTGCACATGGGTGACCAGAGGCCAAGGCACGTGGAGACAGGAAGGCCACAGGGGAAAGGAGGGCTCAATATGTGATGGACTGAACACAGAGGCCGCCCATCCAAGACAACCTGAAACGCCATGGCCATGGCCTGTCTTCAAGAGCCTGTCCCCTGAGCTCTGGGCAGCCATCCCCTTACCCTCTTCATCACAGACTTGGCAGCGGGTACAGTCAGTCCTAAAGTGGCCATCTCTGGTCAAGAAGGTGCCCGGGGGACAGGGAAGGCAGGTGGAGTCCCCACAGGGTTCTGTGCAGGGGGCCTTCATGTAGTGTCCTATGGAACACAGGTAAGGGTTAGAGTCAACTACTCTGGGACCTTCCTGCCTGCACTTTGCTTTTCCTCCATTCCTATCTCTGGCCCTTCCTTCTCACCCAGCCTCCCTGGACCCCCATCCCCAGCCTGTCTCACCCTCTCTGACCCTCACTCAGCCTACCCTCCTTTTCCGTGCCTCACCCCCTTTTACCCTTCCAGCCACTTACCCTTTGGGCAGCCCCTGCAACAGAACGGGCCATACCTCTTCTGTGACTCACTGACACAGTCACACCTGCCAGATGTGCCGCCCTGGCCCTGGCCACCAAGCAGCAGCAGCACCAGCAGCAGTAGGAGCAGAGGCTGGAGAACATGTGCAGCTGACTCTGGTGTGGCTGCCCCAGGAGGTGACCTCTCCCTCCTAGGCACCTCCTCCATTCCTGAAGCCCTAGCATTTGCCCAAGTAAACCCACTTCTCAGGCTCTTGGGCAGAACAGGGTTAGGGGAGTGGGACCAGCTTCCCTCTCCCTGTCTTCAAAACCAGCTTATGAACAGCAGGGGAGGCCCCTTGCCAGTCTTTTGCCCATTTCCCCTCCACCTAGTGAGACTCGGCCACCCTGCCCCCAGCCATGCCTTCTGAGAAGTGAGGCCCCCAGACCCCAGGAGCCTGTGCTTCCTCTCAGCGGAAGGGCGCGCCCGAGCCTCTAACTAGGTCGCCGGTGAAAGCAACCCAGCCCGCAGGGAGGCTCCCCCAGACCCTCCCCACGAGGCTTGGCTCCAGGACTACAGGTCAGGTTCTGGACTGTTTCTTGGCCTCCCGCGACCCCACTCACCTCCACCACACAGCCCCGCGGCCGTGGCTCCATTGCGGTCTGTACCGCCTCGGCCCTGGGATTCCCGCTCTGGTCGTGTAGCGCGGGGCTTCCCCACTAGCCCAGCCCCTATGTTCCTAGAGCCTGCCCGCCCGCCCGTCCGCCCGCCCGCGCCATCCAGAACAGCTCCTCTCAGGGGATGGCCAGGGTTGGGTCTGCCACTGTGCCGAAGCAGAGGGAATATGCCCTTCTACTAGGAGACCCTCGTCGTCGGTGTGGCGCACACTGCATACTGGAAGCCTGCAAAGCTGCATCCTGATCCCACCCTGGGTCTAGCTCCAGCCCGGAGAACCACTGCTTAGAGTCCAGAGCAAGTGACTTTTCTCTGGGCCTCAAGTATTTGGGATAGGGTAAGGCAATCTAGGTAGGAGACCCACATCTTCCAGAATAGCTGGGTACCGGTGCCAGGATGGACGAGCTTTGAGTTCTAAAGAATACCCTCTAGATCCTAAGAGTCTATTAGATTCAGCAAGGGCACGGCCAAGGAAGTTATTTCCTGGAGGTTCCAATTAATAGCCTCCCGTCTGTGGCAGGAAGCAAGCCTGGTCTTGAGATGTCGGCCTTTATCTTCCAGGGGCCCCATTACAGCTGGCAAGACTCGCATCCCCCAGCCCAGCCCGCGGGAACAGAGGGGGTTCCAGAAGCACAGGACTCTTTCCAGAGTATATACAAGTCTTTATAGAGGAGCCAAACTCAATAAATACGCAGCTTGACAGAGCCCAGCCCGCGCCTCGGAGGCCAGCATGACCAGGAGGGATAGGGACTCATTTCATGAGTCCAAACGAGGGTGGCAGTGAGAGTCTGTGAGCCCAGCCCAGAGGATCAGGGCTGGCAATGTCAAGAGCAGAGGACAAAGGTGGCCACCTCAGCAAGGGGGCAGAGCATTTACAGCCAAAGCCTGGAACTCTCCGGGGCCCTTCTCCATTCCATCCAGTCTAGCATAGTGCAAATTGGCCTTGAGGTGATTGGTAACCATCCTGCCTGGCATACCCGCATAGGGACAAGCGGCAGCAGAGCAGGTGCTGTGATCTCCGGGAGGGGAGGCAGTCTCTCTGCTGTCCTCAGGCCGTGGTACCCTTGGGGGTCTCCTTGGTCCCCACATACAGGAGGCAGCAGTGAAGCAGGTCCTGTATCCCCAGAAGGCAGGGCTCTCTGCTGTCCCTTAATCAGTGGCACCCTTAGGGGTCTCCTGCTCACACCTCCCTGCAAGGGGTGGGGAGAAAGTCCATCCTTGGCTGGTGGCAGTCGCAAGATGGTTCTAGCTAAACTCTCCCCTCCACCATGGTCCTCTCTCCCCTTCACTTTGATGTGCTAGAGATACCCCACCACCACCACTAGAGTGGGTCTAAAGCTCTTTTTCCCAGTCCAACCTCCAAAGAATGATACTTGGCAGACATGGCTGTTGCTACCCAAGCCATCAGAGTCATTTGTCCCTCCCCCAGGCAGGCCACTCACGAGGCAGTGAGCGTGGAATTAAGCAGCAGGGTGGTCCTGATCCGGTAGAGCTGGGCCAGGGTCAGCTTCCTGTGTTGGGCGGAGATCCCTGAGGGAGGCTCAGGCTGCACCCTGGGCACAGTCCCAGAAGGCATCTCTCTGCACCTACTTCTGGCAGAATCTACAAGTCCCCCAGTCATGGGGCTGGGTCTGTTCTCAGACTCTGACAACTGTGGGCCATGGCAGGGGCCACACCCACCTGAGCCATTCCAGCCAGGCCCACCTTCCTGAAGGGAGCTCTGAGTCCTAACCCCAGGAGCCATAGTGATCAGGCACAGTTCTGACAGGCTGCGACTAGGAGCCGGGGGCACAACACAGGTGGCAGTTCCTGACAGTAACTGCAGGAGGCTAGCCTCAGATTTGGACTTGAGCAGGTGGGGCAGGCGAGGGAGCAGCTGGACTGGAGTACGGCGGCGGAGGCGGGGTGAGGGTGGGAGTGAAGGGGTCTGAGGCACAGGCACAGGCTCGACCACAGGGTGTGGAGCCACAAAGTCTTGAAGGGAAGTGGGGGACAGGGTCCCATAGGCGGAGTCCATGGAGCAAGAGCGGCCATCCACAGGGCCCAGGGGCAGCAGCTCGCTGGTGGGGGTGATGGATGAAGTCGTGTTGCTAAGAGAGGTCTCGTCTGACTGGGAGCTGAAAGGACCTCGGTCAAACTCGGGGGAAGACAGTGTCTCCCCAGGCTCTACCACAACCATGGCCAGCGTCTCAGTGGAGCCATCTGAGGCACTGTGGGGGACAGAAGGAGAGTCAGAAAACCAGATCTAAAAGCCTAAAGCAGCCTGGAGCCCCAGCAGCTCAGAGCTCAGACCTGCCAGTCCCTGTAGCCAGACATCAGTACCCTTTCCTGACCTGTGACACCTGTGCACGGTCTGCAGACAGCCAAGTGGAATGGAGCCCTCCATGACAGGACCCTAGCAGGAGACAGAGCTATCCCGACACTCCCACTGGGTTCACACCATTCCACCATTCAGAGAGCAATCCCTATCTGTGTCCTGAGCCGGATGCCCTGGTCTATGGGACTTGTCCTGATGGGCTCTGCTGAATGTTTTTATTTTCTGTGTGTGGCCTGGTCTGGGTATGTAGTCATGGAGCTCACTACAGAGACCAGTCAGGCTTCAAACATTTGGCAATCCTTCTGCCTCTGCCTCTCAAATTCTGGAATGAGATTACAGCCACATACCTTGCTGGGTAGGTTATATGTCTGCTTGTTTGTCTTTCTTCTTCCTCTCCGCCTCCCCCCATTTGTCTACCTAATTTATTTATTCACTTTACATCCCAATCACTGTCCCCCCTCCTGGCCCACCCCCACCACAAGTCCCTCCCTTCATTCTTTTTTTTTTTTTTTTTCCTTTGTTGAAACAAGTTGTTATTTTGTTGCCCATGCTGGCATAAATTTGAGGTAATCTTCCTGCCTCAACTCTGAAGTCCTGGGGTTATAGGCCCCAGGACTAAGCTTACCAAGCCGTCTTGGGCAAACATACCGGTGTTCAGAGCTGAGGCTGTTGCTGCTCTTTCTAAGGATGGTGGGAGAGCTGGCAGCTGAGGTACCACTCTCTTCACCCTCCTCCTCTTGCTCATCCTCCTCCTCTTCCAGGCTCTGTAGGTGCTGGCTGCCTGGATGCTCCTGTGCACAGAGCTGAGCACGCAGCTGCTGCAGTTGGTTCTGCAGGTTGAGGGAGCACACACAGGAGCGGTGAGCAAAAGACCCATCTGCCCCTAGACGGTGTGACACCCTGCCCTCTCACCTGTGCATTGTAAATAGTGTCCACCCAGCTCCGGCACAAGGCCTGGCTGCTGGCCTGGAATGTGTAGGCCCCCACGGCACTGTGGAATTCATTCAGGTAGATGAGGAGGAAGGAACCTGGGCACGGAAAGGCCGAGTTAGCATTGGCCCCTGCCCATGGCGGACCCCGTGACCAGGAGCAGGGGGCCAGAATTCCTTACCAGGGTCCCGAAGCTCCCGGCACACGATCTTGTCCACCAGGAGTGGTGGCCTGATGACCTTAGTTCTCTCTGCCTTCTTCACGGCCTTGGTCACCAAGAGTAGGTCAGTGAACAGGAAACAGTACACGTCCATCTGTGGTGGGGAAGCCAGAGTCACAGAGTCACCAACAGGAGGATCCTGGGGCTAGGTGCAAGCCTTTGCTGTTTTGTTGATCAAGAGTTACTTGCATTTTACTTATTTGCTTAAAAACGGTTTTTAGCCTATATATATATATATATATATATATATATATATATTTTTTTTTTTTTTTTTCGAGACAGGGTTTCTCTGTGTAGCTCTGGCTGTCCTGGAACTCACTCTGTAGACCAGGCTGGCCTCAAACTCAGAAATCCACCTGCCTCTGCCTCCCAAGTGCTGGGATTAAAGGCATGTGCCACCACTGCCCAGCTTAGCCTTCATTTTTATATGCGTGGTGTTTGCCTGCATATATGTGTTTCATGTGCGCCTCTGGTGCCACAAAACCAGAGTTACCATGTGGATGTGGAACTGACCCCAGGGAGTGCTTGTAACCTCTGAGCAATCTCTCTAGTCCTTGCATGTCAGCTGGCAGTATGTGTACAGGGACCAAACTCAGACTGACAGACTTGGTAGCATGTGCCACCGAGCCCAATGGCCCCTGAGAGCTCAGGTTTTGCCAAACACGTCCCTTTCCTATCACGAAAGGATTTTTGTGAAACCTGTCTTTTTAAAAAGTATATTTCATTTACTTATTTATGTATATGGGTACTTTGTCTGTATGTACATGTGCACACCAGAAGACAGCATTACACAGTTGTGAGGTGCCATGGGGTATTGGGAATTGGCCCTAATGCTTTGTCTTAATCTGGACCCCAAAATTGGGAATCTGCATGTCCAAATGCTGAGGGTCCCATCCCCAGTTGGTTTTTGATTGATCAATAAAAAACCAACAACCAATGGCTGGACAGGATAAAAGAGGCAGGACTTTTAGATTGGGGGGGGGGAGAAAGGAGGGAGGGTCCACCATGAGGAGGGATAGAAAGGACCATGCAGGGAAGGAACAGGAGGGAGTAATGGCCAAAAATGTAGGTACAAGAAGGAAAGTGGCCCCTGGAAGGGCTGCTCAGAAGCCTGGGCAGCAAAGATAGGGGGCTGCCCAGAAGGAGCCTGGGCAGCAAAGATAAAATACAGATTTAGGAGGTGTTAAGTCAGTAATGCCAGAGGGGAGTGTTTGCTGGCTGCAGGGAATTTAAAAAGTGCCCAACCACTGAGCTAGTCAAGGCATATCGAAATTAAGCAGGGTGTGTGTGTGTGTGTGTGTGTGTGTGTGTGTGTGTGTGTGTGCACGTATGCACGTGCGCCTGCCTTTCATTTGTGAACCCAGAGGGCTTTGGCAGGTGGCTGGAAGCTTGACCCACCTGGAACCAAAGTGGTTTAATTCACCACTATAATGGGGGCCTGGGAACTGAACTCAGGGGCTTTGGAAGAGCAGTGGTGCTCTTACCCACTGAGCCATCATCTCTCCAGCTTTGAGCCTCAAAATTAAAAGATGATTTTTTTTTTATCGGAGACATACATTTATATTTATGAGCTAAGCGTAGTGGCAGAGGCAGGCGGATGCCTGTGAGTTCAAGGTGAGACCTTGTCTGAGAAAGAAAAGGAAGGAAAGAAAGAAAGAGATGAATGAGCCAAGGATATACATATTTACGATTTATCTCAATAATGTATTTTAAAAACCAGTAAGTGATGTGGTCAGTGGTAATGCACACCTTTAATCCCAGCACATGGGAGGCAGAGGCAGGCCTGTCTCTGAGTTCAAAGCTAGCCTGCTCTACAGGGAAAATTCCCAAATAGCCAGGGCTACACATAGAAACTCTGTCTCAGAAAAAAACAAAACAGTAAGTGGTTAGGCATGGTGTCCTGTACCTGCAGTCTAAGCACTTGCGAGGCAGAGACAGGAGCCATGTGGTGGTTCACACAGCAAATCCCAGCACATGGAAAGCAGAGGAAGGCAGATCTCTATGAGTTTGAGATCAGCCTGGAATACACAGGGAGTTCTATGCCAGCCAAAGTTACACAGTGAAACCTTGCCTCAAATCAACAAAATGAATTCAAGGCCAGCCTCAACTACACAGTGATTCTGAGTGTCATATGAGACCCTAGTACAAAAAATTTTTACTAAATATTAAATATTATGGCTATATATAATCACATATGATAAATTATTAGATATTAAATTATTATTTAATGAAAAAGAAAAAAAAAAACCTGCTAAGAGCATGCCACCACACTAAAGGGTTTGTTTAGCACTCCTGAGGATCTGGATTCAATCCACCATAAACAGAGGACAAGGGCTGGAGAGATGGCTCAGCTGAGCACTGGCTCATCCTGAGGTCCTGAGTTCAATTCCCAGCAACCTCGTGGTAGCTCACAACCATCCTTAATGGAACCCGATGCCCTCTTCTGGCCCTCAGGTACACATGCAATGAGAACACTCATATACATAAAACATACATAAATAAACCTTTTTTAAAAAAGAGAAAAAATAGGGCTGGAGAGATGGCTCAGCAGTTACGAGCACTGACTGCTCTTCCAGAGGTCCTGAGTTCAATTCCCAGCAGCCACATGGTGGCTCACAACCATCTGTAATGGGATCTGATGCCCTCTTCTGGTGTGTCTGAAGATAGTGACAGTGTACTCGTACATAAAATAAATAAATCTTTAAAAAGATAAATAAATAAAAAGGGAGATGATGTTAAAACCACGATTTTCCGAGCATTTACCTACCAGATAGTAGCAAGATTCTCAACAGCAAGGTTCTGGGCTCTCAGCTTTTCAGAACATTCTGCTCTCTGCACCTTCCAGAGCTGTGACCCTGCTACTGTACTTTGTAAACTTTAAGTGGGCATTCACCCATCCTCCCTATGGCCTCAGTCATGGGTTCTTAAGGTCACCATGTTTGTCAATCTGACACAAGCTAGAGTCATTTAGGAACAGACACCCACAACTGAGACAAACACTTCTGTCAAACTAGCCTGTAGACCAGTCTTTGGGCCATTTGCGTGATTAGTGGTTGATGTGGGAGGGCCCAGCCCACCACGGGCAGTGCCATGTCTGGGTAGCTGGCCCTGGACTGTGCAAGAAAGCAGGCGGAGCAAACCAGTAAGAAGCTTTTCACTATGGCCTCTGCTTCAGTTCCTGCCTCTCGGATCCTGCCCTGGCTCTCCTCAAGGATGGCCTGTGGCATGAAATGTTAAGCCAAAGAAATTCTTTCCTACCCAAAAAGGCTTTGATCATGGTGATTTTATCATATCGATGGGAAGCAAACTAGAGCAGTTACCATATAATTAGGCAGGCAGTTTAGGAAGTACTGACAGAGGCCCAGGAGAAACCCAGGGAGGACAGAAAACCTACAAAGAGCAATGGAACAAGGCTGTAGGGTGGGTGTCCTGGGGTCACCTTGCTATCTCTCCCCTCCTTCATCCTCAGGCTCCCTTCCAGCAGCAGTTGTCGCGTCTCTTCAGGGGAGGTGCCAGGCATGGGTGCTGTCAGGTCCAGATGTAGAAATTCCTTTAGGAGCTTTAAACGGGAGGCATCAGAGAGGTCAGGGACAAAACCAGGCAATCTGCAGCATCCCCCCCCCGACTCCCCCCCCGACAACCCGGTACTTCAGGGCACCAGCAACTCTGTGCTCGCTCACCTTATCCACCTCGTCGTTGCTGCCCTCCACAACCTCGTAGGCATCAATCCGGCTCACCACCCCCGCCAGGCGCTGCCGCTCCTGCCGCTGCCGCATGCACGCGTTCACGTGGTGTATGAAACTTTCCGCAGAGCTGATCTGAGGATAGGTGATGAGGTTTAGGAATCTGGGAGAGATGGCGCCTAGGACATTCTGTTCCCATTCAGGTTACCATGGTGATGATGGCTTCCTTGGCCCGGGGCTCATCCGTCTTCCTCAGCACCGACTTGAGCAGCAGTGGGTACTTAGTGAGCCGCTGGTGGGGCTTGGCCAGCATGTCGCTCAGCTTCAGCCGCTGGCACTGCTGATGCTTCTCCGCCCACTATGGGAAGGGGGTGGAGCTCAGTTCTAACCTCGCCCACTCAGGACCCGCCTACCCTGTTGTGCTGCCCAAGGTCCTGCACCCCGGAACTCCTCACCGTGACATACGCGCGGAACAGATCGTTGTCACGCAGCAGGCCGCGCATGTACTCCATGCAGCCCTCCTCCTCCATACAGTATCGGATGTATGGCTTGAAGAGTGAGCCGAACTGGCCGAGGCAAACAGCACCAGTTACCTCCGGATCCCAGGGGTCCCAGGAGATTCCCATACCACCCAGCGAGGAAGCCTTTCCAGGGGAGGATTCTAAGCCTCAGAGAGAGTACACACCCCCATAGCCAGGTGGCAAGGGCTCAAACCCAGGCCACCAACACCTTCTACTTTCTCTTGACCACAGAGGGGTTAAGGTCAGTGGGAACTAGACCGGCAGGCAGGATCCAGCCCTGGGAGTTTTCCCGGCGTCCTGGCCCATACCATCTTGAAACCTTTGAGAAAGTCGCCGGGCTGCAGCAGCGCCCGCGTCCGCCGCGCCTTCTCCAGCACCGGCACCATCACGCTGCCCCACAGCCCGCGGTGCAGCCTTGCGATCTCAGGGATGTTGCTGAACAAGCGTTCAGCCTCCACCTGGGCCAAGAGAAGTGTGGGTTGGCCCCACCCCGCCCCACCCACTCCTCCCAGTGAGCCCCGCCCCGTACCTACCCCCTTCCGGCCCCCCCAACCTAGTACCCCGCCCTCCCCCTCCCCCAGCTAGGCCCCGCCTCTTTCCTAGTACCTCCCCCGCCGCCGCCCCAGGCCAGGTCGCACCTCACACAGGAGCCCCGACTCTTGCAGATTAAGAAGACAACACAGGAACAGCTGTGGGGGGAGGGGACACTGCAGCAGGGTCGTGTAGGGGTGGTGTCCCAGCCCTGAAGTCCTACCCAGACTCTTAGCCACCCCTTCCCGGGAAGACCCATAAGCACCCAGAGATAGGGGGCGTTTGAACCTCTACACCCGGAAACTCCAACCCCCACCCCATAGCCAGACTGAGGGAGGGGTCACCCTGACTTGTCCCATCAGGAGGAGAGCTGGAGAAAATGTCTCCCCAGCACACCTGGGATGCTCTGGGTCCCCTCTGCCCTGGTTCAGCCTCTGTCCAGGAAGTTCTTTCCAGGAAACAAAGGCCAGGTGCTACTACCCTCCCCAGCTGAAATCCCCTAAGTGCTATCCATTCTGTCGCCCCACAGTGGCCGCTCCTGGGAACCTGATATACAGCAGGTGTTCAGAAGCAGCCTCAGCTGGGTTAAACCAGCTTCACCCGGCCAACAAACTAAAGCTCCCTCCCAGGCACTTGAAGGAATCCCCTCCTCGACCCTGTCTAACTTTCCTACTTTCAAACCCAGCCAGCCAAGTGAAGGCCCGGCTTAGCTGAAGGGCTCAGGCAGTTGGCCTGTGCACATGTGAGGAGCAACATGGCCCCAGGGTCCCACACTCACGTTGGTGATCACACGTAATTTCCGGATATAGGAGACTTCTGTGTGTAGGAGTTCCCACACAGCCTCCTGTTGGTGGCACTGCCGCCGGGTCAGCTTCTAGAGGGAGGGCAGTAAGGGTTAGCTGGTAGCAGAGGGTGTGTGGAGACAGTCAGGAAGTGTGCACAGCCCCGCATGCAACTTCTTGAGAGGAACACAGAGATCTACAGGTGAAGGCCACCCTCCCAATCAGATCACGTGGATTGTAACTGTCAAGATATCCAAGATAACACCACCAGAGTAGGTCTCCTTTACGACTAAACCAGCCAAGTGGTGTGTTCTCCTAGCTACACCGACCTCATGCCCATCAATGAGCTCCCTCCAGCTGTCCTCCAGCCTCAGGCCTGAACTGTCTTCATCTTCCTCATCATCTTCCTCTCCCTCCTCCCAGGAGTCATGGTCAAAGCGCAGCCTCCTGGGCATCCGGGGTAGCCCGAAAAGGCTATAGGCATGTAGCTTGCTCTCCAGCTGTTCCATCTTGTCTACCTCCTGAAGGAGACCCAGGGAACGGCAAGGGTCAGGGTCAGGGTCAGGGCTAGCTTGCTGCTCTGCCCCGACCGAACCCACGGGGCTACATACCCGGCCAAAGGCTGCGGTACTAGGGCTAGAACTGAAGAAGCCGCTGAAGCGACTGGCCGCCCGGTTCTTCCAGCTCTCGTTGCTGCTACTGCTGGCACCGCTGGTGCCCCCACTGCTGCCAACGGGCAGAGAACAGCTGGAAGGTGCAGGGGGCTCCTGCCCAGGGATGCTTGCCTCCCCCAGGAACTCAGACATGTTCTTTCTACGGCGGCCGGGGGCCTGACCAGGGAGGAATGGCCAAGTGAAGCTTCCACAAGCCCCACAGGTCCATACCAGGGTTTCAAGAACCTCAGATAACCTTGGGTAAGCAGGCAAGGGAATCTCTGCATCCTTGGCCTAGGGTACCACCTCCCCTGAGATGGTCACACAGGTTCACTACTGCCCCAGACCGCCTGGCTACAAAAGCAGGAATTGGAAGAAACTTAGACACACAGACACACAGACACACACACACCCCACTCTGTGGCACCTACACACAGAGCTTCAAAAGGTCCCACTGGGGCTGGAGAGATGGCTCAGCTGTTAAGAGAACAAAGCACTGGCTGCTCTTGCAGAGGACCAGGGTTTGGTTCCTATCACCTCCATGGGACCTCACAACTGTCTGTAATAACCCAACTGCTGCAGATCTGATGTTCTGTTAGAGCCCCCAAGGGCACTGCATGTACAAGGTACACATATATACATGCACGCAAAGCACTCGTACACATTAAATTTTTTTTTTTGTTTTGTTTTTTTGTTTTTTTTTGTTTTTCAAGACAGGGTTTCTCTGTGTAGTCCTGGCCGTCCTGGAACTCACTCTGTAGACCAGGCTGGCCTCGAACTCAGAAATCCGCCTGCCTCTGCCTCCCAAGTGTTGGGATTAAAGGCGTGCGCCACCATGCCCGGCCACATTAAATTTTTTAAAAGCGAATTTAAATGCCCAAAAACAAAAGAAGAGAAAGAAAAAGAAAGAAGAACCAGGCACCAGGCACACACCTGAATTCAAGAACAGCCTGGTCTACAGAGGAAGTTCCAGGACAGCCAAGGCTATCCCAAAAAAACAAAACAAAACAAACAAACAAACAAAAAACATTCTGTCTCAACCATACCTTTCGAAACAAAAACAAAACAAACAAACAAAAACCCAAACCCAGGTGTGGAGGGGCATGCCTTTAATCTCAGCTCTTGGGAAGCAGAACCAGGGCTTTGAGACCGGCCTCCTCTATATAACGAGTTGTCTCAGAAACAAAACAAAAACAGAAAAGAAGAGACAAGATCCATGAAACACTCCCTCCTACAGGTGACACATTCTCACTTCCCAACACAAATGTGTTAATTTCCTGTCCCACAGATAAACATACCCTATGTGCCGATTCCCTGGGCACTAGACCAGCCCCAATCCCAAGATGACAGGAGACCAACTCCTATCAGCTTAGAGTTACACACGGAGAGACTGAGGGCCTCAGACAACTACAAGCTTGCAGAAGCAATGTGAGGAAGAATCCAGGATGAGTTTTCCTTGAGGAGGGACCCTGCCCTACCCACAGCCCAACAGGACCCCTGCTCACCAAGATGTCTAGACTGCTCTCTCGGCGACTCTGAGGGTCCACACGCTCCGACACGGGGGGCCCAGCCCCACTGGGCCTTAGTACTGGCAGACTGAGGGACTTGGAATCCTTTAGTCCCTGCTCCACCTTGCCCTCGTCCCCTGGCTTGGCTAGGGTGGCATGTTGGGGGGACAAGAAGTCCTCAGTGCCCAAGTATGGGAGACATAGGGCCCTCGTCCTCTCTCTCCTGAGGATTCAAGTCTAGGCCCAGTTACCCTCCCTAAGAGCCCCACCCTGCCAACACCAACCACCAGTGCCCAGGAGAGACACCTGTATGTTAATGAGCCTGCCCAGGAGCAAGGCCAATGAGAACCTGAGCCCAGGAAGGCCTCCTTATGCAGGAGGCCCCAGACATCCCACCCAGACAGCTGCCCATGGGGCCTGTGGCTCTGCTCACCTTTGACCCGCAGGTAGTGTCCTCCAAACCTGTAGGCCTCAAAGGTGAGGGACAGGGGTGTGTTGGATTGATCCAGGTAGATATCCACTTTGCTCAGTGCGATGCCCTTCCTCTCAAAAACAGGTAGCAACACCTCCCTGCACCCCAGGAAGGAATTTTAGGAGGATAATCATGTGGCTCCCCAGCCCATCCAGACACAGCCCCCCCCCCCCAGATTATTAAGAAAAACAGCATGTACAATAACACACACACACACACAGAGACACCTAGAGCTTTCTAAGTCCCTCTTGGGCATAGCTCTAACAGTCAGGATTAGAGAACACGGGTGAACCTTTGTAAAGGTGTTACATCCACGAAGGCCTGCCCTTAGGAATGGTGCACAGATACATGGGGGTGGACATACACACACACACACGGACAGACAGACAGACACACCTCCACAGAGACTGGGAACCCTGACAGAAGAGCCGAATCTGTCCTTCCCACTTCCTCCTCAAGCTTGACCTACCCCAGTGACTTCTTCTTCATGGCTGGCACAATTTCTGTTTCGATGTCCACATTCAGGTCAAATTTCAAGGTGAAGCACTCCTTGCTTGGGTCCTGAGAGGACACTGGACTATTAGCTTCTCCACTGTTACCATCCAGGTGAAAATCCCAACTGGGAAGGGAAGGCCAGGGATCTCCCCAGCCATTCTCCTAACGAGGCTTCTGGTGTTCTACCTGCCTGGGAAGTTCCTGCCCACCTCCAGACTTGGGCCAGGTTGGCAGCTCTGAGCTGAAGGGTAGGGAGGTAAGGGAGGGGCATGCTCACTCCAGACCCCATCCCTAGAGTTCAGAGCAGAGAGACTAGTCTCAGGAGAGGAAAAGGCCTGGGAGAGCTGGGGGCTTTGGGGAGCCAAGGCTGCTAACCCTCCTGGTTCCTTACATCTGTGTACCTCCTCCTTGCTTTCTTCTTAGAGATTCTTAGGCCCGCGCTCTTCCTGTCCCTGTAGGGAAGCAGATGCTGAGGTGCTGGCGGGTCCTCACCAGTGTGGGATAGAAGTGGGAGTCCTGCTAGGCTCCCCACCCCTTATCAATTGGAATCTACTCTGCTTGCTGCCTGTGTGGGACTGTCCGCCCCCTGGTGGCCAAGACTGGAGTCGCACACAGTGGTTAACTAATTCAGACAGGAGCCAACCAGGCTTGTTAGCCTAAGCTGGGATAGTTTCGGGGGTGTAGAGGGTTAACCATCAGTCCTCTGAAGGAGGACACTGAAATACGTCATCCCCGGGCTCACTCCTAGGATGGTGGCTCTGCCCATGTACCCTTTTCCGTCAGTACAGCCTTCCTCCTCTTCCTCCAGGTCTGCAGCAGGGCTGGTGCGTGGAGGACAGGACCGGGTGGAAACATTCCGGGCCAGGATAGAGCCTTTGGAGAAAGGGGGCTGGGGTTATGTCCCTGCTATCCTGTAGGGTCCATCCATAGCCCTTAATTACGTGCCTCCTGCAGAGGCACAGTGCCGGGGTCTCCTCTCTCCCCAGTGGTTCAAGCCCTTCTGTTCTGGCAAGAATAGGATCTATCATTATTATCTATGACCCACTCCCCGGCCCCCAGACCCAAAAGGACCACAGGCTCTGTGAGGACAGACAGGTGATGCCCCACCGCAAATACAGACCTGTAACCTCAGTTACCTTTCTATAGTGTGAGGGTAAGAAGGCCATGCCTCAGGGGTTGTCCCAAGACAGGGATCAAGTCCACTGCTCTTCCTTTAAGGCCTCCCCCACCCCACCCCTGCATTGGCCACACCTAAAAGTCCCAGGAGTCCTGGGGGAGTGCAGAGTCCCTCTGTCTCTCTTACCAGAAGAGAAAGACAATAATAGGTCCGGGTGTCTTTCATAGCTAGAGCTAGCCCCTATTCAGTAGGAAGGCTTCTAAATCCCTCCTCCAAGCTCCCTCCACAAACACAACACAGTGGCTACCATATCTGTTCTCCTAGGCCAACAGAGTTGGCCCAGAAATTACTAGTGGCCCCAAGGATAGGCAGAATTGGGAAGAAAGGGGGTTCTGCACTGACCCTGGCCAGAGGCAGGGACAGCTGTGGGGGGCGAGGATGTATACCTGTAGATTTCTGTTTCATTCTCCTGCTTCTCATGTGACCCCACCAAGGTTCCAATAACCGCCTCAATACTGCTACCACCCAGATGTAGAGTTCTGAGCTGCCTAGAGAGTTCCAGGGCCGGGCTGGGCCCTCAGACTTACCCTGCGGGGGCAGGTCAAATCGGACATGCCCGTCATAATGCATGGTGTTGTGGAACTTGCTGTCACAAGCCTCACATAGGTTGAGAGGCCCCCGGTGGTGCAGCTGCTGGCAGTCGGCATGATGGCATACCTGTGGGTGAAGGGTGGAGACATGGGGTCAGGATGGGCGACAGACAGACAGACAGACAGACAGACACACACACACACACACACACACACTCAACCCGCTACTATCCATCATCCACTGAATTCTCTCACCTTCTGCTTGCTTTAGTCAATTTATTTGGACAACCTTCTCCAAGTACCCACTACCTGCTTCCAAGGAATACAGAGAAAAACAAACCCTGGTCCTGAGACTTCAATCAAGAGTAGATCAGGGCTACCAGGGATTTTCTGACAGGAAGAGATCCCCCCACCCCAAAGGCCCTGATTCTGATTCTCAGTCAGCAGTGGAGCACCCTGAACTGTGATAAGCATTCTAGGCTGGCCGCCTGGGCCCTCTGCTCTCAGGTCTACGGCCTGCCTGAGCCTAGACTAGTAGACCCTACCTGGATTGCTAGACCCAGCATGGAGCTAAGGAGGAGTCTAAAGCAGGCTGTCTGTCCCTGACACACAGGCCACTCCTGCCTGGCGACTCGTGCATGTGTTTACCATACTTATCTAAATGAAACTGTTCCTCCCCGTTCCTAGAGGGCTGTCAGCTTCTTGGCATCTAGTTGCCTTGCTGACAACGGCCTGGCCCCAGTGCACCTACTTCACTTCCTGCTCTTTCCATTAAAAAAAAAAAAAAAAAAAAAATTCCAGAACCAGCAAGAAGCCCATAGGCTCCCACCTCCACGTCCGTCCGCCACACACCCAGGGCAGCTGGGGCTTCTCATGATTGGCCCTGACCCAATCTGCAGCCAGTTCTTCCTCCCAGATCTGCCCACACACTCTCACCCCTGACTCTCCCAGTTCCTGTAGGGTCAAGTTTCCCTCAGTGAGCAGGAGGCATGCAACCCCTCCACCTTATAACAGAGTCCTGGGCTCACTCAGCCCTTGGCATCTGCTCCCCTCCTCCCCTCCCAGGGAAAAGCCTCCACAAGGCTTCCAGACAATTCTCCACACTCCCTGCCTTCTACAAGCTGGGGTTACAAGAGATTTCCTGTTTTGAGGTGGTGGTGCCAGGCAGGATCTCACACTATATAATTCAGGCAGACGTCAAACTTAAAGCAATTCTCCTGCTTCAGCCTCTCTAGTGCTGGTATCACAGGCATGAGCCACCATGCCTGCCTTCCCCCAGTTTTCATCTTTAAATACTTCAGAGAGGTGTAAGAACAGCATGCTGACATACTGCAACCTTCCGGATTCGGAGACTAAGCCACCTCACATCTGCCTCCTCTCAGAGTCTCTGCTCTGGTGCAGAAATCCCACACAGCCTGAGTCAACCAGCGCTCAGTAGGCACGCAGCCACCAATCCCTCCCCCTTGCCTCAGTCAGAAGCTCACTAACTTGCCTTGAATTTGTGATACTCCTATCTCTGGCTCTAGAGTAGCTAGGATTACAGGGCCATACCTCCTAAAATTCCCTCGATCTGTCCACCAAGCTGGCCTTGAACTTAAAGAGATCCACCTGCCCCTGCGACCCCCCCTTCTCCCGTGTGCTGGGATTCAAGGCATGTATTGTCACTGCCCAGATTTTGTTTGTTTTAGATTTATAAAGTTTGCTGGGCAGTGGTGGCACACATGTTGGATCCCAGCACTTCAGAGGCAGGTGGATCTCTGAGTTAGAGGCCAGCCTGGTGTACAGGGAGTTCCAGGACAGCCAAGGGCTACACAGAAAGATCCTGTCTCAAAACCCCCACCCCCAAAAATATTTTAAATTTTATTTTGTGTATGCCTATCTGCCTGCATGTATGTATATCACATCCAGGGGTACATCCTGAGGAGGCCAGAGAACATCTTTGTAGCCCCTGGAACGTCCAGTTCCAGGTTGGGAGCCACCACGTGGATGCTGGGAACTGAACCTGGGGCCCCTACAAGAACAGCTAGTGAGTGCTTTTAACCACTGAGCCATCTTTCTGGTCGCGTGTGTGTGTGTGTGTGTGTGTGTGTGTGTGTGTGTGTGTGTGTGTTTTTAAAGATTTATTTATTTTACATATGTATGTTGCGGTAAATCTCCAACCCACATAAGACTGGTCAAAGAAAACACAACTCAGTAATTATGAATATATTCTGCAAGCCTAGATTGGGCAGATTCACTACTCTGTTCCCCAGCTATGAAACACTTATAACTTGAGGGTTTTCCAGACCCTGCGTTTGTCCTTCTACCTCCTGCTTCCCCGTTGTCTTCTCTCTTCCCTCTCTCACTGTAGCTGTCTTCAGACACACCAGAAGAGGGCATCAGGTCCCATTACAGATGGTTACGAGCCACCATGTGGTTGCTGGGAATTGAACTCAGGAACTCTGGAAGAGCAGTCAGTGCTCTTAACTGCTGAGCCATCTCTTAGACCCTCTGGTCTAGTTTTATTTTTTAAATTACTCTGTGTAAGAGTGTGTATAGATCAGAGAACAAACAACCTTTAGGGATAAATTATCTATCCCTACTGTGAGTTTCAGGAACAGGTCATCAGCCGGTTTCTGTAAGCACTTTTACCTGCTATACCTGCACACCCCCACCCCACTGTGGTGTGTGTGTGTGTGTGTGTGTGTGTGTGTGTGTGTGTGTGTGTGTCTCTGTTTGCCTGCCTGCCTGCCTGCCTGCCTGCCTGCCTGTCCGCGGGTGGGTGGACACAAACGGAGGCCAGAAAAGAGTTTCAGGTTGGCGGTTTCAAGCCACCCAGTGTGGGTACTGGAAACTGCGAGCAGTCAACGCTCTCCCAGTGAGCTATCAGCCCTCTAGCCCCTCCCAGTAGTTAAGGAAGACTCAGTGGCTAAGCCTTGATTTGTCATCATCTCCATCCACCTCGAGGGCTTCCACAAACAATGACTTCTTGTGCCTGAGTCAATCACTCATTAGGCCCATGACTGGGAGTGGGTGTATGGATTTCCTTTTTCTTTTCTTTCTGGGCAGGAAAGGGAGTTTTAAGATGGCCTTGTGTAGCCCCCGCTGGCCTCCAACTCACAAGGGAGGTGAGGATGGTCTTGAACTATGTCTCTGCTTCACTTCACGTTTACTATCATACACATGCCTGTTCTGCCTGCATGCATGTATGTATGTATGCATGTATGTATGTATGTATGCATGTATATATGTATGCATGTGTACCACAAGCATGCAGTGTACAGAGGCCAGAAGTAATGTTCCTTTGCAAACGGAGTTCCAGGTGGTTGTAAGCTGCTACATGAGTCCTGGGAATGAAACCTGTGTCCTTTGGAAGAGCAACCGCCGCAGCTCCTAACAGCTGAGCCAGTGCCTGCAGCTTCAACACTCACTGCTGTCCAGACAAGGGACATCAGTACCCCACTAACTGGTCTCCCCAGCCCCTATCTGGTCAGCTATCTGAGAGCGGTCAGAGGGAACCCTGTTGCAGGAGGACTTACACTTTACCCACTCAGAGCCTCCAGCAAGTCTACCTCACTCTGTAAAAATGGAGGGTCCCTACCTCTGAGCCTGGACACTTGCTGGTAACTGGCCTGCAATGCTAACACCCCTGAAGGTCTTTTCTCCACAGTCTCCTCTTAACTCATCTCCAGCCTTTCAGTTGGCTCCCTTCCTTTGCTGAATATTCCATGCTGGACCAATCAATCTATCTTTCTTTCTTTCTCTCTCTCTTTCTTTCTTTCTTTCCTTAGATCTAATGTATATGAGTACACTGTAGCTGTCTTCAGACACACCAGAAGACGGCATCAGACCCCACTACAGATGATTGTGAGCCACCATGTGGTTGCTGGGAATTGAACTCAGGACCTCTGGAAGAGCAGCCAGTGCTCTTAATGGCTGAGCCATCTCTCCAGCCTAAGACCAATAATTTAATCTACCTGATTCAAAGCCCTGTCTTCAAGTCTGGACAAATTCAGGCTGCCAGCTTTAGAGGCATGTGCCTTTACCCACTGAGCCATATTGCCAGCTCAATATTTGCAGAATTTATTAAGTAGGCAAGTAGAGAGACACTGGAGAACGGCTGAGAGAGTCTGGAAAGAGATGTCCAGGATGACAAGAGGTTTAGACAGCAGAGTTGTGACTGAGGGATGGGCAAGGAGGAAGAGGCAGCAGCAAGTCTGAGCTACACTGAGAGTGGTCCTCCTCTGCCAGGGGCTACACTGAGGTCACTTCTGTGTCATCTCCCTTCAACCTCATTTTCCATAAGAGGTGTGTGAAGCTCAGAAAAGTAAACCGCCAAAGGTTACCCGCCCAGTAGAGCCAGGGCCTAAAGCCCTACCCACTCACGTCCACACCGCTACCCCTAATCAGACAATGGAAAGGTGCAAAGGAATGCAGACCCCTGTCACCCTGGGGGGGGGGGCGCGTTCCAGGAAGAAACTAATCTTGCAGTTTGGGCTCTAGTGAGAGAGCAGGATCCGGACAAACAGCAGTCAGCAGGTGGCCCACATGTCCCGAGAGAGCCAAGGGCAGAGGAGACGCTAAGACCCAGATTCCTAACAGCGGGTGGTCAAGACTTGAAAATACTTCCAGTTCTGTTTTAATCTACTGCAGATAAAGACAGGAAAACATTTACCTACCTACAGCCAAGAATCCCAGGGCACGTAGAGAATGACCTGCCTTTGCTGATTCTGGGGGGCCTCCTTCTGACAATGATCTAGGGAGGCACCTGCTCCCCTTCATCCCTTTTTCCAGCCACTCCTTACCCTACTCCACCAACCTGACCAGGGCTCCCAGCTTCAGAGCCCCACCCTGTCCCCTCCCCCTCCCCCTCCCCCTGACTAGGATAGCTTCAGGCATCAATGCCAGGTGTGGCTACATTCCAGCCACAAGGTTCTGGTCTCAGTATGACGCTGGTAGGTTCTGGAGAAGGGCTCGTAATTAAGGGCCACAATTTTCTTTTTTAATTTAGTCAACATAAAGCCAGTACCTCGAGCACCTTTAATCCTAGCACCACAGGGGCAGAGACAGGAAGATCTCTGTGAGTTCAAGGCCAGCCTGATCTATACAGTGAGTTCCAGGACAACCAGAGCCACATAGAGTGTGTGTGTGTGTGTGTGTGTGTGTGTGTATGCGCGCGCGCGCACACACACACGGGCACGCACGTGTGCTGGGGGGGTCATTCCATTCCATCTCGCCCATTCGATATTAGACTAGCCTCCTCAAGGGATTCCCTTTCCAGTCTTGAGGCAACTACCAGCCCTCCTACTGTGGCACCAGCTGTGACTCCTTCCTGCCTCTGACTTTTAGGCTCAGGGGACCACAAGGGTCAGTCTCGGGAACTGAACCAGAGTTCCCACATGAAGTAAGGATGACATTCTGCAATCCCCAGAGAGAAAATCCGCAAGCTGAACTGAGGTTGGGAAAGGCCTGATGGATGTCTTCCCCTGCCGAGCACCAGGGTCTCCCCAACACTGAAGCAGGCTCGTTCACTCACATAGCTACTCTGAGCCTTTCTTCTTAGACTTGTGAACCCTCCCCCGACTCCCTTACCGTCCACCAAACCCACCTCTATAGGCAGTGAGGCTCCACTCTGTGGAAGAAGCCCAACAGGTCAAAGTGGAAGTTCCTCACTAATACAGAGGACACTTGGACACAGCCATCCCCCTCTGTCCTACCCAGGGGCTAAGGAACAGAGCGCTGAAAGACAGGCTCTCCCCTCACACAAGGCTAAGACTAAAAGGCCGGAGAAGCAAGGGCTGAGTGGCTGAGGAGGGTGTGGGACAGAGGAAGGAAAGGGGGAGGGGTGGCTTGGGCCCTACAGGTGTGTCCGGAGTCAATACACACAAAAGGCCCAGAGGTTGAGGGGCATCTCTGCCGCCCAGCTTCTTAGCCCCAAGGTGGGGACCCCCCTCAAGTCTCACCCCGACTCTAGCAGCTGTGTGCTGCAGTCTAGACAGGGGTTCAGCCAGTCTGCGCCCCTGTGGAGGGGGACAGAGAGGATCAAGTTATGCACACCACCCGCAAGGCTTTACCCACCCACGTCCCCCTACCTGGTTCTCGCTGCTGTGGACATGAACCCCGACCCAAAGGGATTGGGAATCTGGGGAAGGCAGCTCGGAGCTGGGCCTGGCTGCCGCTCGGCGCCCAGAGACGCCCGGTCCTGTCCCCATGGTGGCTGGAGGAAGCTACGGTCTGCTGAGCTAGGGACAAAGCACGGAGCCCCGCTTCCTGCCATTGTGCAGTCCTGCCTGGGGGGGGCTGGGCTGGTGACACCCCGCAGAACCTCAGCCACTCCCAAACTGGCCTACTCAGGCCAGAGTACAGACTGGAAGCCCAGCTTTGGGGCCTCAACCCCGTGCTTCTCCACCCCAGGGGCTTCAGAGGCCACACAGGAGGGGTGCAGTTGGTTTAAGGGCCAACTCCCTTGGGATCCTGGGACGCTGCTTGCCAGCACCCGTGGACAGCTCTCTTTACTGGCTCTCCAGCATCCTGTTGTTAAGGCCCACGTGGGCCCCATGCAAAGCCCTACAAACACCACCCCCCATACCCCACGTAAGAGCCCTGGGATCTGTTCCAAAGGCAGAGGTAGGGACTCCAATAGAACACGTGACCTGGGAAAGACTCGGGAGGTGGGGGAAGGTTGGTGGGAAAAAGTAGAGGACTTGGGCATTCCCCGGCTACCCCCTGGGAGTTGGGCCAGTCAAACCCCTAAGTCAGGCAGGCCTTTGCAGGTCACTAGGCTGGGTCCCTGCCACCAGAGGGCGCTCAGCACTACCAGACAAGCCACCCTGTCCGGATTGGGTGGGGCTGTCTCCAGTGTGGTTATCAAAGGGCTTCTACACTCACCCCCAAGGAAGTGGGGCAGGCACCTTATCCCCTTCCATCTCCTACAGTTAATGCAGACACACAGAGACAAGTGCACAACCATGCTGGTTAAACCCAGACTGCTTTGTGACAGTCTCAAGACCTTAAACTTCTGATCTGCCTGTATCTCCACTAAACTGTGATTACCACAGTAATGGCTATTCTTGGTTGTCAACCAGACTACATGTGGAGTGAGCTACAATCCAGAAATGGAGGGCACACCTGTGAGAGATTTCTTTTCTTTTTCTTTTTTTTTTTTTTGGGGGGGGGAGGGGGGCTTGGTTTGAAGGGGTTGAATCCACTTCTAGTCCAGACCCTTTCGGCAGGAAGACGCAGTAAGAAGACACAGGTCTTTGATCTAGACCTTGGGGTGGGAAGACACAGGTATTTAATTCATATCTTAAAGGGAAAAGACACACCTTTGCCTGGGCCACACCTTCTGTTTCAGCCTAAAGACATGGAAGAAGGAAGTGTCTGCTCTCTGCCTGCTTGCCCTCCCTCAGCTTTCTAGCAAGTCCTTTCCTTCACTGGTGTGGAGTCTACTTCTTTGGGATTCCAGTGTCTACTGGAGATCAGAGATATCAGCCTTGTGGACTGAGCAACTTCTGGATTCTTGGACTTCCTGTTTATAGGCAGCCATTGTTGGATTTGCCGGACAACAGCTCTTAAAACATCCCAATAAATCCCCTTTCTATATATACAGAAAATGGAATTCGTTCTAGAAACTGTACTCTACTCCAGAGAACCCTAACACCCCACTGCTGCTCTGCATGGTTCTTGGGCCTAGAGCCAAGCCTTGTTTGTTAATGTAATATTGTTTTGGAGATAGGGGACCACGCCTATAGCCAAGGCTGGCCCTGAATTTTAGGCCATTCTCCTACCTCAACCTCCTAAGTGTTAGGATGACAGGAGTGAGTGCCTGGCCTCAATATGGCCTCTGACTCAGGTTGTGGGAACAGCCTCCATGGACATTCCCCGGTACACTGTAAGGGGCATACACTGTCACTGTCACCTACCCCTGAGATGACACCCATATCTGATGTCATGGGGGAAGGGAGAAAGCAGGGACTTCTGAGAAGGCTCTTAGGGCAATAATTAAACTAGGATTTCAAGGGCTACCTCTACCCCAGGTCGCTCACCACTGACAATACAAGTAACTCCCTTGAAAACTAAAATTTCTTATCTATATATATATCGGCCTGGAGAGATGGCTCAGTGGTTAAGAATACTGACTGCTCCTCCAGGGATCCTGAGTTCAATTCCCAGAAACTACATGGTGGCTCACAACCATCTGTAATGGAATCCGATGCCCTTTTCTGGTGTGTCTGAAGACAGCGACAGTGTACTCATATAAATAAAATAAATAAATCTTTAAAAAATATATATCCACCATAGCCTGGTTCCCTCTTCATCTCCTGGCTGGTCTCATGTGATTGTTCATCCTCTGGCCTTCTGGCTGATATCCCTGTGGCTCCCCAAGCTCAGAGCCCTCACCCCCTCATTCTCTATCCAGAACTGTATGTGCTCAACCTTCAAATGGTTGGCACTGGGCCCCAATCCTACCTCCCCAAAGGGCTCTCAAAATAACTCCTCAGCCTCATTCTCCAGAGTCCCTAATGTTGAATTAATTCCTTCTCAGCTTTCTAATCACGTGACTTCCTTGCTCTTCATCATCCCTCCCTGCCAGAGGCCAGTGGCCTTGCTGTCTGGCTCACTCTGTGTCCTCAGCATACAGGATGGCCCTGGCACACAGCCACGTGCAGAAGCAATCGATACTTGCAAGGAAGGCAAAGGAAGGGGCTTCAGTCATGGAAGAACTCGGGAAGGAGAAGTTCTTCAGGAGGGTATCTCACCTGCAGCCAAGGGCCAGCACAGCCTTCCCCTCTTCCTGGAACCTGGGTGTGACCAGGCAGGTGAGTGCCCATTCAGATTCATGTGGTCCTGCCCTGGACCTCTGCCTCTGCCCAGGTCCCACACTCAGAAGATAGCTATGACTATCCACTGAATCCTCCCAACTGAGTCCTCCCAACTTCCTGTCCCAGGAGTTTGAGCAACAGGCTCCATTCTCCTTAGAGAGGCAGAGGAGGCGACCATGATTGCCACCAACTTAACAGGAAGAAGCTAAGGCCTAAAGAGGCTGCAGGTTGCCCCAAGGTTACCAGTACATGGTAGGCAAACACACACATCTGGCTGGAACCTCTGCCCATTGCTCAGGCATGGATGGGGTAGCACTGGGACTTTGCACATGCTAAGTGGCAGACAACAGGGTCTTGAAGACCACCTTGAGGAGAGAGTGGAGCTCAAAGGCGGCTTGGAGGGAATCCTACTGGTATGGAGTAACTAAGTCCCAGCAAGCCAAGATCACCGGGGCCAGGGCGTTTACCTAAAAAGGACTTCTGAGAGATTGGGCTCTGGTTGGGCAATGTATTGGCTATTCTAACAGGGGTAGAGGCCGCTACTTAGAGGACCAAGGCCCTGTGGCCCCAGACATGGATGTAGGTAAAGGAAGTGACAGAATAGAGGTGAGGAAAGGAGGCCTAGTCCTGTCAGAGGGGACAGGCTCCCACCTAACAGCAGGGAGCTAAGAAGCAGACCTGAGGGCCTAGCCTCTCACTTCTGAAGAGGGGGTCCTCTCCAGCCTAGCCTCAATCCAGGGTGAGTCAGGGCTACTTTGTTGAAACTGATACCCAGAAACTAGACGCTGAAGCTGATGAACAACGGGGTCTCCAGGTACTCCCCCGCCAAGTCAGGCTCTTTCCGACCCCCCTAGACTTTTTTCCCAACTCTGGAAAGTTAGAGGATTCTGTGGACACCCAAGGTCCACACAGGGCCAACCTGGACTGAGAGTAACTCTGGGTCCAGTAGGAGCTACAAACCTGGGGCCAGATCCAGAGCCAGCTCAGTGCCCGGCCCACAGCCGATGGACAGCCCTGAGGTAGCAGCTGGGGCTTCTTGTCTGAAAGGCACACTTGCCCTAGACTTCTCTAGCAGGGCTGGGCTCCCCTGAGAGATGGCCCAGGGCTCTACCCGTCACCTCAGATATCCAAGGGTGGAGCCTGCATGCGTGGGCAGGCCAGCCAGGGTGGGGTGGCTCTGCCAGGCGGCTCTCAGAGCTGCCGGCAGATCACGGGCCTCCTCCTTTCCCTTGGCCTGGGCCTCACCCTTTTGTCCCGTGGGTCTCCAGACCTGACCTAGGACAGATGGCACAGGACCAGAAGCCTGGCTACAGGCCCCTTTCCCTCAAGGGTCCCAGCTGGGATGCAAAGCTAGGCAGGAGGAAGGAGCTGCAGTGTAAATCTTGCCCCCTGAAGGTGGCTCCTGGACTCTAGGTGCCTGTTTCCCTAGGGGTACCCAGAAGACTCATGGGGAGGAAGCTCTCCACCCTCCAAGCCCCCACCCCTTCCCCCATGGCGGAAATCTTCTCACCTGTGTGAAGGAAGCCCTGGGCATTCCTAAAGTGTGCCATCTGAGGACAGCTGCTGTATCCTAGTGGGCAATGGACCTTGATGTGGGACCCAGGAACAGCAAATACCCAAGAGCAAGGTCACCCAAGGAAAGTCACCAGACATTTGTAGGGCCTAAGAGCCCTTTGGCTCTATCTCCCTGTCTCCCACCAAAACCAGCCAGGGCCTCTCGTGAGGCCCTCCTCTCCCCAGGCAGCCTGAGGCACAGCTTCCTGTGCCCTCTGCTGGCCCCCAGAGACCTTTTTGGAATTTCTAGATATGGCAGGGTTGGAACAGCAGCCTCCAAGTACCCCATAGGCTTAGGCCCCTCCCCCGAGTCCCCACCCTCACTAGTCAAAGGCCCCACACCACAACCACAGACTCCTCATGGCCTCCCAGTAGTGTTTAAGTAAATGCCATCACTAAATAAACGGTGACCCCCAGTAAGGGACTGTAGGCCTTCTTATAAGGCTCCCTAACTAAGAATTCTGACCTTTAACTCAGGGATTCCATTCTCTCAGTCCCCAACCTTACCTAGGGACATAAGTCTCCTCCTTACAGCCCAGAGTGAGCGACATGTCAGACCCCAGAGGTACACAGAGCAAGGGGGAACAACAGATATGGGGGCTGTCCCAGGTGTCACCACCCACTGGGCTGAAGCATAATGTGTCACAGGAAAAGTCCTGCCTGTGAGGCCAAGCAGTGGCTTTCGGGAGTGCACAGTAGGCTTCACTGTATAGGAAGGGCTGGCTGGCATTCGACCAATCCAGAGTGTTCAAAGTCACTGGTCATTCACCTGGGTTAGAGGATAGGTCCAAAGGAGGGGAGGTGACAGGAAACTGGTAGAGCAGCCAGGGGAAGAGCTAGGGGGTGCCTGCAGCCTGAGCCCTAAACCAGGCTGTCTGCTCTTCTGAAGCTGCCTGCCTTTCTCTGGGTCTCTTAGAAAATAAAGATGTATTTACGTGTATCAGGCTTTTACTTGCGTGTGTGTATGTGCACCACAGGTGTGCTCGGTGCCCACAGAGGTCAGACGAGGTGTCAGGTCAGCTCCCTTAGAACTGGAGTTACAGAAGTTGTGAGCACCATGTGGTTGCTGGGAACCGAATCCAGGTCCTCTGCCAGAGCAGCCAGTGCTCTCAAACCGCTGAACCCATCTCTCCAGTCTCCAGTCTTCCCTGTTTTCTAAAGGGGGTTCATTATGTAACCCCAGCTAACCTGGAACTCTCTGTGTACACTAGGGTGGCTTTGAACTCAAGAGTTCTCCCTTATATCCTGAATGCTAGGATTAAAGGCATGTGCCACCAAGCCTGGTATTTCTTTTCTTTCCGCCTTTCCTTCCTTTCTTTTTTAATGTGTACGGATGTTTTATCAGCGCGCGTGCACACGCACATTTGCCCAGTGCTGGAGAAGGTCAGTTTGGGGGTGTTAGACCCCTGGAATTGAGCTTACAGGTGATTTTAAGGCACCATGTTAAGTATTGAAACTAACCTCCAGTCCTGCTCAAGAGCAGCCAGCGCTGTAAACCCCTGAGCCATCTCTCCAACTGCCCCTTCCTCTCTGCCTCTTCTGGTTTTTTTTTTGTTGTTGTTTTGTCTTGCTATGTATCCATCCTAGGGCAGTCTCAAACTCACAATAATCCTCCTGCCTCAGCCTCTTGAGGACTATAATTACAGGCATGTACTACCATGCCTGCCACCTTTTGGTAGTTTGTAACTCTCCTCTCCCTGCAGCCCATAACTGCACTCAGGACCAGGGGGATGGGGACCACAGCAAATCAAACAATCCCACCCCTTTTCCCTGCTCCAGAAGGGTAGAGGTAGGGTTCCAACTCCTAGCACTGGCTCCGTGGAGCTGGGCCCCACTAGGCAGCTCCTCTCCTCTGATCTTGGGGTAGGTACACCAAGTTTTCAATTTTTCCCCCAAACTATTTAGCACAGTGATCCACACTCACTGCTCCTCTGGTCCCTCCCTTCAGCAGGAGGCAGGCCCCCACACACACCTGTTTATAGCTGACTAGTCTCTGATGGGACCAGTCACCTCCAAAGACCCCCAAAGCCGCTCATTCCCAAAGGTTCTCTGGTTTCCTGTCTCTTATTCCCAAAGCATCACCCCAGAACGTGGGCCAGTTTTGACGCTGTGCTCAGGCATCCTACCGGTCCTGGCTCAAGGACAATAGAGTTCGGGTCCCTGAGTCCGCTGGCCTTCATCCTGACACAACCACAGACTCCTCCTCTCCCTCCTCCACAACACTGGGAGAACTCTGGGGTTAGCATATCTAATCTCCACCCACCCAATCACTCCTGGAGATCCCTTTCTACTTGAATATGCCCAAGGATGAGGGGCTCACGACTGAAGGGTGGAGGGTTAGCTCCGATGTCGAAAATGTCTCTATATGGAATTAAAACGTGCCTCCCTATCCAGGCCCTTGAGAGCCAATCGGAAGGCATCACCTCCCTTTCTTCCTGGGGCCGGCTTGGGAATGGGGGCCCTGAGAACAGGAAGTCCTGTCTTAGCAAGTCATCTGCTCAGTGTGTCAGTCATTCCACTGGGTCAGAGCTGGCTCTGCCAATTAGGGTGGGCTGCCGGCTCGAGACACATAGTAGGGCCCACACAGTATTCTCAGCAAACTGCTAGGACTGGCTCCTTGGTTTGAGGATTTCCAAATGCTCCGGTATAGAAGCCTGTGGTTCAGTACCAACTCCCCACCACGTCCCCTCATGACCCAAGGTACTGAGCAGACTTTGACCAGCATGCTTGATACAAGGAGGCCCAGCTAGGAGCTGTGGTCAGCCACTGCCCTAGGGCTAATCCGTAGGAGTGCAGAGGACACCCATGACCTCCTTCCCAGTGAACCATACGCACTGCATTTGTGGGGCAGAGTCTGGTGTGGACACCTGCGAAGTCTCACTCTCAGGGGGTCACACAGAGCCAGCCCATCCAGAGCCCAGGAGACGGCTTGATCATTCCCACGCTCCACAAATGAATTCACAGCTAGTATCTCTGATCACTGGGGGGGGGGGGGGACGACAGCGCTAAATATTCTACACAGATGGCTTCTTTTAAACCTCAGGGCAACGGAGAAGGGTGCAGCGGCCGCTCAGGGCCACACAACTGCAAAGAAGTTGGCGCCACCCTGGAACTCAACCATTATGAGCTCTCCCCGGCATCCCGTCCTGACTTCGGCATCCCGTCCTGACTTCGAAGGGTAGATGAAGATCAAGTTCAACCTCCCTGCTCTACAATGTCTGTCCTCTGCTGACCCCTCCCACCTCACACACCACATCCTCCCTCAGCTGCTCACTCCACTCTCCACCTCATCTCCTATTCCCAGGACCACAGCTGCCTCCTTCACAAAGTCCATCATGGCAACCCAGCCTTCGTGAAGTCCAGAGACAGAACATGGGGTGAGGCAGATCTCACAAGTCCTGGCGCTCAAGGGAGCTCCCACAGAATCAGGTGCAGCCCCGTGTGCAGACGGCCTTTGCTGCTAACATCTCTGGATTAAGAACATGCCTTCATCTCCAACCGAGACTCTCGCCCTGGGGCAGGCTCTGTGATTTATGCGAGTTTCCTTGTCCACAGCACCTCATGCATCACTACAGGATGGACCTCAGATGGACTTCTGTCACTCCTCCTCACCAAACCTTCACTGTCCCTCTTCTCTTGGCCTTCACACTCCCATGACTACAGTGGAGCTGAGCTGAGTCCCATGCAGACCAGGGCAGGTCTGAAGGCCACAGAGGGCCAGCCGCTGCTCAGAGACCAGACCTCTTCTCATGGCCCACAAGACTTGTCCCAGCCTCGGGGCCCTGGGAGGGATGGGACAATGTCTCGGTCCTTCGTCACCCCTTTAGGTCAGACAGATCCTTCAGTCTCCCAGCAGATGTGTTGAGGGAGCTGGGGCCAGCCTGCTTGCCAATCTGGGGGAGAGGCAGACAGCCAACACCAGAGCCCAACGCCAGGCACCATCCGAGCCAAGCAGATTGTATCTGACATCACAGCCGCCCCCTTGCCTGGTGACCACGGCAACTGGAGGCCGCCCCCTCCTCTTCCCACCCCCAGAACAGTCCTCATGTTCCTTCTGACCATGGGCCTCCTGTGCCGGATGAATAGTGGGGAGGCAGCATTTTAAATCTCCCGCAGCCGGCAGGGCCAAGCTGCGTGGAAATTAGGAACATGGGATCTGGCTTTACAGATCTGAATCCTAGGTCCTCAGTCCACCACTTGCCAACCATGAGCCAGTAGGTCCAAACACTTCATCTCTCTGAGCCTCACCTGTAAGTGGCAAAAGAGCCTGGGACCTCTCCCAGAAGGGGAGGAGAAAGCTGAGACAGCATTGGATGGCCATTGTCACACAAATGCGTGCAGGAGGGAGCTGCCTCTTATGAACTGTGGGGCCTTATCCAAGTCACAGGACCTCTCTGAACTTTGGTATCTTCATCTGGAAAGCAGGGTGACAATACCTTCCCTGCTGAGCTGCCACAGCCGTGGGTAAGGCACAGAAAGCTTGTGGCACAGAGCCCAGTGCGTCATAGGCAGCAGTGCCCAAGTGATATTTTTGCTGGTACAGCTTTCCCCAGCTCCAGTCTCTTCGATTTATTCTGATTCCTCAGACCCTAATGTTGGTTGCCCCCTTTTCCCTCCCTTGGTCATCTCTACAGTCACAGTGGTGCTCAAGAGCCATGGTGTCACAGAACTATGCTCAGGACCGGAGTGGCCAGGTACCAAACCATGAGACCACTTCCCTTCCCAACCCTCTGCTTCCTCATCCGTGACAGGGAGCTGTGGCTCCCATGTCCTCAGGCAGTGGCAAGGACCCCATGGGGCTGTTCCTTGTTTTGGTATGTCTCCCCACTCCACTGAACCACGAACACGCTTGCCACCACCTAAACCAGCCACCCTGAATCAAGAGAGCATTACTGTGTCTGGGTAAGGGCTCCATGACATCCTGGGTAGTGAGAACTTAGCCCCTATTGCCCCCATGCCCCAAGCTATCCAGTCCCCTACCTTGGCAGCACGGCCCTTGTCCATGCAGGCTGGATTCTGGCAGCGCAGTCCCTTCTCCTCTGCAGGGCTCTGGTCTTCTGTGGAGAAGCAGAGGGCATCAGTTTAGGGATGGAGGGAGTACCCACACTCCCCTGGGCCCTTGTGGCCTCCAGGCCAGGGGACTGGTGGGGCGGGCTCCTCAGTCCTGCCTTCAAAGGAAGTCAGTGTCCTTTTCTCTTTTAAACGCCAACTTATCTGCAGGGGGATCTGTTTGCAGAGCCCTTTTCTGTGCAGTTCCCCAGGGAAATTGTCCAGATTCCAGGGGGGAGTCTTTGCAAATCAGCTACTCTCTCCCTCAGTCCCACTAGCGGGAGTTGCGGCTCAGTAACCTCCCAGACTTTCTAAGCAATCCGGGCCAGGAGAAGGAGGAGGACTCCAAGGGTCCAAGATGCCCTCCCGAACCCTGTTCTCCAACTCAGACCCTCTGATGCCAGACATTCCCTTCCCGAGGCCTGGAGCGACCTCTGTTCCCTTCTGTCTGTCTCTGACCGTGAGTTTGGCCCCCTCCAAGCTGATGCCCTTTCTTCTCGGAGGCTTAAGCGCTGCAGCGAGGGGGCAGGGGGCGAGGACCGGGCAGCTGCAGCTCGTCCCGGGTGCAGAGGCCGGCGTCCACCGGGCTCCAGCAAGGCCCTCCCCGGGGCAGGCCCGGCCCCCACCGCGCGCGACACCCTCCGAGCTACCGGGGCAGCCAGGCGGCCTGCGAGGGGGAAGCAGACCGTCCGTGGGGCCGCACTCACCCATGGCGCCGAGCCGCCGGGGAACCGAGCGCGGGAGCCGAGAACCGAGCGCGGGAGCTGGAGGAACCGAGCGCCGCAGCCGCCAGGCGCGCGAGGCGGGGCGGGGCAGGTGGGCGGGGGGCGGAGCGCGGGCGGCCGCGGGGGGCGGGGAACCGGCGGTCCCCGACGGCGCCTCCCCGGGAGACGGGGCGTGTCCCAGGTGGGTCCCACACTGCCCCGCTCCCCGCCCCCGGCCCCCGAGGCCCCTCCGGGGATGGCCACGCGCGCCTGCTGCGCCCCGGTTCCGGGCGGTCTCCTGCACGGTGACCGCGCCGCCGCGGCTGCAGCCCCGGCCGGAAGTGCCTCCAAGGAGCAGGCGCCTCCCGCACCCAGACACGCGGGTCGGCGGCACACGCACCCCTCCGCTCCGGGCCGCGCCCCCACTCGATCAGAATGGCTGCCACCCGCGGATCCTTGGTTGAGGACGCGGCGGAGGTGGGCGGACCAAGGGTGGGTGGCCTCGTTGAACGGCTGCTGCTGTGGGTTTTAGTGTTCCCAGCTCAGCACACGCAAGAAACTTAACTTTCGCAAAATTACCAGCCCAGCACCCAGAGACTCCCCCAGCCCTGGAGACTCCACTGGGTTTCCTCAGGAGCACCAAGGTTAATACGCTTTGAGGAATTTCCCCTAATCGTTTATGGAAATGGGATTATCAATAGAGAGACAGCTTTTTTCTTCTTCTTTTTAAAAAGGATATTAGTGTTCTGCCTGCTTATATCCAGTGAGGGTGTCATTTCACCTGCGGGAACTGGAGTTACAGTTGCAAGCTGAGGTGCGGGTGCTGGGAATTGAGCCCAGTCCTTGCTCTCTCTTAGCCGCTGAGCTGTTTCTCCAGCCCTAGGGAGACAGCTTTTTTATCAGTGCTGATGATTTGGTTTTTTTGTTGGTTTTGAGTCAGAGCCTCACTGCGTAGCCCTGACTAACCTTGAACTCACAGAGATCCATCCGCCTGCCTCCACCTCAGAAGTAATGTGATTTAAAGGCATGCACCCCTACACCCCCACTGGACATCGGTTTCAACTCTTTTGCAAGAGGTACATAAAGATGTCTGGGGATAAAGGCTTTTGCTGCCCAAGTCTGACATTCTGAAGCCAAACCCAAAATGGAAGAAGTCCAACTGTCCTCTGACAGGCATGTTTTGACATATCTTCATGAACATCCTACACACACACACACACACAATAAAATTAATATTGGGGGCTGGAGAGACAGTTCAGTGGTGAAGAGCACTGGCTATTCTTAGAGAGGACCCTAGTTCAGTTCCTAGCACCCATATGGTGACTCAAAACCATAACTCCAGTTCCAGGGGATACAGTGACCTCTTAGAGCATCAGGCATACACGTGGTGTACCTATATACAGGCAAACACACAAAAATAAAAATTGAAAGCAAAACAAACAAACAAACACAGAGAGGAGGTGAACCAGACTCCACCAAGGGACTTGGTGCTCCGGAGTCAACCTCTAGCCCCTAGCCCCTGTTTGTCCACTGGTGCCTCCAGGCTCTCGGATACCAAGACCTAGGTATAGAAGAATGAGCTTGTTTGGAGAAGAATCCTTCAAAGTCAGAGAGTAGGTTCGCTGACCCCTTCTCTGGAGGCCTCTCATCTGAAGAACGATGCCGGACTGGACCCTGTCTATGAGACCCCAGTCCCTGTAAGTAGAGTGGAAGGGTCTTGAGTTTTGTGCTGAGTCCCATCAGGAAGTATGAATCAAGCATCAAGCCCTGGGCTGGGTATGAGAGACCTTGAAATGACCCTGATAAGCCTTGGGGAACTCACAGTAGGTCTGGCAGAGGGCGCTTTGGGGGAGCAGCTACACTTCAGTGTACTAAGGAGAGGGCTCTAGGAAAGGGGATGTGATACAGTGTATCTGAACTTGGAGCACAGACAGCTTCCTGGGGCGTCTGGAAAACGGTTGCAGCATCCCCTAGCCTACTGTGTTGGGCAGCTGTTCTCTAGGGAGCCGCTGAGACCATTGCTGTGCTTGGGGCTTCCTGTGGCTCGCGTTCTGTGGTCCGGCCACACTCGCCACAGCAATGACCTTCTCAGAATCTCTGCCTCTTCCCCTGTCCCATAGGCTGGCTGCCTGTCCTGGCGCATGGGTGGGAGCTTACCCTTAGAAGGCCCTGACCAGGCTACCAGGGTCGGGGTCACCAGTCCTGCTGGCCCCAGCAGTCTTGCCTTCCAGGAGGTAGATGACTCAAGAGTGAATGGGTATCCGTACTCTCACCCTGGGGGGTTTCCCATGTACCCCACCCAAGGGGTTTCCTCTTGCTCCCAGAAGATTCCAGGCCTCAAGATACCAGTCAACAGCTAGCACCCTTTGGTCCCAAGATCTCAGAGTACTTACTCATTGTTCTCTCTCTGTCTCCCTCTGTCTCTCTCTGTGTCTCTCTCTTTTTCTCTGTCTCTGTCTCTCTCTGTCTCTCTCTCTCTCTCATTTCCTCCCTCCCCCAGCGTTTCATGTAGCCCAGTCTTGAACTCAGGAAATGACTGAAGGCCACCTCGACTTTCCGATTGTTCTGCCCCTACATCCTCAACACTGGGATCACAGGTGTGCACCCCGACATCCTGTTCATCTGGCTTCTTACTCGGCCAACTCCAGGTTATTCCTCTGCCGCTGCCGCTGGAGACCACTTCAGGTTCTGTACACCTGTTCCAGGACACAGCCACCACGAGCCCAGATGGCCTGTGGTGGCCACAGCCTGAGGATATACATCTAGATGTGTTATCTCTGGAGTAGTGTTTCCTCCAATGCTTCTGAGTGCAATGATCTGGCCTTTGACCCCTGGGCTCATGTTCAAAGCATGAAGTCCCATGGGAGAAGGATCTCGGCATGTCTCAGGGCCCGGAGCAGTCCCTGGACTGAGGGAGCAAGCAAAGAGACAGACAATCCCCTCAACCCTGCCCAAGGTAAGTATGAGCCTCCTTTCCAGGCAATCTGTTGTCCTTGCAACCCAGACAGAAAGAGTGGGCTTGGTTGGGGGGACAGGATTGTCTCCCTAAGTCTGAAATGGCCCAGCTGGTCTCCTGCTCCTCTGGCTTCTGCTAGCCAGCCTCCTGCTAAGCAGGGTCCCTCACCTGGGAAGCAAGCCCACTTGCTAGTCAGCACCTCACCCCCCTCATTAGTCACAGGACACCCAGCTTTGGCTTCTCCCCCGGCACGATCTCTACCAGAACTAGGCAAAAGCCAGGCGGCAGACGTGTTTTGTTTGGCTGAGCAACGTGTTTCAAAAGAATCTCAGTTGGTTGCCAACTTTGAAAAGTCAGTAGATTTTACATAAAAATCCAGATTGTTGGCTCCTCTTGACAAACCAGAGGAGCCTGGCAGCTCTAGACCCATATTCCAGAATGTTCCAGTTCTCAAGTTAAGTCAATCTTAGACTGGTTCAAACTGGTGTTACACCCTGTGGCTCACACCAGCCCCTCCCTGGACTCTTCAGGCCCTTTCCAGGGTTCCCTTCCTTTATGCCTGCTCTAGCACTGGCCACCAACGGCTTCCTCTTCTTGCCCCAGGGATGATGCTTTCTTCCCTGTTACAACACATCTAGATTCCAGGTGGTTCTTCCTGCTTGACTCTCCCCGTCCTGGGCTGCGCCTTTGAAGTAACCTATTATTTTCTCCAAACCCTCTCCAGATGGCTTCCAGAGCAGCCTCACATGCTGAGCACCTGTAGGGAATTCTGTTTGCTCCGTTGAAGGTTTCATTTCCCCAGTCAAAACCTATGTGGCATCTGCTGGTCCCAGATGGGAAGCCACCAGCCCCTTCAGAGATGGAACCTTCAAGGGAAGGCAGTCAATATTCAGGTGTGCTGTGTATATGAAACCCAAACCAGACCTCTTAGGTAATAGTTTATTTATTTCGTATGTACGTATGTACATACGTATGTATGTATGTATGTATGTATGTAAATGTTTGTGTATGTTTATGCATATATCTGTAGATATCTATGAAGGCCAGAAGAGGGTCTGACCCTCCCTGCTTGAGTGCTGGGAACTGAATTCAAATCCTCTGCAAGAGCGAATGCTTGTTACCATGGACACACCTCTCCAGTCCCTCAACCTCAATCTTGCAGATCTTGTGTGGAGAAGGAGGTAAGATATCTCAGTGACCTTTCTTTGGTTGGTTTGGTTTGGCTTTGTTTTCTGTTTGTTTGTTTGTTTGTTTTTGTTTTGGTTTGGTTTTTCGAGACAGGGTTTCTCTGTATAGCCTTGGCTGTGCTGGAACTCACTCTGTAGACCAGGCTGGCCTTGAACTCAGAAATCTGCTCGCCTCTGCCTCCCAAGTGCTGGGATTAAAGGCGTGTGCCACCACCGCCCGGCTGTTTGTTTGTTTTCTTTTGTTTTTTTGTTTGTTTTTGGGTTTTTTTTTGTTTTTTTAGACAGGGTCTCTCAATGGTCTAGCTCCATCTGTCCTGGAATTCCATTATGCCTGGCTAAACAATGTCTTTCTTTAAAAAAAAAAAAAAAAAAAAGTTAAGGAACTGGGGAGATGGTTCAGGTATGAGGACCTGAGTTCAGATCCCCAGTACTGATGTAAAAATCCAGCCCATATCTGTAACTCCTATACTGGGGAGGTGGAGGCCACTGGACCCCTTCCTGCAGCCAGCTTGCTGGCCAGACAGTCTAGCATCACCCCAAGTTCAATGAGACACCCTGTCTCAAAAAGTAATACGGACCAGGCATGGTGGCACAGAGCTTTAATCCCAGCACTCAGAAGTCAGAGGCACGAGGACTTTGGAAGTTCGAAGCCAGCCTGATCTACAATAGTCAGTTCCAGGAGAGTCAGGGCTATGTAATAGAGAGATCCTGTCTCTGATTACAGTTAATAATAACAATAATAATAATAATAATAATAGATGCTGTACATCAACTTCTAACATCCACATGCATATATATGCATAGTCATGTACATATACCACACACAAAAGAAGTTAAGGAAGGAGATGGGGACACGGGGGTGGGGCATTCCTGGGGACCTGGGTTCATTCCGAGCACCAAATGGCTCAAAACAGTCTCTATGATCCAGTTCTAAGGACACCAAGCTCACAAGTAGCACACAAACATACATGGAGGCAAACACACAGATACACAAAATTAAAAGATAACTTAAGAAATTAAGCTGAGGGCAGGAGAGATGGCTCAGCAGTTAAGAGCACTGACTGCTCTTCCAGAGGTCCTGAGTTCAGTTCCCAGCAACCACATGGTGGCTCACAACCATCTGTAATGGGATCTGATGCCCTCTTCTGGTGTGTCTGAAGACAGCTAGTGTGTGTGTGTGTGTGTGTGTGTGTGTGTAATCTTTTTTTAAAAAAAGGAAATTAAGTTGAAAAGAAAAAAATAAAACAAACAGTAATGACCAATTCAAAACATAAAAATAATAAAGGAAGTCAGGCAGAGGTGATGCACACACCGTTAGTCCCGGTGCTGTGGAGATGGAGGCAGGCCATTTCCAGCCCAGCCTGGTCGACAACAATTTTATCCAGTAGATAAACTTGAGAGAAGAAGTATAACCGTTGCCTCTGTTTTCACATGAGAAAACTGAATCACTCCAAACAAAGTTCCCTAAGGTTACAAAGGCAGGCAGCGATGACATTGGAACCAGAGTCCATGTCTATAGAACTCCAAGCCTATGTCCCTAACCATCAGCCTACCCGGCCACCATAATGCCTGGCACAATCAGGTGTTAAGCAAAAATAAATGATCCTCCCAGCATTGCAACTTCCTTCTCTCCCTGTGGGCCTCAGGCTAACACAAACGCACCTGTTCTCAGATTCTCCACCAGAGCCCTCTGTTGAGGGGCCGGTATACAGATAAGCCTTCTGCCCACCACCTCTCGGCGCCAGGCCAGGCCACCAAAAGCCTGTCCCTCCCAGGAAACAGCTGTGGCCTTGAATACCCCCTCCCACGCTAGCCCAGCCCTCCTGGGAGCCTGTCCATGCTTGAGCAACTGTGCCAGTCCTTGTTGGGATGCAGCACCCCCTCCCATGCGTGCGTGCGTGCGTGCGTGCGTGCGTGCGTGCGTGCGTGTGTGTGTGTGTGTGTGTGTGTGTGTGTGAGTGCGCACACACACACACAGACACACACATATGCTGAGATGACTGGAGAAGGCAAAATTTGGCTCAAAAGGGGCCTGAAGCCAGAGGGCTGTGCCCTGGGCAACAGACTGTTGGTCCTGACATATCTGCCACTCCCGGCAGTAGACCCTGGCCACAGCATTCTAGAAAACCTGAGGAAGAAATGGCACAGGGTCAGGGATGTGACCTGCAAGAAGTCCTGGGTTTGATCCCCAGCAGTGCACAAGGGGTGTGGCACTGCAGGCCTGTCCTGGAACTCTAAGGCGGAGGAAGGAAGACAAAGACATCCTCAGCCATGATGGCGTGCAGTTTGGGGCTCTGCTGGTTGTTTTTGTTGACAACAGAAACTTAGATGTATCTGGATAGACAGAATCTAAATTGAGGAGCCGCCTCCATCGGATTGGCCTGTAGAGCATTAGACTGTAGAGTCTGTGCAGGGTTTCATTCATTAACAGTAGGTGTGGGGCTGGAGAGATGGCTCGCAGTTAAAGAGTGTTGTCTGTTCTTCCAGAGGTCCTGAGTTCAATCCCCCGGCAACCACATGGTGGCTCACAGCCATCTATAGTGTGATCTGATGCCTTCGTCTGGCATGTAGGCGTATATGCAGATAGAGCACTCATGTACATTAAATAAATAAATAGATAAATCTTTAAAAACAATAGGTCTGAGGCCCATAGTGGGCGGGGCCACCACTGGGTAATTGGTCCTAGATTATGTAAGAAAGTTAACTGAGCAAGCTATGGAGAGCAAACCAGTAGAAGCACTCCCCCATGGCCTCCGCTTCAGGTCCGCCTCCAGACTCCTGCCTTGGCTTCCTCTGACTGCAGGCTGCAAAAGTCAAATAAACCCTTTTTTCCAAGGTGCTTTTGACCACGGTGTTTCCTCATAGCAGTAGAAACACTAAGACAGAGCCCAATGCCACTATGTGAAACCCTGTCAGAAAAGAAGAGAGCAAGAAAAGACTTGAGGCCCCCCTTCCTAACGTGCTATGGGAATCTTGGATATGGGTTAGTTAAGTAGGCACCTCATGGAAGAATTAGCATTGGCCACACGGCCCCTTAGTGCAGCTCCTGCCTACAGCCCAGATTTATTGCCGGCATCATCCCTGGTGTGGACTCTAACCAACACCCTGCCACCCTCCACACCCCTCAGGCTCAGTCACAGAGGGTGGGAAGACACATCTAGAATTCCTTCCTGGGGCCAGAGAAACTGTCCACACTGTTCCAGCACATAAGCTTGTGGCCAGTTGGCCACTTCCTCTGCCTGAGGCTCCCCTGGGTTTCTGCTCATCTGTCCATCTGCTGGCTGCGGCCTTCCTCCTGGAGGCTCCGTGAAGGAACCGAGAAAAGAACAGAAGTAGCGGCTACGGAAAGGGTGTGTGAGATTCCGATTCTGGACAGTCATGTTCCATACAGGGGCCCCACCCCCCACCAGGCTGGGCTGGTTCTGGGGCCCAACACCCACCCACATGGGTCCAGGCCAGGGGCTGGCTGGCAGCAAAGGACTGAGCCCACACAGGCAGCTGTGTGCCCTGGCTCACCCAGCCGCCTCAGCTCCTCCTGAGATCAAGTGCTGTTACCCAGCTACTAAGTACCTCACCAGGACTTCTGCCCACCCTGAGGAGAGAGGGGCCTGGGTGCAAGTGGGTGTCTGAGTGCTGCCACTTATGACCTCAGAGCCGCACCAGAATAAAGGCCACAAAACCCAGCCCTGTCTAGAGGGTTGGCATGAAGACTCAGGTCTAAGACTTAAAACCCATGCGTGAGACCACAGCACCCCAAAGCTGCAGCCATTATGGAATCCCAGAGGCAAGAGAACATCCCAGGTAAAGAGACAGGAAAACCCTGGAGAGGGTTGAGGCTCTGCACATGGCAGTTGTCACCCCTGTGCCCATGGAGCTCAGTCCTCTCCTGCTGAGTCCTCCTGGCTTGTAGCTGGATAGCGTGTAACATGGGTAACAGCCTCGGGCTGACAGGAACCTCACAAGTGGAGTCAACAAACAGGCCTCCTGCAGCCCACTCCATCCCACCCTCTGATGGCAGATGTTCTCCGGCTGAGGGAAGGGGCCATTTTACCCTGGGCCAGATTCCTTCCTCTTCTCCCATTTCTCCATGCCCCTCACGGATCCATGTCTCAGGCAGCAGGGCTGTTCCTCCTCAAGACGCACATACACACTTCTAACGGGGTCCAGAGCTCTGGGGACACACAGTAGGCTATCAGGTCACCTCCTCCTAGCAGCTACCTGGGTCTCAAGAGCACCACAGCTGGAGATGCCAATACTTAAAGTATTAAGTATTTAAGTATTGGGGGCCGGCCAATACCTGAAGCTTCCAAAGCACCTGTTCTTTCTTCTTATCCCCCAATGTGGTCCAAGGGCTTCCCCAACTTCTCATGGCAGACCCCAGGCCTAACCAGCCCTCTCTAGCCTTTCTGGCCACAGGACAGGCTCATGAGAGGACTCAAGCCAGGCTGGGGAATTTCTGTCCTTGGTGAGACTCCCACTCTCTTTGCTGGGGGCCTGGAGAGCCCAGAGCGTGAGGCTGGGAACCGGCAAATGAGAGCTGAGAGCCGGCCATTCTGCAAACTGGTCACCAGCACTTGGCTTGGATTCTGTGGATCAGGGTTGTTTTCCAGCCATTCACCAGAGCAGAGCACCGGTCAGGCCCAGAGCGCCTGTCCAGAGCCGATCGACTCGGCTGAACCAAGACCAGCAAGCAAGAACAGTCACAGCCTCCCCAAACCGAACCCTGTCGGCCTGCCACTGTGGGAGGTGTCCCACTGGGTCACCAGTGTTCATGAGAACACCAGAGGTTGTCCTCAACTATGCCACAGGCCTCAGAGCTGAACACCCCAATAGTCTGCCCTTTGAGGGCCACAATCTTGTCATGGTTCTGTTTGCACATTTAGAAAATGGAGGATGAGATGAGAAACACTCTGGAAAGGCTTAGTCCCCTGCCTCATCTTGGAGGAAGGGATAGGGCAGAACCAGATCTTGGCTGGAATAGGAGAGATGGTCACAATTGTCATTGGCCTTCAGTTCCAAGACTGATGAGGGGCAGGCAGGCATGCCCACTGGCCATGGGGAGGGATGAGACTACCTGGAGGTGCACATTACCCCCTGACCATCATGATAGGGCCCCTGTCCCTCCTACAGAGGCTCTCCAGAGGGGCCAGGAAGACCACACCACCACCACAAGTAAGTGACCTTAGCATCATGTGCACAGCAAGCAGGCCGCAGGCTTTGGGCAGCAGGAGTGGCCAGTCAGACCAGGTGCCCAGGCCTCACGAAAGTCCTCTGGGGAAATGGCTACACCTACCCCCCAAATCGTCGATGACGTCCAGAGTGGAGCTCCAGGAGAAGCGCTCTACAGCCCCCAGCTCCAGCTGGCCCAGGTCACCAGGCAATGCCTCCAGCTCATAGGTGCCCCTCTTCCTCCAGTAGAGAAACATGTTGAGACTTGGGGTGTCCCCTGCTTGGCCTGCACCCTCAGAAGCTGGGTGACTCCAGGGACCTCAGTCTCCAAGGCCTGGTCACAGTGGTACACGGGTGCAAATGAGCAGCAGAGACCACTGGGGCAGGCTTTGGGCCGGCAGTCATGGCCCTTCTCAGGAAGGGAGAGGAGCATTCTGGGAGCGGCCAGGGGCCTTACATCTGACCAATGGCCAGGGCCCCTGCCCCACACAAAGCGCCTTTCTTCCCCTCCCACAGACATTTTACACATTTTGCCTTCCCAGCCCCCTCAGAGCCCCCACCGAGGAGATGGGCTGTCCGTCTGGGGATGCAGAGGCCCCGGGAAAAAAAGTGCAATTGTTTCCTGGTCTCTTTGCTAAGATAAGTTTTCAGAGGAGAAAAATGTGCTGCCCCAGGAGCAGTCCCGGGTCCCCACCATGACTTACGACCTACGACCCGGAACAGCCCCAGCTAGCTCACAGGTTCTCAATGAGGGATGAAGGCACCTGTGGGAATGCCAGCGGGTACTCTGAGAGCAATTCCAGAAGCTCGGGTGTATCTCCCACCTCTGTTGGGCTCAGGCCTTCACCTACGTATGAGGCCCCAGCTCTGCTGGCCGGACTCTTTCTGAGCGTTTTCTCTCCACCCTTCACTGGGCTGCCCAATGACCAGCTCCTTCCTCAGTCGGCAACCCACAGCAACAGCTGTGTTCTGGGTGGGTGAGCCTGGGCCAAGGACCTCCAGCATCATTGGGGAGCCACAGTGTCCCCTGCAGCACAGGCTCCAGGGCAAGTCCTGAGGAGAAAGGCTGAAGGGACAAGAGGGTTCTGGATACAGAGCAGCCAAGGAAAAGGGGAGCAGCCACAGGAGGAGGAGCTGGCAGGCACGTGTGCGCCCTGGCTTCCATCTCTACCCGGGGCACGGGTGACAAGAACCAAGGAGGACCAACAGCATAGGTTGGAACATAGAAAGTTCCAGGCCAGATCTTGTCTCAGCAACAACAAAGCTGGTCAAAGTGACTGAAGCCTGAGACCTGGAAGTGTGGAGGCTGGGCCAGGAGGGCTCCTTGCCAACTGGGGCATATATATGGCAAGACCCTGGCTATATATATATATTCTGGAGCTGGAGAGATGGCTCAGCAGTTAAGAGCTCTGGCTGCTCGTCCAGAGCTCCTGAGTTTGATTCCAACCCCCATGCCAGGCAGGTTGCAAGTGTCTATAGCTCCAGCTCCAGGGGACCCCATGCCTCTGGCCTCTGCATGAACCTGCACGCATCTACAGATATCGGCACGCAGACACACATAATAAAAATAAATCTCAAAACAACAGCACAAGCCAAAGCAGACCTTTCCTCCCTAGAGGGCTGAGAGCAAGATGGATTACCAGCAGGTTCTCTGGGTCACCCCCCAGAATTAGACCCAGGATCTCTCTCTGCAGTCATGGCTCCTCAAACCACCAAGGTTGTATCCCAAAATGCAGGCAGAAAATTCGACAACAATGTCTCTCCATCAGTCCTCAAAGGACACATTAAGGTGTGCTAAAACACCTCTCTTGTTTTGTCTTACGTGTATGGAGGTTTAGTCTGCATGAGTGCCTGGGCCCCACTTATGCGCCTGGTGCCCACAGAGGCCAGAATAGGGCGCTGAAGTCTTGGAACTGAAGTTACAGTGGGTTGTAAGCTGCCAGGTAGTTAGTTGCTGGGAATCAAACCTGAGTCCTCTCTGGAAGAGCAGCCAGTGCTGGTAACTGCTGAGCCACACCTACAGCACCTTTCCTGAATGGGTCACACTAGATTGTCTACCAGAAGAAGGCAGCATGCTGCTATTGGTACATACAAAGTGAAAGGTTGAGGGCACAGTACCTGTAAGCAAAACACCCATACGTATGAATTTTTAAAATTACGCTAGAAAGTGTTAAGCAGACAAACAAGACAAAAACCCAACCAAGAGGTCAAAGCAGCCCCACGGCAGCTTTCCCCAGAGAGAGGGTCCTGTCCCCAACTGGAGTCTAGGGGACAGGGCAGCAAGGTGGCCTGGAGGCCCAGGCCTGGAACACTAATTATTTGAGGAAACTGAGGAGGAAGACCCCAAATTCAGGCCAACCTGGGCAACGTAGTAGAGAGTCCCAGTTTCAAAATAATAAATACAAAATAATAAATGCAAATGTTAGATATATACAGTTCAGTTGGTGGAGCGAGCTTTTGCTCAGTGTGTGTAAAACCCTGATCTTTATTATGGTACCAATTGGGCGTGGTGGCTCAGCCCTGGGACGTACATGTGTGAGGAATAGAAGTTTAATGTCACCTTCAGTTACACAGCAAGTTCAAGGCTATTCCAGACCCCACTCCCCACCCCCGGCCCCCAAAAGGCTGAGGTTATAGCCCAGAGGTAATGTACTACTATGCATGAGGCCTTGGGTTTAGTCCTTAGCGCCACAAAAGTGAGTAAAAAAAATGAAAGAAATTGTGCTGGAGAGATGGCTCAGTGGTTAGAGCACTGACTGCTTTCCCAGAGGTCCTGAGTTCAAATCCCAGCAACCACATGGTGGCTCACAACCACCTGTAATAGGATCCGATGCCCTCTTCTTGTATGTCTGAAGATGGCTACAGTGTACTCTCATATACATAAAATAAATGAATAATTTTTAAAATAATTTAATAAATGAATAATTCTTTTTAAAAAAAATGAAAGAAATTCAGACTTCAGTATAGTAAAGGACACTGGCACTGTGCTCCCAGCCTTCTCTGTATGACCCTGCCTGTGCCTCCTAGGCCTGCCAGGTCTGCGGGAGCTGGCCTGGGTGTGGCAGAGCCAGCCCCAACCAGATCAGATGCCTGCAGCTGAGGGGCATTGGCAAAGTGGGACTAGCTGCTTTTGTAGGGGGTGGCAGAAGGGTCACCGCAGGCTGCAGGGCGCCTGGGAGTGGTGGGGATGGCCATCTGGACGGCCTACACACCCCCAGCGGAGGGGTAAGGTGCCAAAAGGCAGCTGGAGTAATTTGAACCACATGCCTGCTTGCTCTCCCTGCCTCTAGCCTCACAGAACTGTAGTGGACATGCACAGGCGCCCTGAGCCTTGATCACAGGCATCCACATGGACTGAATATGAGGCTCTGGGATGCCAGGGGTGTCCTGGCTCATGTTTGGTACAAGGAGGGGCTGAGTATTCGGGAGTGAGATTGTCTAATGCCACTAGTGTCCATTCCAGTAGAGGCCAGAGCTGTAGAACTGGGAGTTGTCACCGGTGCTGTAGGCTCCACGGGCTCTATGCACTCCCCTGCCTCACCTCTCCATGCAGGAGAGCAGGAAGCAGCCTCAGTGGATCAGTGGATCAAATCGGGACTAGAGAAGCAGTCCCCACCCCCACCCCCATAGCCTCAGCCAGCCTGATTGTGGAAGAGCTGCAGTCAGGAGCTGCCAGGGACACTTGTGCCTTTTCTGAGGGTCTTCATTGCTGTGGACAGCTGGAGCAAGAGCAATGACAGCTACACTGAGGGTAGGACGGGGGTGGGGTGGGGTGGGGATGAGGTGGGGGTGAGGTGGGGGTGAGGGGCTGGTATCATGCTGAGCTCTTCACCTCCATCCAGGATAGGGACGGAGAAGCTGTAGTCTCTAGTGGGTAACCTACCCAAAGGCCACACAGTGCCAGGAGAACACTGGCAGAGCCCCAGCACCACGTTCTCACAGTTGGGCCACACTGAGGCACAGAGGCAGCTCTCGTTGCCCACCCTACCCACCCACAAGAGCACTCTTGGTCATCACAGCTCTAGGGGCCAGAGCAAGGCAGGTGAGCGGCCCTCCAGTGGAAACTCATTTGTCAACCGCAGGCTTACCTCGGTTTCAGTTTCCCTGTGGGGTGGAGCTCGGCTCGGCTCGGGCTCGCAAGCACTCCCCCCTTGGGCCTCCTGGAGCTGAAAGCCTTGAACTCCAGAGTCTTGTCTAGACTTCTTGATCCTTCTGAGTTCCAGTGAGAAACTGCTGGGTTAGGAGCCAGGGACAGGACAGACAGAAGTACAGGGAGCTGGAGGTTCCATTGCCTAACGATGGCCTTGGACAGGGGAGAGGCAGAATCCTCTGCCAACCACAGCTGTTTCCTGACAGGCAGAGAGCGTCTTCTGAGGGCCTGGCCAGGGGACCGGACCCCTGCAAGGTCTTGCTGAGTAAGGGGTCAGAAGAGGAAGACGAGCAGATGGCCAAAGCTGGCTAATGCCCCCACGGAAGTGGTGGCTGTCACTGACTTTGGTTCTGGACTGCCTTTCCTGCATGTGACCCTGATGGTCCTAGGCAGCGGGGCACGCCTTCTCCTTTCAGTCATTCACTCAAACACACACACTCACACACACTCACACACACACACACACACACACACACACACACACACACACACACACACACACTCCACACACTCACAGGAGGCTTTCTATAAGTTTGGGGCCGGCCTGGTTTACAGAGTTCCAAGACATCCAGCACTACACAGAGAAAACCTGTCTAAAAAAAGAAGTTAGTTTTCTGTACACTGGCGTTTTACCTACATGTATGTCTGAGGGTGTCAGATCCCCTAGAACTGGAACAGCTATGAACCGCCATGTAGGTGCTGGGAATAGAACACTGGTCCTCTCTGCAAGAAGTGCTGTTAACCTTTAAGCCGCCTCTCCAGCACCAGGGGTGGGTTTTTTTACCTCCCACAAAGGGGCTCCATCCCTCCCACTCACCAGGTAAGGCTCAAGATGAGGCCTTGTGGTTCCTTGAGATGCCCAGGGGCAGATGACCAATGTTTTCTTTCTTCGCCTCCCCTTGTCTGAGGCCCATCTGCATGCCAGGAAAGCTGAGTAGAACCATCTGAGTACCAGCTGCCCAGCTTGTATGCAAAGTGGCCCCTCTCAGGTCTGCCACAGAGCCTGCAGATGTGGGGGGTGGAGGTACTGTTTTATAACCTGGTGAAAATGGGTATGAGCTGCTTCCCAGCCTTCTGGCTCTCTCCTGCGTTGCCCCCACAATTTCCAACCAGACTTCTGCTCCAGATGCACAGAAGAATCATCCTACCTTCTGCAGGCACGTGTCAAGAGACCAGTGTTCTCTAGTGACCTTGGCAAAGGCCTGGGTGGGATGGATGCCATTCCCCTGACAGGAGGCAGAGTGCCCTGTACTGGTTCCTGCAGGAGAGGTGAATGGCAGAGCCCAGTGTAGGCGGTATAGACCCTTCCCCTCAGTATTAATTCTGAAGGCCAGATGTGTGGCTGAGGCTTCAGCCTATCTGTGAGTAACCACCAGGCCCCTAGCCAGCTCTTCTCTGCAGCCGCAGCCCGGCTCCAGCCCCAACCCCAGCCCTGCCCCCTTCAGCAGGCCCCGAGGAAGCAAGTGATGTCACTGGCTCCTCAAGCCTCAGTTTCTCTTCTCCCATCCAGAGAAGTCTAGATCAGACAAATGAGATTTAACTGTCTGTGATGAAGGACCAGGCCTGAGGACTCCAGGAGGGGTAGAGCGAGCCCTGCCCCCATCCTGTGCTATCCACATGGCTCTTTCCTTAATCCTGGGACTACGGAAACTAGAGCTTCTGGCCAGTGGGATCAAAACATGGAGTGCACGGCCTAGCTGAAAGATCTGTGTAGAGGCTGCTCCTGACCCTGGGAGAGGGCACGGCAGGATGCCTGACCATAGTCCTCAAGAGTGCTTCTCCATGCATTTCTGCAAGGCCCCCCTCACTGGTCCCCTCTTTCGTCCTACATGTCCCTTCCCTGACTCCCTATGACACACGCCAGACACTAACATTTCCTGGGCCCCTCTATGAGTCAGGCCTCAGACAGAGAGCTTGGAATTTCTTTCACTTTGCCTGAGGGCTGCTTATTATTACTGTTGGCTCCATTTTATGGAAGGGAAAACCAAGGGCTGGGGAGCACAGAGATTTGCCTAGGACAGCTAGGAGGCTGGGATCCTGTAATGGGTGCTGTAGATTTACACCCACACCCCCACATGCACCTTCAGGCATCCACTCTGGGCTTAGCCAGTCCCCACCCTGCTCCTCTCCTCAGTCTCTGAGCCCAGAGGCCAAGGGGCTTAGGCAGGCTCTCTCTCCAGGATATGCATCTTGCCCTGCACTCTGAGAACACTTCTGGCATCAGAAACCCTCCCTGACCTTTCTAGCCACTTAGTAATGGGCTTCAAAAATGGGGTCTTCCCTGGACCCTCAATAGTATGGGGACAGTGCAGATGACAGGGCTCCCCAGGGCCTCCCACAGCTTCCTATTCCTATGGGAGGTCCAGTCATTGTCCCACCACTGGCTTGACTGTTGTCATTTACCCATCCACCCACCACAGCCCGGGACAAGTGCAGATGGGGCTGGCTGGCCCCACACCAGGTGCCCACACCATTCTCCGCTTTGCATTTGTCAGTGTTCAGTCCCTGTCACAGCCTGGCTCAGGCTCAAGCCACATCTGTTGGGGGTCACAGACTCCAGTCTCACCCTTGCTGGTAATATGGGCATTATTGCCCTCCGGGGCTCTGGGATTGAGTTAATTCACAATACTGACCTTAGTGTCTGGGTGACATGACGGAGGGAGGGCTTTTTTCTTTTTCTTTTCTTTTCTTTTCTTTTCTTTTTTTTTTTTTTTTTTTTTTTTTTTTTTTTTTTTTTTTTTTTTTTTAAGATTAATTGCCAGGCAGTGGTGGCGCACGCCTTTAATCCCAGCACTTGGGAGGCAGAGGCAGGTGGATTTCTGAGTTCGAGGCTAGCCTGGTCTACAGAGTGAGTTCCAGGATAGCCAGGACTACACAGAGAAACTCTGTCTTGAAAAAACAAACAAACAAACAAACAAGCAAACAAAAGATTTATTTATTCATGCATTTTATGTACATGAGTGCTCTGTCCTCAGACACACCAGAAGAGGGCATCAGATCCCATCACAGATGCTTGTGAGCCACCATGTGGTTGTTGGGAATTGAACTCAGGACCTCTAGGAGAGCACTCGAGTGCACTTAACCACTGAGCCATCTCTCCAGCCTAACTATGCAGGATTTATAAATAACAACCAACAGACACTGCACAGATAGGACCTGAGCCTGTCCCTTCTCTGACTAAAAGCCTGTTCTGTACTACCTGGGGACATGGTCACATACCCACAGGTGTCCAGACTCCAGGACCTGACTGACCTTCAGGTTCCTTCTTCCAGTCACTAGTTGCTCTGTGGAGGGTTGTTCCTACTTCAGATGATGGGCCTTACACGCTTGTTCATTCTGGACATGGAGCCCCACCCCCACCCCCAGTCTCCATCCATGCCCAGAATGGTCTAAAGCTGCAGGAGCCAGGGATGTTTTCATTGACCAGAACTTTACTCAACTCACAGTTAACGTCCTTAGTCAGGGAGGGACTGACTCTTCCAAAGCCCACTCTCCAAGCCTGGTCCAGTGGGCACTGCCTCCTCACCTCTGTGAGTAGAGGTGACAGAGGTGACAAGACTCTCCTAGTTCCAAAGGAACACAGGACCTTGGACACTCAGTTGGACAGAGCTGACAACTCCTGGGGAAGCTAAATGCCAGCAGCTACCCTATGCTCCAGTTGTCCAGCCAGCTGGTTGCCTGAAGCTTCTCAGCTAGGGTGGGGAGAAGCCTAGGTTTCCAGAGGCCTATGCAGCAAAAGAATGGCCACATTCCAGTGAATTCCGGCTGCTGGCCACACAGACTTTTCAAACCTGGCCAGACAGACTAAAAGGCTGAGCCCTCTGGAGGCTGTGTCTGTCCAGGGAACAAAGGCTTCTAGGCCAGTCTCTGACCACAAAGAGAGGTCGGACTCCCAGGACAGCTGGAATTTCAAAACATCTACTCCATTGTTGGAAGACTGGCCCTGGTGGTTGGAAATTACCATCACTGTCTGGTGGGCATGCCCAGCACGGGCCAGGCTGTCTCTGACCCAGACTGTCTTTCTGTTAGTCACAGAGGCCATAGCCTGTTCTTTGCCCAAACCCAGGCCACAGGTGGAACCTACAGAGGTTACTGCCTTGGTGCTGCAGTAAGTGTCTATCCAGGGGAGCCTCCCATTCAGGATTCTCCCATGCTCACTCACCCTTTGAGAAAGAGGAAGGATAGAGCATTATTCCAGATTCATCCTCCTAGGAAGAGATTTGAAGCAGAGCCTGGGATGCTGAGAGACTGGTCTGGCCATGCACCTGGGCTGAAAACAGCCAGCACAAAGGCCCTGGGGCAGTAATGTGTCCTGTGGCTGAGCTAAAATGGCCGCCATTCCAGCCCCCCCCCCCAACTCAGTCTCACACACAGGGCTTTCAAATCCTAAGTGGATTCATTGGTCACTGCAGTAGGAACCTCAAGGGAATGCATGGCCTGAAGCAGGGGGCTAGGAAACAGTAAAGCCAGAGAAGGGCCCGTTGCCCCTGAGGCCTCCAAGGATTGTCACCCTTACTCTTGTTCTGAGTGGTTGTGGTGGTTTGTATATGCTTGGCCCAGGGAGTAGCACTTCTAAGAGAAGTGGCCTTGTTAGAGTGTGTGTGGCCTAGTTGTCACTATGTGACACTATGTGTCACTGTGTGACACTGTAACAGTGTATCACTGGGTAACATTGTATGACACTGTGTCACTGTGTGACACTGTGTGAGCTAGGCTTTGAGACCCTCCTCCTAACTGGCTGGAAGTCAGTCTTTGCCTAGTGGATGAAGATGTAGAACTCTCAGCTCCTCCAGCCCCATGCCTGCCTGGATGCTGCCATGCTCCCACCTTGATGATAATGGACTGACTCTCTGAACCTGTAAGCCAGCCCCAATCAAATGTCCTTTATAAGACTTGCCTTGGTCATGGTGTCTTCACAGCAATGGAAATCCCAACTGAAACAGTGGTCATGTCCCCATGGAGACCAGAAGAGGGATACATGCAGACATAGGTTTTATTATTATTTACTATTTTTTCTTAGTTCCTGATCAGCCTTAGATTTTAAACACTGTTCGCTTATTTAGTGTCAGAAAAGCCACCCAGGACCTTGTATGTGCTAAACGAATGGCCTACTGTTAACGCTATATCCTTAGCCCGCTGCCTAGTTTCCTGACTTATTTGAGACAGAGTGTCCCTGTGTAGCCCTGGCTGGCCTGGAACTCAGAGTTCTGCCTGCTTTTTCCCTCACATCCAACCCCAAGTCCTGTGCTGCCGCTATAACCAGCTATTTCATTTATTTTGCTGGGGTCACAATGCATAACGCAAGTAGGTTCTAAGCTTGTGGTCCTTCTGCCTGTCTCCAAGTGTTGACCTACAGATGTGCACCACAGTCTGCGGGGCGTTCCTGCTGGGCTCACAGGATTGGTGAACACGCTCTACGGAACCACAAGCCTTGCAAATGGACTACAGTCATCTTGCAAATAGTTAAAACAATTTTTTTTTGAGACAAAGTCTTACTATGTAGCCCTGGCTGACCTAGTACTATGTAGATCAGGTTGGCCTTAAACTCAAGGAAGCCATCTGCCTCTGTCTTCATGTGTTGGGGTTAAAGGTGTGTGCTACCATGCCTGGCCCTGAAAATGACTTCTTCTTATAATATATATATTTTTTGCTTTGTGTGTGTGTGTGTGTCTGTACACGTATGTAGCAGCATATTTATGTATCAGGCTAGAAGACAACTTTTTTTTTTTTTTTTTTTTTTTTTTTTTTTTTTTTGAGAAAGGGTTTCTCTGTGTAGCCTTGGCTGTCCTGGAACTCACTCGGTAGACCAGGCTGGCCTCAAACTCAGAAATCCGCCTGCCTCTGCCTCCCAAGTGCTGGGATTGATCAAAGGCATGTGCCACTACTTCCCAGCTAGAAGACAACTTTCAAAAGTTAGTTATCTCTTGCCATGTGGGTCCCAGAGATGGAACTCTGGGCTATCAGGCTTGGTGTCCGTCCCTCTTACCTGCTCACCCAGAAAGCCAGCCCCTGCAGATCATTGTTAAAATATAGTAATATTGAGCTGAGTGTGGTGGTCCAGCCTTTACTACTAGCACACGGGAGGCAGATGGGTAGGAGATTGAAGGGAGTCCAGTCTACATCTGGAGTTGTCCTAGGCTGACCAGGACTCTATAGTGAAATTCTGTCTCAAAGAAAAGGGGTGTGTATGGGAGGCTGAATAGATGGTTCAGTGGTTAAGAACACTGCTCTTCCAGAGGTCCTGAGTTCAATTCCCAGCAACCACATGGTGGCTCACAACGACCTCCTATACTGGAGTCTGGTGCCCTCTTCTGGCATGCAGGTGTACGTGCAGATACGCATTAATAAACACTTAAATAGGACAGGAGCTGGGAGATTGGAGAGGAGGCTCAGCAATGGAGGAGCATCTGCTGAAGACAGGGACCCTAAGTTCTGTGTCCAGCACTCACATTAGGGGGTTCACAACTTGAAAGGGGAAGCTGGAGGATCAGGCATTCAAGACCAGCCTTAACTTATAGTGAGTTCAAAGCCAGCCTGGGCTACATGAGACCCTGTTTCAAACACAAAACAACAACAACAACAAATTAAAGGCAGGCAGTGGAGGTACACTTTAAACCCAGCACTTGGGAGGCAGAGACTGGCAGATCTGTGTGAGTTCAAGGCCAGCCTGGTCTACAAAGTGAGTTCCAAGAAAAACCCTGTCTCGAAAAACCAAAACCAACCAACCAAACAAACAAACCCCTTGGGTCTCTAAAATTCTCAGACAGAAACTAGATTCTGGGTGACGGTGCTCAGATACCCAGAGTCACCTGCTGATACTCCAGAGCTGATAAATGGGGACATTCCTTTACACAGGTACTTGGCCTACCTTATCCAAGCTGTTACAAGCCTCCTCCATAACTGAGAGTGCTGGGTCAGGCCTGTTAATCACATCAGGCAGAATTCCAAAACTGCAGCAAGTTGGAGGCCAACCTGGGCTACATAGTGAGTTCCAGGACTGCCTGGGCTACCTTAAGGCTCTGTCTTACAAACTTCCTGTGTAAAGCGTCTTTGAACACGGGAAAACCAAAAAGGGCTATGCATGGTCTGTCCTTCTACCTGAGGGTCTACACATCTCTGCTAAGAGCCACAGCATGTGAGTAAGGAGAGTGGATGAAGAGACATTGGCCGGGGACACATGAGGAAAGGCCTGCCCAGCCTCCTACCTCACACACTGGGAACACACCTATGTGACCAAACCTAGAAAGTGGCCAGGGGTGGAGTGAGCAGCAGCGAGTAGCCACGCCCCCTGTGGTTACTCTCTCACAGGCGCAGACATACGGGCACAGAGCATGCACAAAGGCATCATTCACAAGAGTGACCCAGATGTCCATCTTGGAAGACAGGTTTCAAGGTGAAGGGGTTGGAGATGCCTCAGTGGGTAAAAGCATTAGCCTTGAGAGAGATGACATGGTTCACCGGGACCCTTGATGGAGGGAGAATGGACTCCGGAAAATCGACTCTGGCCTCCACGTGCACGTGTGCATCCATATCTACATTGTAAATGAAAGGAACATCAAAGCAACAGTATAAATGCCATGAAGCTAAAAAATGGTTGGCAGGGTGGTATAGCTTGTGGCAGGATGCTTGCCTGGTGTGTGCGGCTCTGGCTTCAATCATACCACCAAACAATGGAGAAAAACAATTGCCGGGTATAGGAGTTTGGTGGCCCTTCTGAACAAAAGCAGGGGTGGGGACTGTTTCAGACTGTCCCAGCAACGGAGACCCAACTCTGACATGCATGATTCGACAGTCTGTATGGAGGTGCTGGATGCCATTAAAAATGTCTTAAACATTATCGTATTTGTGTATGTCCAAGACATATGTGGAGGCCTTTCTGGGGTTGATTCTAGCTTTCCATTTTTAGGTGGGCTGCTGGGGCTTGAACTCGGATCACTAGGCTTGCATAGTAAGCTTATTTACACCCTAAACCATCTAGCCAGCCCATTGGACATTTTTCTTTTCAACTGTTAATGAGAGGTTTGGCAGCCTTTGGTTTCCAAGCTTTTTTTTTAAATTATTTTTATTATCTTTTTAAATATATTTTTTAAAGACAGGGTCTGTCTGTCCCTATGTGTAGTCCTGAGCTCTGGCTGCCCCAGAACTCCATCTACAGACAAGGCTGGCCTGGAACTCAGATAACCACCTGTCTTGGGATTAAAGTCGTGCGTGCGTGTGCGCGCCACCACATCCGGCTGACTTCTAAGCTCTTGATTTACTGAGTCACCACTGACTACAAAAATTTTCCAGCCCTCTGCAGGATGTGACAAGGTCTAGAACTTGGCAACCAGGGAATCTTAGTGGCTCCTCTGGGACCTGCTTCTCCTCACTCCACTCCCTCAAGTCTTCTCTCTAGACAAAGAAACAGACTCACCAGTTTCTGAATAAAGGCAAGAGTCAGCTACAAGGTAAAAATCCAGACTTTGCTGGGATTGAGTTAACGCCCTACTGGGTCCTCTAACCACTTGGCATTACTGCCTAGCTGTGATCTCAACACTGAAGGGCTTCTATCTCAAACACCAACCTTAACTTCTCCAGAAGAAACCCGCCTGCACAGAAAAACACCAGCACTCTCGGACCTGCCAACATGGTACCTTCCAACACTGGTCTCCTGAGCACAGTGTACTTTAAGAATTTTACGTAGACTCGTGGGCCAGCAGCTTCCTTGGTGCCACCCACTCCTTTCCTAGAAAGCAAGAGTAGGGAGAGCCTTTTCTCTCTGATCCCCACGGCCAGCAGCAGACACCTTGCTGGGCTGCCTGGTGAGAACTCTGGGAGTTACTAGCCTCTTCTCTACTTGGCAGAGCTGGTCACACCCCAGAATCTAAGCAAGTTCAAAAGCATTAGAAAAACTAGCCAGTGACTGCTGGCTGTCCTAATGACAGTGCGCTGGAAACCATGGCAACTTGACTTCCCAGAGTAGACCCTGGTCTGTCCAGCTCAGCTGTTTGCTGATCCCCAAGGCTTTGCTTACTCAGCCCTGGCATGTGCGATTCAGACACCCTGTGCCTGGGTGAATCTCCTTTCAGCTTGTGCCCTGGCCCGCCCTCCAGCTGGTCTTTCCTGGCAAAGCCTCGGGGGCATTTAACTGTTCGAGGCCTTTCCAAAGAGGCCCCACAGGTCACATGCCTTTCCTCTCTCAGCACAGATGGCCCCCTGATTTATTTTAGCTGTTGTGGAGCCTAGGCTCGTCAGCAAAGCCTGGTTCTCTTTGCTAGGATGCACCAAGTCAGGGAAAACCAGAGCCGCCCTGGGCTGTGTTCTGAGGGATCTCTTGCAAACACGAGTTTCACTGTCACTGTGACCTGGGTTCAATTCCCAGCACTCACATGGCAGCTCACACCCGTAACTCAGACATGCAGACAAAACACCAATGAATATGGGTGCTGGGAATCACACCTCTTTTTTTTTTTTTTTTTTGGTTATTTTTCGAGACAGAGTTTCTCTGTGTAGCCCTGGCTGTCCTGGAACTCACTCTGTAGACCAGGCTGGCTTTGAACTAGGACATCCGCCTGCCTCTGCCTCCCAAGTGCTGGGATTAAAGGTGTGTGCCACCACCACCCGGCTAAAATCAGCTTTTAAAAGCTAAACTTCACCCTTTTAAGGAAATGCAGACAGAAGAGCTGTATCCAGGATCTTTATTACTGTGACGACAGGAAGATCTGGGGAATGGGACAATGGTAAAGACTGTCTTAAAACTCTCTGCAAGCCCAAGATGGCGCATGCCTGTGATCTGGGCACTCATGAAGCAGAGGCAGGAGATTCTAGGGGGCCCAGAGACCTGCCTGGGCAGCAGGGTAAGAGCCCCCTCCCCTCCAGAGAGGCTCACCACAAGCAAGTGAGACACAGATGGGGGGTGCGGGAAGGCACGACTAGTTCGTGAGGCCAGTGCTCTACCGGTGTCCAGCAAAGGAGACTGAGACTGGGCACATTGCCATGGTTACAATCAAGATGGAGCTAATCAATGGTGGAAGCCTTCCACAGCCTTGGTCTTTCAGGGTCCTGCTGCTGCAAAGTGGAGTCTTGACAGATCCATCATGCCAGTGAGAAGCTCCTCAGTGTCCTGCTTTGCAACCACAACAATGACCCGACCTAGTCGCCCTGATGACAATGTCCACCTGCAGTGATCTCTGGGTCCTTACAAGAAATCATTCGCTGATAGCAAAGGTTTGCCCAAGCTTGGCACACGTGTCCATTCAAGGCCGGTGGGTCCCATGGCAGCATCTACAGCCTCAAAGTCAGAGTCAGCCAGACCATACCCAGATTTAAGGAATCATGGATTTTTTTACTTAACCTGGAGGCTTTCTGGATGTCGGAGCAAGTTTTTCAACATAAAGCTTCATGATTAAAAAGACGCAGAAATTAACAGATGATATGCAATCATCTAACACTTGATTCCAGTGCTGGGAGGTCCGATGGCATCGAAGGAGCAGGGCAGTGAGTTGTCCGCCACACCTGGTTGCTAAGGTCCACATAGTTCAGGTCAGCCTCTCACTCAAGTCCACTGAGCCTGCTCAGGGCCCAGGCAGTCCGTGTGCTGTACCAGAGAACCCGTGGGTCAGGCTGATGCCTGGTTTCTAGACATACTTTTGTGGCCCTTTCTTGGAGAACTGAAAGGCCATCCTCTTCCTGTTCTGAGAACACCATGGCTTCCTTCACAAGCTCTTCAGGAAACACCCCACACCCAGGACAACCAGCTGTCAAGAGGTCTGGGGCCAAGTTTGAGATCAAACAGCTTAAAAGCCTGAGAGCTGGTGCCACAACACAGACCTGAAAGGCAGCCCTTGGACACTGGAGACAGGAGGGCCCAGAGTTTGAGGCCAGTCTGAGCTATAGGAGGCCCTCCCTGTCTTAGAGGGAAGAAACCGGAGGCTTGAATGCCTCTTACTACAGCACATTCTCCAGGTCCATGAACACTGGGCACGAGCAGGTCAACAGCGATGGCCCACTCAGTCTCCGGGACAAGGTATCCAGGCAGAAGTCTCTCTCCATGCCCAGGCTTTATTTCCTTCTTTGCCGTAATTTGTGTCTAGGGACTGCATTTCCATACTCTCTCTCTCCAATTTTCTCAGATGCTCCAGGAAGACTTAAATTATAATCGGTGGTGACATAAGGAATTGTCCCTTCGGGCCCAGGCTGAAATGAAAATACAAAGAAGCAACATGGAGACCTGTCCACAAGTAACTGTGTGTCATTCCAATCACATAAGTAAGTGTATGTCTCCAGAGGGCTGGAGAGATGGCTCAGTGGTTAAGAGCACTGACTGCTCTTCCAGAGGCCAGGGTTCAATTCCCAGCATGCACATGGAAGCTCACAACTATCTGTCTGTAACTCCAAAATATGACACCCTCACACAGACACATGTGCAGGCAAAACACCAATGCACATAAGATGGAAATGAAAAATGAAAAAAAAAAAAAAAGTGTATGTCTCCTGGACCCATCCATTGCCTTGACCGCTGACGAGGTCAGCTTGGTCTCGCCTGCCTGGGTTTCCTGGAGGCCTGTTCCATGTGGACTCACCTGGTTCTTGAAAACACAATGTGGAATGGAAATGGAACCAACCAGCAGACAGTTCACAGTTTTTAGCTCCTCTGGAGGCAGAGGGGTGAGGATGTGGTAGACCCGCCTGTCCATGTCAATGCCTCTGCAGATACCTGTAGGATACAGAGTGGGGTCAGCCATCTGCAAAGCTGCACTTTTCAAGTAAAGGTAAAATTGACCATAGAGTTTTAATTTTGAATTTTGGGGGTGAATATATGGCCCAGCAGTTAAAAGCATTTGTTGCTCCTCCAAAGGACCCTGGTTCCATACGAACATAGAACCCATATGGTGACTCCCGTAGGGTCTGATGCCCATCTATGGCCTCTGGGCACCAGGCATGTGATGCAGACAGACATGAGGAATAAATGAAGGAGTTTTCACCTCCATGTCTTGCTTTCAGGATACAGTGCAGCCGCAGTGACGGGCTGGCCCGACAGAGGAAGGGCACTTCCTATTCTTCCATGAGACCCAAGCTCGGCTCCCAGCACCAACTCCAGGCAGCTCATAACCAACTGTAAAGCCAGTTCTAGGAACCCAACACCCAACACCTCTGCTCTCTATAGGCTTCTGAACTCACATGAACATACCCACATAATTAAAAAAAAATTTTTTTTTGAGACAGGGTCTACATAGCCCTTGTTGTCCAAGAACTTGCTAACTTGACAAGATTGTCCTCAAACAGGAGACCCACTTGCCTGTGCCTCCTGAAGCGAACCATGATGCCAAGCTAAACATAAATTTTAAGAAAGTGCCATTCAAAGAATCTGGTCATCCGTCCCATGGTCAGCCATGAGGGGCTGAAACAGGTAACAATATGTGATGTAGGTAAAACGCTGCCACCTGGGAGCACAGAGAGACATTGACTTCTCCAGCGAAAGGTGATTTTCTATGTCTGGTACCAAATAGTACAGTGCACAGGCAGAAGGTCTGTTGTCTCCAGTGAAGAGGACAGGGTAGGAAGCATCGTTCACTGTTCACTCACCAAAGCCCAAACAGTCACATATGGGGTTCTGGGCAAGCAGGATGGGGCCCCGAGTGTAGCCTTTCATATCATCCACGATCCTGCACAGGCCAACCCAGCTGGCATTCACAGCGTACAGGATGTGGGTGGGAGCAACATCCGCGTGTGTGACCCGGACAGCGACTGCACTGAAGGGCACCTGGAGAAGAAACCGGCAGTGTGCACCTTGCTCTTCAGCTTCTACTTTGAGACATGTCTTCCCGAGGCCTCAGACCGACAGTTCACTGCCTTAGGCTCCTGCACTGAGTTAAGAGGCGTGGACTACAACGGCCGACTTAAGAGACTCTAATGATGGTGGGCGTATTTTGTGCTCTCATGTGTATACTTGGAGTATATACATGTGTAGTCAGAAGTTAGTGTAGGTTATCACCACTTCCACCACTCTCCATGTTGGCTGAATTCGCAGGGTTCTTTTGCAGACAGAGTCTTACAATGTAGCCCAGGCTTGCCTGGAACAACATGTAGACAAGCCTGCCTCAAAACAGAAATCCAACAGAGCACCACACCAGGTTCCCCCTTATTTTCTTCTGAGAAAAAGAGTCTCTCGTTGAACCTAAGGCTTGCTGATTTGGCTAGACCGCCTGGCCAGCCCTGGCCAGCAAGCCTCAGCAATCTTGTGTCTATCTTCCCCTGTGCTGAGGTTGTAGGCCCGTGCCAGGACACCCAGACAAAACCTAGGGTTTTGAAAGCACCAATTAGGGAATGGCTCGGTGGATGGAGTCCTGGCCTCTGACAATGCAGGAAGCCCTGGGTGTGGTGGCACATGATGATTCTCATGGCACGTGGTAGACAGAGGCAGGACGACCTGTAGCTCAAGGCAGCCTGGGCTACACTTCCGTTCTTCCTGCACTTCTGTCCGTGTGAGCTTCATTCCTTTCTCTTCCCAACTTACAAACAAACCCAAACCACGGGTAAGATGGGTAGCACTGAGCGTCAGCTGGAGGCTCGCAGGACATCTCTCTGTAGGTGATTAGGGAAAGCTGTGCTGTTTAGGAACAGCTAAGGAGATCAAGGAGATCCAAGGACGGGAAAAGGGAGTCAGAAAGGTCAAGAGGTCACAGGGCCTGGAGGCTATGGCTAAAGGGACGTCCTAGCAGCTCTTGGCAGCCAGCCTCAGCTCAGCTTTTCTTCTGCATGTGGGCAGCATTTACTAGCTATGCGTTCCCGAGTATGAACCTGCTTTCTTGTTCCCTTGTTTTAGAGGCCGACCTCCCATCACCGTCATGCTTCATCATCTAGAACACGTGCCACGAGTCAGTGACAATTCTGGAATTTTGCTGTCTTAAAAAACAAAAACAAAACACTACAGAAATAGTTTAAGAGTATGTTTTTTGTTTTAATCCCAGGTGTGGGGACATGGGGTGGCTTGGGACTATCCATATCGTGCCTGGCTAGGATTTGACTCGTGCCCTGCAAAGGGTGGTTTTGCCAGCTGCAGACAGTTTGTGTGAGTGCGATTGTGTGACTCTAGGAATTCTGGGAACTTTTCAGAGGGTGTATGAATGCTAGGGTCCTGGGGGGAAGGGGGAATTGTGGTATGTTAGTAGCCTTGCTCAAAGAAACAAGAAATTAAACTTAAATTCAAGGATCTCCCTCTCCCCCCCCCTCTCTCTGCCCTTATCCTTCTTTCTCTCCTATTTAATGATAGGAGGTAAAACCGGCAGGAAAGGGAGACCCTACAAAGTAGCCAGGCGGAGCTGCAGGCCACTCCGCCCCTCAGAAGGACCAGAGCAGAAGGAGAGCAGGGCAGGCTCTGCCTAGGGCTCAGTCACCAGGCACCTCCGCCCTTCCTATAGACGTAACACAAAGTGACTTCTTTTTTGACATATCCTGGTAATCATGTCCCAAGTCTTCCCTTGTATGAAGCACAGGGAACTCTACAGGACTATTCTACAGTAGAGATGTGTGGGGACACTACTTGCTTTGTCTTCAAAGCAATGCTTCTTGGTTTAAAAAACAAAATGCCGCCGCCGCGTGTGTGGGTCTGATGGTTTGGATGAGAATGGCCTCACAAGCTCCTAAGTGTGAATGCTTGGTCCCCAGACGGTGGAACTGTTTCAGAAGGATTATGAGGTGTGTCCCTGCGCAATGGGCAGAGGCATCAAGACTGGCACACTTCCCAGCGAATGTAAATGCAGATGTGAGGTCTCAGTGCTTCTCCCCCTCCCCTGTCAGACTCAGCCTGTGAACAGGGAGCACCTTACTCTGTCGTCAGCCTCTGAACAGTGAGCCGGAGCAGTTAACCTCGTATACGCCGCCTTGGCCACAGTGTTCTAACACAGCAACGACAAAGTAACCTGAGACTATGTGTGTGTGTGTACGTGAGTGTGCACACATGCATGTGAAGCTTAGGCTGAGTGTCACCCCACATCGGGGAAGGCTCTGGGTTCAATCACCAAACACATACTTCTGCTATCTGAGGCTATCTCCATCACCCTAGATCCTAACACAATAGCCGTTTCCCCCGAACCAATTCCTAGCAGCCTGGATTCTGCACTGTAGATGCTTGGCTGCTGGAACCTGACAGGACTATAAGTAGGTCCACAGGAGTTGCTCTAGGTACCGGAAGTGGCAGGGCAGCACCTGAGACATCCCAAGGCATCATGTACTACCCTCATGCAGTTAGAAAGTGCCAATGTGGGGCAGCCACAAGATCAGATAACTTATAGCTGTCATGAAACTACAGCACATGACAGACACTGAGGCTTGCCTGCCAAGGACCAAATGCCAGCTCTGCATCTTCTTCTAGACGACCCAGCCTCACTGTTCCTTAGTCTCCCCATCTGAAAAATGGGGACAGTATCAGAAGCCACACCACAGGGCTGTTTTGAGAATTAGGCAAGCAAAGAGTTATACAGGAGCCGACAAGCACACACCGGGACTCGGAAGCCTCAAGCATCTTATCAGTATCAGATGATATCCCCTCCAGCTCCAATTACCTGATAGGGTGTCAGGCTGTGCAAAGGCCTAAGTGGCTCTGGCACTGGAAGCATTAGCTGGCTCAGGTAGCCCAACACTGCCAGATCTCGAAAAATCCTGTTGTATTTGGCCCTGAAAAGCAGAGCAGAGGATGGTGAATAAAGAATCACAGCGACCACATCCACAACAGCAGCTCAGTGACAGTGACCACACCCACAACAGCAGCTCAGTGACAGTGACCACACCCACAACAGCAGCACAGTGACAGTGACCACACCCACAACAGCAGCTCAGTGACAGTGACCACACCCACAACAGCAGCTCAGTGACAGCACAGCAACCCACAACAACAGCTCAGTGACAGCGACCACACCCACAACAGCAGCACAGTGACAGTGACCACACCCACAACAACAGCTCAGTGACAGCACAGCAACCCACAACAACAGCTCAGTGACAGTGACCACACCCACAACAGCAGCTCAGTGACAGTGACCACACCCACAACAGCAGCACAGTGACAGTGACCACACCCACAACAGCAGCTCAGTGACAGTGACCACACCCACAACAGCAGCTCAGTGACAGTGACCACACCCACAACAGCAGCTCAGTGAGTGACCACACCCACAACAGCAGCTCAGTGACAGCGACCACACCCACAACAGCAGCTCAGTGACAGTGACCACACCCACAACAGCAGCTCAGTGACAGTGACCACACCCACAACAGCAGCTCAGTGACAGTGACCACACCCACAACAGCAGCTCAGTGACAGTGACCACACCCACAACAGCAGCTCAGTGACAGCGACCACACCCACAACAGCAGCTCAGTGACAGTGACCACACCCACAACAGCAGCACAGTGACAGCGACCACACCCACAACAGCAGCTCAGTGACAGTGACCACACCCACAACAGCAGCTCAGTGACAGTGACCACACCCACAACAGCAGCTCAGTGACAGTGACCACACCCACAACAGCAGCTCAGTGACAGTGACCACACCCACAACAACAGCTCAGTGACAGCGACCACACCCACAACAGCAGCTCAGTGACAGTGACCACACCCACAACAGCAGCTCAGTGACAGCGACCACACCCACAACAGCAGCTCAGTGACAGTGACCACACCCACAACAGCAGCTCAGTGACAGTGACCACACCCACAACAGCAGCTCAGTGACAGCACAGCAACCCACAACAGCAGCACAGTGACAGCGACCACACCCACAACAGCAGCACAGTGACAGCGACCACATCCACAACAGCAGCACAGTGACAGCGACCACACCCACAACAGCAGCACAGTGACAGCGACCACACCCACAACAGCAGCTCAGTGACAGCACAGCAACCCACAACAGCTCAGTGACAGCGACCACACCCACAACAGCAGCTCAGTGACAGCGACCACACCCACAACAGCAGCTCAGTGACAGCACAGCAACCCACAACAGCTCAGTGACAGCGACCACACCCACAACAGCAGCACAGTGACAGCGACCACACCCACAACAGCAGCACAGTGACAGCACAGCAACCCACAACAGCAGCACAGTGACAGCGACCACACCCACAACAGCAGCACAGTGACAGCACTGCACACCAACAGTGTCACAGTGACAGCACACATCAGGTAACACTAGATTTTCCTCTTTCAAGATATTCTCAAACCCTAGGGTTGGAGATATGGTTTAGTTTGGAGGGCCTGCCAACATAGCCAAGACCCTGGTTAAATGGCCTATATTACTTACACACACACACACACACACACACACACACACACACACACACACACACACAATCGGAAAGCCTGCCTTGACACAGTCCTCTGACCACAAGGAATCCTAAAGACCCCTAGCACTAGCCAGTAGGCCACAAGCCTGGCCTCCATGCTCTCACTGGGCAGCAGCCCCAGAAGCCCCGCCCCATGCTCTCACTGGGCAGCAGCCCCAGAAGCCCCGCCCCATGCTCTCACTGGGCAGCAGCCCCAGAAGCCCCGCCCCATGCTCTCACTGGGCAGCAGATCCAGAAGCCCCGCCCCATGCTCTCACTAGGAACCACTCTCCTTTAAAGGTATAGCAATAATAGACCTGAAGATTATATTATTTATAAAATTATATTATATTATTTAACATAAATTATTATTATTATTACTATTAATGATAACCCTGTTAAGATTATTCCCTTTTTGTTTATAGGGCTTCACAGTGTACTATAGGTTGGCCTTGAACCCATGATGCCCGTCTCTGCCTCCCCAGTGCTGGGATGATCTGCAAGAGCCACCATGACCAGCTCGGAGCTCACACCTGAGCACAGCGGCTGGCCGCTGCAGGGGAGCCTTCCTTCCAAGTGACTCTGTACTCACCTGTTTTTTTCATTTTTACTACTTAAGAATTCAGAGTAAACAGACAGCACTGTATGTCCAGTGAAGACTGGAACTGGACTAGACTCTTTCTCTTCTTCAGTAAACTCCAAATTGTCTCCAAATTCTGGAATTTCAAAACCTCGGTATCTTCTGATCTTGCTTTTTGTATACAGGCCATCTGTGAGGTCTACGAACTCGGAGGTGAGAACCGGCATTAATTTATCCCGACCAGAAGACAACTGAACGACATAGTTGGGAGACAGCACTCGGATCAGGTCAACAAGCAGCAGCATCCCGTCATCTGTGAGGAAAGAGATGCCACGGGCATAGTTAAAACAATATAGAGAAGCCATGGCCAGGCAGCAAGTGCACATCTGACACCATCTGCTGCCCTCTTCTGGCTTCCACGAGCACTGCATGCAGTGTTTGACAGACTAGAAAAATCAATTCAAAAACAACCAAGAGCCAAGCAGGCGGTGGTGGCTCAAGCCTTTAATCCCAGCACTTGGGAGGCAGAGGCAGGTGGATTTCTGAGTTAGAGGCCAGCCTGGTCTACAGAGTGAGTTCCAGGACAGCCAGGGCTATACAGAGAAACCCTGTCTCAAAAAACAAACAAACAACAACCAAGAGCCAAGCAGTGACAGTTCATGCCAGAAGCAGGATGGATCTGAGTTTGAGGCCAGCCTGGTCTACAGAGCAAGTGCTGGGATATCCAGCACTACACAGAGAAAGCCTGCCTTGAAAAACCAAAAACAAACAAACAAACAAACAAACAAACAAAGTGAAATATGTAAAACTATCGATTGGTTTTTCCTTCTAGTCCCTGCTCCTGGAATAACGGCTCTGAGACTACATATCAACAAACGCCTTGGCCACAGCTTTGGCTCGTTCAACGACTAGCTCCTAACTTACTTAATGCATTCACACTATTCTTTCTTACTTCTTCTCAGTCCCAGCCTGCTTCTTCCTTAGTGTCTTCCTCAGCATCTCCCACGAATCTCTTGCAATTTTCACTATTTCCCAGAATCCCCTCTCTTCCTGCCAGTGTCTCACCTATTTCCTGCCTCAGCTCATTGGCCATTGGCTTTTTTATCTATAAGAGATACTCTCTACAGAATAAGCCACAATTCAAAAGCCCCACAGTTGGAGCTGTGGCTCTGCATGCCGGGAGGTCCTGGGTTTGATCCTCAGCATCACATAAGACGGGCAACCATGACAGATGCCTACATCCTCTGCCCTGGGAGCTCGCAGTAGGATTAGACATTCAGGGATGTTCTCAGCTACAAGGTGCCCACGCTCACTCTCATCCGAACACTACGGTCCATGTGTACTGAAATACACGGCACACCCTGTCATCGTGAGTCTGTGCAGTGTTCATGGCCGCTGGCTGCATGACCAAACATGTACACGGCTTACCTGACACCCAACCCATCGTGTTGATGACAAGTGGGAATTCTCTCTTGTAATCTCTGAACACGTATTTTACTATCTCAATGTAATTCTCATAGTCATTGTGACAGTTCATCTTCCCAAAATACACCATCTTCTGTGGCTTCCTCGGGTGTGTATAAGGTGGTCCTAGGAAAATGAGAACAGGGCAGTTAGTAACCAAGCACTTGCCTAAGACTTATTAATACTCTAGGGCACTCAGGAGGCAGCTGAGTCTCTGTGAGGTCCAGGACTGCCAAGAGGTACACACATAGAGAAACCTTGCCTCAAAACAGTTAAAACATAAAAGAATAAAAGAATCCAGGGACTTAGCCAGGCTGTGTTGGCACAGGCCTTTAATCCCAACACTCGGGAGGCACTCAGGCAGATCTCTAAATTCAAGGCCAGACTGGTCAACAGAGTTCAAGTACACGCAAGTGGCCAATAGGCACTGTCCGTATGAGTACTCAAGAGGGAAGCACTCAGTATTAACAGTCATGGGAACACAGAGCAAAACCCCTAACCCTGCTTCACACCTGCCTGGGGTGGGGTGGGGTCTGTAATCAAAATAACCACCACTGGCAAGAACCAAGAGTTAGTTATTCTCATGTTACCTAGCAACCACAACTCTAGGCCATGAAAGCTGGGTCTCCACTGTGTGCTTGTCCACTGTGCTTAAGGCAGGCAGTGATGTTGACAGCAGCCAAAGGAAAGCCCTTCCATGGTGGCTTCAGAGTCAGCGGGGGAAGGCACTGCCCATGAACTGCACCCCAGCACTACAGGAGAAGGGGATGGGGAGCTGACCACTGCCTAAAACCTTGCAGTCCAGCTAGTCCAGGATAGTGGTCTAGTAGCAGAAAACCAGGAGACTGGCCACCTCAGCTGGAAGTAAAAACTCTTCAAGGCTCTAACTCCACACATGCACCACGGAGCGGAGCGTACACACACCACCCACATACCACTTACACCACATGCACACACCATGGAGTGTGTACACACCACATACATCAAATGGATGCACCATGGAGTATACACATACCACACACACACCACTTACATCAAACACGCACACCACAGAGCGTGTACACACCACATGGGCACCACTTACACCAAATGCACACACCATGGTGCGTGTACACACCACACACGCACCATGGAACATGTACACGGGTTCATCCCCAAGCATCCAATAGCTGGATGGACAAAACCACGGGCTGCCCACACGTGCTGAGTGACAGAAGGACACTCAGCCATGTGGAGGAACCTAAGATTGTTTTTACCCATCAAGCTGTCCCCCTGGGGATGGAGTCTGACACATTCTCTAACCTAGACCCAAGTAAACAGCCAGATGGAGGGATTCACGTATAAGACTAAATAGGTACATTCCTGGGGACAGAACTAGTCTAAGCAGGAACTAAGGGGAGGGGAGATGGGGAGATGGCTTAGCAGTTGAGAGCACTGGTTGCTGCTCCAGAGGTTCTGGGTTCAATTCCCACATGGCAGCTCACAACTGTCTCTAACTCCTGTTACAGAGGATCCAACACTCTCCTAAAGACATACATACAGGAAAAATACCAATGTACAGAAAATTTTTAAAAAATAATAAATTAGAGAGACAGCCAGGCAGGCAGCTAGCCATATGGATATCTGGAAATTTAACAGCCCTGAACTATACACCTGGGAGAGGCTAAAGCTATTACATTCACTCTGCATTTTTTTTTTTTTTTTTTTTGGTTTTTCGAGACAGGGTTTCTCTACTCTGCATATTTTAACATTCTAAAAAAAAACATAGAAATTCTACTTGCATTCTGAAACAGGAAAGAACATTACAGGATAACTGGTGAATCCAGAAGAAAGCATCTGTAGACTGGTACTGGGTCAGGGCTTGTTTCTTATTGCAGACACACAGGTCACCACAGGTCACCTCGGATGCTATTAGGTTGACATGTGTTTGTAATTTACGTGTCGGCTCACAGAAGAGCATGAAGCAGCTCTTTGTCCCAGTTTTATCTGTGTGCAACTCCAGTTCCAAGGGATCCAACACCCCCCCCCACTTCCATGCAAGTGAAACGGTATGCACACAAGTTACTTTTACATAAAATGCTTCTCTCTCTTCAAGCACACACGCCCAGGCCACGGAGGCCAGAGGCAAAGTGAGTCACTCTGCACATTTTTCATTTTATACAGAATTTTGTGAGTAGCATGTTAATACATACCCAGAAGTGGTTCTGTGATGTTAAGTAAAGAAATACAGCCAGGAGGAGTGAACTCCGTCTGCCCCAGGTCACATTCCAGATAGTCAACTGCGGGAATGCTGAAAATTGTGTGAGAGAGAGAGTGATATCTGAGGCAGCCTTCCTCCGGGAGGATGTGTGACACCCAAGCATCATCATCCCGTGTGGCCTTGTAGCCTTTCTACTCAACGAGGCGAGGGCTGCAGTAGGCACGGCCCCGTGCCATTCACGACACGCGGGGATTCCACAAACTAACACAGGGCTCAGTCCTGAGCTTGGGGGTAACACCTGGACCAGCACAGACAGAGACCAAGCATCCCTCTGCTGCAGATCAGAGTCAGGAGTGAGGGGGAAGGCTACCGCACTGCAGAGCGCATAGCCCAGCTGACAGCACAGAGAGCTAAACACATCCCCAACTCAAGTCTGTCCATCAAGCTGGGCATAGTGGCTTATGCCTGTAATCACAGCCCTAGGGAGGCTGAGGCAGGAGAATGGCCAAGGCCAGATTGGTCTAGAGAGTGAGGCCACACCTTAGAAGATCAAACAAAACCAAGTTTCTCCATTTGAATCTCACTTCATGCCCAGATGACCAATGAAAACACAAGCAAGCTTACCTATTCAATAACTGGTTAATCAGTATTCTATTGAACGTTGATTTTCCAATGTCACAAGCGCCACACAACAGGATGACAGGGCAGCCATCTACTTTTGCAGGTAAAACAAACAGTGAACCCTGGTGTGAGCCAGTCCTTAGGACTCTAGGTCTGAGCAGTGACTGAGACCACAGGGACTCGGGCATTTACAAGAGGCAGCACTCACCAAAGGACACGCTGATCAACTCCTCCAGGGCACACAGTCCGCTCTCACTCAAGCAGATGCCTTGCTTCCTCTTCTGTCTTCTGATGCCAATTTTCTTCAAAGCTACAAACTCAGCATTAACCCGAGCAGGAATGTTCTGAAATATAACAACTGAAACTGTAAGGAAAGTTTTTAATGAACATACATTTGTTTGCTTCTAAGTTAAAAGCTTCCCAGAGAGAAAACAGAACCCAGGGCAGAAGCAACTGCAGCTGGAGAGTAAAGGCCGTGTGTATTTCACTGAGGCCTGCTGGGAGCAGACAGAAACTATAAAGGGCACGTGCTTGCTGACAAGGACGAGCGGGTGAAAGATCTCCACCAAGCAGATGAGAAGAAGGAACCTCCCACAAATACACCTCATGCAATCAGATTGCAGCACAGTGCAATCAAAGAGGGCGTTCCTGTTCTGGGTGCCTCCCACTACTAGAGCTGCTTCTTCTGAGAATAAAAATGTAACCATGAGTTGAAGAGATGGCTTCGTGGCTAAGAGTGATTACTGATCTTGCAGAAGACCACAGTTTGGTCCCCAGCACCCTTGTCAGACAGTTCCCAATCAACTGTGCTCTACTCCAGAGAATCTGATGCCATCTTCTGGGCCTCCTGGAAATATGTGGCATTCACAGACATAAAAATGAAAACAAAAAACTCTTCAGAATACAATCACACAAAGGGGTAGGGAGATGGCACAGTCATTAGGACCAGAGTTCAAATCCCCAGTGCCCATGAAGACCTAAGGAGATGTGGAGGTTGCCTGTAACTCCAGCACTTGGGAAGCAGAGATGGGAACCATGGGAAAAGCCTGTCAGCTATCAGAGCTGTAACTGGAGGGTCCCAGGTTCAGCAACAGACCTTGTACACGAGTAAGTGGGGGATGGCCTGAGGACCACACGCCACATCACGTTCGGGCCTCCACACGCGCATTCATGCACACACACCTCACACAAACATCCAACCCCACACACAAATAAAGAAGTAAAAATTCAACCACATGAGCCACTGTAGTAGAATCTATGTCTATAATCCCAGAACTCCAGGAGACAAGAGGAATACAACATGAGGCCTCTGGTACACAGTAACACTCTGTCTCCAAGACAACAACAGAAGTGTGTGTGTGTGTGTGTGTGTGTGTAGAGGCGGTCCAGAGGTTAGGGGGACTTTTAGCGCTTCGGGAACACTGAAGCTCTGTTCCCAGCATCCATGCTGAGTGGCCTGTAACTTTCTGTAACTTTAGCTCCAGAGGGATCCATCCCACCCCCGTCCTCCACAGAGGATCTGCACTCATCTGCACACACTCATGTAATTAAATACTAAGCCCACAATTCCAGAAGCACATCCTCCACTAATCACTTCACTCCCCTCTCACAGCAACTCTTGGCCCGCTGCTCTCGGCTCCACACCACCAATGCTTTAGTGCTCGGGGACCATGAGAGGATTCTAGTGTAGGCCTGTCTCTCTCCTCCTGTCCTCTGCCTGGGGGAAGGTTGCTGCACAGCTGTAATCTTTGCAGACATACATCTACTGATTGATTGGTTTTTTGAGACAAGGTCTCTCTGTAGTCTTGGCTGTCCCAAGTAGACCAGGCTGGCCTTGAACTCACAACAGATCCTCCCACCGCTGCCTCCTGAGTACTGGGATTAAAAGTGTGTGCCACCACACCATGCTTCACATCAGCATTTAAAAGGTTGGGGACTACAAGGGTCCCTGGAGAAGAACCTGTCTCAAACAACAAACAAACAAACAAAGGGAAGAGAAGCTTCCTACAAGGCCACCCTGGGAGGCATTTAATCCCAACACTCAGGTGGCAGAGACAGACCAGGCTAGCCTGGTCTACAGAGTGAAGTTCCAGGACAGTCAAAGCTACACAGAGAAAATCCTGTCTCAAACAAAAACAAAACAAATAAAAAAATTAAAGGAAGGAAGGAAGGAAGGAAGGAAGGAAGGAAGGAAGGGAAGGAGGGAAGGAAGGAAGGAAGGGAGGGAGGGAGGGAGGGAGGGAGGGAGGGAAGGAAAAAAGGGAAAAGAGAAAAAGAGAGCGCCTGCTGTTCTTTCAAGGACTGGGTGACTCTTAGCACCACATGGAGGCTCACACCAGGCACACATGCACACATACAGGCAAAATACTCACATATACACAGAATAATAAATACTCACATATACACAGAATAATACATTTTTAAAAATCATTTAAAACCAGTTGGTGGTAGAGCACATGTTTAATCCCAGGATTTGGGAGACAGAAGCAGGAGGGTCTCTGTGAGTTCAAGGCCAGCCGGGTCTACAGAGCTAGTTCTAGGATTGCCAGGGCTACCCAGAGAAACCTTGTCTCAAAATAACTAACTAAATAGATAATGAGATAGATAGATAGATAGATAGATAAGATAGACAAAATTTAAAGAATGAGATGCCCATAACCATACAAGAAGCCTACAGAACGCCAAATAGACTAGACCAGAAAAGAAATACCTCCTGTCACATAATAATCAAAACACAAAATGCACAAAACAAAGAAAGAATTTTAAAAGCAGTAAGGGAAAAAGGCCAAGTAACATATAAAGGCAGACCTATCAGAATTACACCAGACTTCTCACCAGAGACTATAAAAACTAGAAGATCCTGGACAAATGTCATACAGACCCTAAGAGAACATAAATGCCAGCTCAGAATACTATACCCAACAAAACTCTCAATTACCATAGATGGAGAAACCAAGATGTTCCATAACAAAACCAAATTTACACAATATCTTTCCACAAACCCAGCACTACAAAGAATAATAGCAGGAAAACACCAATATAAGGAGGGCAATTATACCCCAGCATGAGCAAGAAAGTAAGCATCTTCCAACAAACCCAAAAGAAGATAACAACACAAACAATGCCTCCACTGTTAACAAAAATAACAGGAAGCAACAATCTCCTCTCCTTAATATCTCTTGATGTAAGCAGTTGACCTGACGGCTGGCTAAGGCACCGCAGGTCTGTCGGCTTGGTAAAGCGGTGACGCTGACTAAAAGCGGCTGCCTGCTTTGAAAAACAGCTGCCAGCTGAAGGAAGCAGCCCCCCCACCCCACCCCCTCAAAGCTGCTGACAGCGCTGCGCATCAGCTGCTCTGAGGCACAATCCAAGATGGCGGCTGCTTAGGCTCAGGTAGAACTACCAGTGCACTGCGCATGCACTTAGGAATTTGACTCCAGACCCTCCCGAATGGGGCATGCAAATGAGGTACCACTAGGGTACCACGAACCTGGCCAATCACCCCCTCCCGGGCGGGGCATGCCAAGGAGTATGCTAATGAGGCATTGCAAATGGACCAATCGGACACCTCCATGCACTTTGCCACGCCCAGGGCTGGGGGTATATAAGCAGCCCGTTCGCAGTCTCTCCCAGAAATCTAAAAGAGCACTTCCAATAAAGGCTGTGTTGAGAAGGATCCGGTTTGTTGCGTCTTCCTTGCTGATCTAGGGGGTGGGGGGGTGGGCGGTGTGCACATCTTAATATCAATGGACTCAACTGCCCAGTAAAAAGACATAGGCTAACAGACTGGATATGCAAACAGGACCCAGCATTTTGCTGCATACAGGAAACCCACCTCAGAAACAAAGACAGACACTACCTTAGAGTAAAAGGCTAGAAAACAATTTTTCAAGCAAATGGTCCTAAGAAACAAATTGGAGTAGCCATTCTAATATCGAATAAAATCAACTTTCAACTTAAAGCTATCAAAAAAGATAAGGAAGGACATTTCATACTCATCAAAGGAAAAGTCAACCAACATGAACTCTCAATACTGAACATCTATGCAGCAAATGCAAGAGCACCCACATTCATAAAAGAAACCTTACTAAAGCTCAAAGCACACATTGCCCTTCACTCAATAACAGTGGGAGACTTCAACACCCCACTCTCAGCAATGGACAGATCAAGGGAACAGAAACTAAACAGAGATACAGTGAAACTAACAGAAGTTATGAACCAAATGGACTTAACAGACATTTATAGAACATTTCACCCTAAAACAAAAGAATATACCTTTTTTCAGCACCTCATGGTACCTTCTCCAAAACAGATCATATAACTGGTCGCAAAACAGGCCTTAACAGATATAAAAAAAAAATCAAAATAATCCCCTGCATCCTATCAGATCACCATGGTCTAAGGCTGGTTTTCAATAATGACAAAGACAAGGGAAAGCCCACACTCACATGGAAATTGAACAATACTCTACTCAATGATAATGTGGTCAGGGAAGAAATAAGGAAAGAAACTAAAGACTTTTTAGAATTTAATGAAAATGAAGACACATCATACCAAAACCTATGGGACACAATGAGAGTGGTGCTAAGAGGAAAACTCATAGCTCTAAGTGCTTACAAAAAGAAACTGGAGAGGGCATACACTAGCAGTTTGACAACACACCTGAAAGCTCTAGAACAAAAAGAAGCAAATACACCCAAGAGTAGACAGGAGGAAATAATTAAACTTAGGGCTGAAATCAACCAAATAGAAACAAAAAGGACTATACAAAGAATCAATAAAACCAGGGGCTGGTTCTTTGAGAAACTAAACAAGATAGATAAACCCTTGGCCAGACTAATCAGAGGGCAGAGAGACAGTATCCAAATTAATAAAATCAGAACTGAAAAGGGGGACATAACAACAGAACCCGAGAAAATCCAAAAAAATCATCAGATCCTACTACAAAAGCCTATATTCAACAAAATTGGAAAATCTGGATGAAATGGACAATTTTCTAGACAAATACCAGTTATCAATGTTAAATCAGGAGCAGATAAACCATCTAAACAGTCCTGTAACTCCTAAAGAAATAGCAGCAGTCATTAAAAGTCTACCCACCAAAAAAAGTCCGGGACCAGATGGTTTCAGTGCAGAATTCTACCAGACCTTCAATGAAGACCTAATACCAATTCTTTTCAAACTATTCCACCAAGTAGAAACAGAAGGAACACTTCCCAATTCATTCTATGAAGCCACAATCATGCTCATACCTAAACCACACAAAGACCCAACAAAGAAAGAGAACTTCAGACCAATCTCTCTAATGAATATTGATGCAAAAATACTCAATAAAATTCTCGTGAATAGAATCCAAGAACACATCAAAGTAATCATCCATCATGATCAAGTAGGCTTTATCCCAGGAATGCAGGGTTGGTTCAATATATGGAAGCCCATCAATGTAATCCACTATATAAACAAACTCAAAGAAAAAAACCACATGATCATCTCACTAGATGCTGAGAAAGCATTTGACAAAAAATTCAGCACCCCTTCATGATAAAAGTTTTGGAAAGATCAGGAATTCAAGGTCCATATCTAAATATTGTGAAAGCAATATACAGAAAACCAGTAGCCAACATCAAACTAAATGGAGAGAAACTTGAAGCAATTCCACTAAATTCAGGGACTAGACAAGGCTGCCCACTCTCAGCTTACCTATTCAATATAGTACTGGAAGTCCTAGCTAGAGCAATTAGGTAACAAAAGGAGGTCAAAGGGATACAAATTGGAAAGGAAGAAGTCAAAATTTCACTATTTCGCCGGGCGGTGGTGGCGCACGCCTTTAATCCCAGCACTTGGGAAGCAGAGGCAGGCGGATTTCTGAGTTCAAGGCCAGCCTGGTCTACAGGGTGAGTTCCAGGACAGCCAAGGCTACACAGAGAAACCCTGCCTCAAAAAAAAAAAAAAAAAAAAAAAAAAAAAATTCACTATTTGCAGATGATATGATAGTATACTTAAGTGACCCCAAAACTTCCACCAGAGAATTCCTAAACCTGATAAACAACTTTAGTAAAGTGGCTGGATATAAAATTAATTCAAACAAATCAGTAGCCTTCCTCTACTCAAAAGATAAACTGGCTGAGAAAGAAATTATGGAAGTGATGCCCTTCACTATAGTCTCAAATAATATAAAATACCTTGGTGTGAATCTAACCAAGCAAGTAAAAGACCTGTATGACAAAAACTTCAAGCCTCTGAAGAAAGAAATCGAAGATCTCAGAAAATGGAAAGATCTCCCATGCTCATGGATTGGCAGGATTAATATAGTAAAAATGGCCATCTTGCTGAAAGCAATCTACAGATTTAATGTAATCCCCATCAAAATTCCTACTCAATTCTTCACAGAGATAGAAAGAGCAATCTTAAAATTCATTTGTAATAACAAAAAACCCAGGATAGCAAAAACTACTCTCAACAATAAAAGAACTTCTAGGGGAATCACCATCCCTGATTTCAAGCTATACTACAAAGCAATAGTGTTAAAAACTGCATGGTAGCCGGGCAGTGGTGGCGCACGCCTTTAATCCCAGCACTTGGGAGGCAGAGGCAGGTGGATTTCTGAGTTTGAGGCCAGCCTGGTCTACAGAGTGAGTTCCAGGACAGCCAGGGCTACACAGAGAAACCCTGTCTCGAAAAACAAAACAAAAAAACAAAAAAAACAAAAACCTGCATGGTATTGGAACAGAGACAGGCAGGAAGATCAATGGAATAGAATTGAAGACCCAGAAATGAACCCACACACCTATGGTCACTTGATCTTTGACAAAGGAGCTAAAACCATCCAGTGGAAAGAAGACAACATTTTCAACAAATGGTGCTGGTCCAACTGGAGGTCAGCATGTAGAAGAATGCAAATTGATCCATACTTACCTCCTTGTACAAAGCTCAACTCCAAGTGGATCAAGGACCTCCACATAAAACCAGATACACTGAAACTAATAGAAGAGAAAATGGGGAAAAGCCTCGAACACTTGGGCCCAGGGGAAAAGTTCCTGAACAGAACACCAATGGCTTACGCTCTAAGATCAAGAATTGACAAATGGGACCTCATAAAACTGCAAAGCTACTGAAAAGCAAAGGACACCGTCAATAGGATAAAGCAGCAACTAACGATTTGGGAAAAGATCTTTACCAATCCTACATCCGATAGAGGACTAATATCCAAGGTATACAAAGAACTCAAGAAATTAGACTCTAGACTATCAAATAACCCTATTAAAAAATGGGGTACAGAGCTGAACAAAGAATTCTGAGGAATCTCGAATGGTTGAGAAGCACCTAAAGAAGTGTTCTACATCCCTAGTCATCAGGGAAATGCAAATGAAAACAACAGAGATTCCACCTCACACCAGTCAGAATGGCTAAGATTGAAAACACAGGTGACAGCAGATGCTGGTGAGGATGTGGAGAAAGAGGAACACTCCTCCATTGTTGGTGGGATTGTAAACTGGTACAACCACTCTGGAAATCAGTCTGGCGGTTCCTCAGAAAATTGAACATAGTATTTATTACCTGAGGACCCAGCTATATCACTCCTGGGCATATACCCAAAAGATGTTTCAACATACAGCAGGGACACATGCTCCACTATGTTCATAGCAGCCTTATTTATAATAGCCAGAAGTTGGAAAGAACCCAGATGTCCTTCAACAGAGGAATGGATACAGAAAATGTGGTATATTTACACAATGGAGTACTACTCAGCTATTTTTTTTCCCCCCCAAGACAGGGTTTCTCTGTGTAGCCCTGGCTGTCCTGGAACTCTGTAGACCAGGCTGGCCTCGAACACTACTCAGCTATTAAAAACAATGAGTTCATGAAATTTTTAGGCAAATGGATGGAGCTTGAGGATATCATCCTGAGTGAGGTAACCCAATTACAAAAGAACATATATGACATACAGTCACTGATTAGTGACACTGATTAGTCACAACACCTAAGACACAATGCATAAACCACATGAAATTCAAGAGGAAGAAGGAAGACCAAAGTGTGGGTGCTTTGGGTTTTTTTGTTTTTTGTTTTTTCTTTTAAAGGAGTAGTATAATACTCAACCAGAGCTCTCAGGGTTTAAACCTCTAGTCTGAGAACAGAAAGGGACTCATGGCTCCACTTGTATAGGTAACTGAGGGTGGCCTCCTTAGGCAACAGTGGAAGTGGAGGACCATGGTCCACAAAAGTTTGGATCCCCAGTGTTGGGGAATGTGAGAGCAGGGAGGTGGGATTGGGAGAATGGTGGGAGCTCACCCTCATAAAATTGGAAGAGAGAGTATGGGATAAGGGGTTTTGGGGGAGAAAGGAAGAGGAGATAACAGTGAAAGGTAAATATGTAAAATATATCCCCCTCCCCCCCCAAAAAACAAAACAGATAATGGGTCTGGCAAAAAAAAAATTAGTTTACTTATTTCAAACAATTTTCAAAAGTTTCCAGGAGATGCTTATTGGCTAAGATCTTATTTTAAGCTCTTCACAAAAGAATTTATGGCCGGGCGGTGGTGGTGCACACCTTTAATCCCAGCACTTGGGAGGCAGAGGCAGGCGGATTTCTGAGTTCGAGGCCAGCCTGGTCTACAGAGTGAGTTCCAGAACAGCCAGGACCACACAAAGAAACCCTGCCTTGAAAACCAAAAAACAAAAAAAAACAAAAAAAAAATTTATGTCTCTGTTTAATATTCTCAAGAGAGATGTAAATCCTAATTTCCCTCAACAATTAATTGACAAAAGAGGAGCAATTTTACAAAAAGTAGAAGCTCTCATTAATTGATATATTATATAGATTGAATAATTGTTGGCTGTTTTATAATAGTCATTTGATAAAAGAGATCATTAATAAAGAATTATATTTCTTTAAATAGTGTCTCCATGACTCTCTGAGGGTGGAAGGAGCATGCTTTGTTTACTCTTAACTTTCTAAAACTGAAAGCTCATGGCAAATCTGCCGCTGACTGCCTCTGGCATCGCTGAGACCAATAAAAACTATGCCTCAACTATGTGGAAGGACCCTCTTACCCTTGAATGGGCCAGGATATATGGGGCCGAGGATTGATATGACTGTTTGATATCACAGAAGGCACAGCTAAATGGCCGCCAAAAAGATTGATGAATTAAATAGATACCCCACAAAACCAGGCCCAATTATAAATAAGATGAATAACAATTGACATCCAGGGAAGAGAAATTTTCCCTGAGAATTCCCTTCTTTTTTCCTTCCCAGATAAAAAATTAATCACTGGTGATGTCTGCTGTTAGGAGTTCTAATCCTGATGCTGGCTTCTGGACTTATACTACTCAGACCTCCAATGGGCCTTTGACAAGGACATCAAACAGCTATAGACTGACATCACTAATCTGAAGAAATCCCTCATTTTGCTGTCTGATGCAATCCCCCCAAATTGCAAAGGACTTTATTGGAATTGAATTCTCTTTTACAATAGAAAAGATTGTGTACAGCTCTAGACTGTGTACAGCCCTCAAAGAAGAATGCTGCTTTTACATACACAAAACAGGGATGATTAAAGAGAGCATGAAATAGGCCAGAGAAGGTCTTGAGAAAAGACAGAGAAAGAGAAAGAAAAATGAGAGCTTGTATAAGAATTGGTCTTCAACCTCTCCATGATTGTTAACCCTACTTCCTTCCATCTTGGGACCATTAATTAGGTTATTTTTGCTTATTTCCTTTGGTCCCTAGGCCTTAGATAGGCTGACTAAATTTGTGAAACAACAGATAGATAATCTGATAGCAAAATCTATTCAGATACATTATCATAAGTTAGCTATGGAGGACCATAAGACTCTAGATGAGGATGTTACTCTATCCAGGGTGCTCCCAAGTCCCATCTCCACCCAACCTAAAAGAGGGGACTTCCGCCCCTAGACCAAGCAGAGAGGGGCCACCAGAACCCCCTCTGTCTGGCGATCTGAATTCTTGCTTAGGCTGCGAGGCTAAGCATTGCAAGGGAATATAAATAAAAATTAAAAATATGTTTCTGGGTTCCCTGAGGGACAAGCCTGACTGCATAGGGGTTGATGTCAAAAGTATCCCCTCTCCAGAAAAAAGACATCAAGACGGGTATGGCCCTCATGCCTCACTGAACAACGACGGGAGGACTGGAGCCATTACAAGGTCCCCTTTAATTACTGGAGGTCAGGCCTCTATCCCTGCCTTGGCAAGATTAAAATCGCCACAGCCCTTCTATACTTGGAGAAAGAAGGAGATGTCAGGGGCAGCCCTGCTTATACACTGAAGGCCTAAAATCAACCATAAGCCTAAAATCAGCAATAGGCCTGACATTCATGCCTGCTAACACAAAGTCTTGGGTCTCTATGGAAAAACACTGAAACAGATGGCTATAAGCTATTGTAAACAGGCAGCTTTTGTGGAAATCTACCAGCCTGAGTAGGTATAGGTCTTGTAAATAGGCAGCCTTCGGGGATAGTATCAACTTAGATAAGGACAAGTGAATCATAGACAGTCATAGTGACCTGACCCCTGAACCTTCATCCAGCTGATATCCTGTTCTGAAAGATATCTGTACTCCCCCCTGAATGCCTATGCTCCTGTGTCATCCCCTTCCCCATACCCTGCATTTTCGTGTTTATGGTCCCTGTGTTAAAGGGTGGAAATTGTGATGTGATGGGAAAAAAAAAAAAAAAGAAAGAAAGAAAGAAAGAAAAGAAAAAGAAAAAGAAAAAGGAAATGGCGCAGGGTGTCCCCCTGGCTCTGCCGACTTAGCTCCTGACAATCCATTTTCTTGTTCTCAGAAATACTTTGAATTATAAAACGCTATTGTGGTTTTTGTTAATATGCTAGGTCAAATAATTTTTATTGATTTCATTTTAAACTTCAAAGTTTGTAATGAGTTAAAATGTCCTTCAATGTAATTATAGGTTATGTTTATTTTCGTATTGTGGGATGCCGGTTAATCCGCTGAACGTTTTGGAGAACTGGATTCCTTTTTGGGAGTTTTATATATGAGCACTGTATTTGCATGATTTTCCCTTTCTCTCCTTCCTCCCACTCTCCCCGACCCCCATGCTTTTAAAATACATCTTATTATTTAATTATTGTTCATATATGTATGCATGTATAAGTGTATATGTATATACAAATACTGATAAATAAAGTGGGAAAAAAAAAGAATAAAAATACCATTTTTTTTTTTTCGAGACAGGGTTTCTCTGTGTAGCCCTGGCTGTCCTGGAGCTCACTCTGTAGACCAGGCTGGCCTCGAACTCAGAAATTCGCCTGCCTCCGCCTCCCAAGTGCTGGGATTAAAGGCGTACGCCATCACCGCCTGGCAAAAATACCATTTAAACAAAACAAATGCCTGGTAACCCGTGACCTGGGAGGCATAGAAACAGGCTGTGAATGTCGCCCATCCAGCCTAGCCTACTTGGCAAGCTTCAGGCCAGCCAGAGACTCTGTCTCAACAGACAGACAACTCCTGAGTAACAAAATGGTAAGGTGTCCTCTGTCTACTACACACATATGAACACACACACCCCTGAACATACACACATACAAGCACATATACAGAACTGTCTGTTCCTCCCAAGGCATCAGGGTCTCAGGGGCCGGTCCAGGGGGACTTCCTCCCAACACTTTCACCTCTCCCTCCCTCTCTTCTTCTCTCCTGTCATCCCACTGCTGTGTTCAGGAATTCCCTCACAAAGGTGCTGCCCAGCTCTGGCTCCACCATGCTTCGCCCTCAGCCTCTGCTTCACTTCCTTCTTATCCTTTCAGAATAAGTCTTTTCCTTCTGAGCCCTTCAGTGTCTACCTCTCTCTTCCTACCTCCTGACCTCATCATGAGGGCATCCCTCAGCAATCTACTGAAACCTGTCTGGTCCAGATCTTCATCCTTTCTCAGACTACCTTAGACTGGCAATGTCCCCAACCCTGGTCATTCTTCAGGCTCCTCTGTGACTTCTGTACCTAACTTCCTCTGAAGTGACACTGCCCCGACCTTATATCCTCTCCTCTCGAGCTACACCAGTGTGCATATATGTTGCTCGCTCTCTCTCCCTCCCTCTCTCGGCTCATTTGTCTTCTTTGACACCCTCTCTGCTGCACCCCCCAAACGCACAGCACCCCCCCTTTCTCCTAACAGCACATGCCACACTCTGCCTACTCGACATGTGCAACTGGACGTCTCTTTCCTTCTTCACAAAGAGGTGAGTTATACTGGGCAATGAAACCAAGGAAACAGGGAACACGGTCAGGATGACCGTTCTGTAAGTGCCTGTAAGCGCCCGCCACGCTACATTATGTGAGGTCAGAGGATGACACCCAGGAATGTTCCTCTCCTTCTGCCATGAGTATCCAGGACAGAACCCACGTAAGTCAGGTTGTTCAGCAAGTGCCTTACCCATAATACCCCTCTCTCCCTCCCTCCGACCCCCCCCCCACTATCTCATGCTAACACATGTGATTCTCCAGAACACCTACCCCACTCACAGAACAGAGGGGATGGTCATTCTGAAAGAGGTCCCTACACAGCCATTCGGCTGACTGCTCTGATGCCAAGGATCAAGGAGCACTGGCTTTACCTCCTGCAGGAGCACGTACGAGGAGCATTTATAGGTCTTCAGGAAGTCCACAAAACGAGTCTGCACCCGTTCCAGAATCAGAATGGAGCCCAGAGAAGGGAAATACCGTACTACCCAGTTTCTGTCATCTGCAAAGAGAAGAGCAAGACACCTCAGCAGCAGCAACAATTCTAGATCCTGCATGGTTTCGTCCGAACTGCTAAGCTCAGGCTGTCGGGAGCTTCACAGGTAAAGCGGATGTCCCCACATCTGGGAGGAGACACACCATCCAAGTGTGCCACCTACTAGCGTCAACTTTAACACTTAAGACACACACACACACACACACACACACCCGTGAGGACTAAGAGCACAACGTCCAGAACATACTAAGCTCTTACGATCGATCATTAGCCGAGATATAGGAAGATGAAACCAATTACCAAGTTTCGTGTAAGGCTTGAGCAGGGCCCGGATCTCCCTTCTGATCCCCCTTTCACTTTTCTGAGGTTGTGAGTACGGAACCCCATTGATGGTCAGGTAAGAGTGGGTGTAGACAGAAAAGACATCTTGGGGAGGCTGGCCTTGTTTGATGATATAGCCATATATTTCCAACTGGCCGTAGATGCAAGTCACACGGCAGATCCCACTAAAAGTAAAACCCTAGTAGGAAAAGAAAAAAAAAAAAAAAAATTATGGATACTGACACTAAAAGCTGAACAATTCTAACACCTTAACTTGCTAGTTACCTATCAAAATGACTTTTCTTTCTTGAGTCAGGGTCTCAAGGCCCTGACTGTCCTAGAACTGACAATGTAGAACAGGCTGTTCTTCAAATCATTAAAATCCAACCATCCCTGCATTCAGAGTGTGTGTGGCCACTCTGTTTCTAAGTATGGAACCACCCAGCACTGGGGCCGGCAAAGGCTGCTCACTGGATACAAGCAGCGGCTGCTCTACCAGAGAACCCGGCCTTGCTTCCCAACACCCATATGGTAACTCACAACCTTCTACAACTTCGGTTTCAGAGGCTCCCGTGGTGTGTAATAGCCTCCTCAAGCACTGCACATGCGCTGTGTGCAGAAACGGAGGCAGAGCACATTCAACACAAAACAAAACCAACTACACTGTACTAAGTAACAAACATCTGTCAGGTTTTTAACCTTACCCTAAACACAATACCTCCATTGCAGCTCACACCCGATGCTTACAAAGGCTCACAGCATGCCCAATTCCTGAGGCTTCACTTCTGGACACGAGAGGGGCAATGTCCCAGACCAGAGTCCACGTCGGACTGCCTCCGTTTGACTCCTGGCCCTGCCTTGCTACTGTCTAACCTCCTGCAAGTTAGTTACTTTGTCTTTCGGCCCATAAACACAGGAAACAAATGGCAACTGTCACTCCCGTGAGAGACGGGGGTGTTAAATGGTTTCGAACGCCTGGAACGCTGGCGGCTTAAGTGCCAGTCAATCCGACCCATTACTTTGCTAGTAGCTGGCAGGCCTCCAGGCTCCGGAGCAGGAGGATGAGGATGGACCTGCATCCCGAGTCCCGCGGGCGACTCACCTCTCCGGGCGGCAGCATCAGCAACACGCGGCCCGAGCCTAGGTCCCGTACGGGCTGGGTGACGTTCGGCGACACCCTTTGGAAAGAGATCTCGGACTCGTTCAGGGGCGTGGAGTGGTTGCGGGGATTGAGCAGGCTGCAGGTCCCGAGCTGGGTGGAGGGCGCGGGCGGGCCGCTCGGCGTGGGCTGGCTGCGGGGCGCCGGTCGGCTGCGGGCCCGGATTTTGCACTTTACCGCCACGTGCGCGCCCGCGGGGACACCCTGCTTCCATTCCCCGCCCAACGCGTGTGCCCGCAGCAGCCGCCGTCGCAGGCGTCGCAGCTCGCCCCGGGTCAGAACCCCAAACCGGCGACGGCCCCGACGGCTGAGGAGGAGGTGGGGCCGGGCTTTGCGGACCCGCTGCCAGGAGGAGCGGCTCGGAACCCGCCGGAGCATCACCTCCGACTCCGCCATGCTTGGCCCGGAACCCCTCCGGCAGGACGATCTCGCGAGACCGCGTCGCCCCGCCCCCCCCAGCGGAAGAGGTGCGGGGCTGCTCGCGCCCCCTCCCGGCCGGTTTCTGCAGCACATCATCAGGGACTTCAATCCTCAGCTGCCGAGGAGGCTTGGAGGTCCCACCCAGGGGCACATTTACATTATGCAAAAACCCACCCTGGCCGGTTGGAGATTGGGAAGCCACCCCCGTGGATTTAACCACCAGGCCACCTCTCAGGAAATCCACCTGGGATTTTTTTTTCTTCCTGCAGAAAAAAAAAAAAAAAAAAACCCTCCAGGATGGGCATTTTAAACAAATCCGGTCCATTTGGATATGCTGTGTTTGCATACATTTGTCTTCTGGCTGATGGGAACGATCCTGGACAAGGTTAAACCATGATGATTAGCTCACACTTTGAATGTCCCAATACTGGGGTCAGCACTGCAAAGCCTGGTTTCAGGTTTACTATGGTCCGTAACTCTTGCTGACATGAGCCCGCAGTCCTATCAGTTACCCCTCTGAATGAGGTAGGAGGATCGCTTGAGCCCTGGAGTTCAAAGCCAGCCGGGACAACGGAACGAAAGAACACTTCAAAAACAAACGAAAACAAAACAGAACGAACAGTCAAGCTCCCTGATAGTAACCACGACCTTCAATGCCCCCCTCCCCCAGCCCTCCCTCTCCTCCCTGAAAACCAGCAGGGCTCCCTTCCTGAGACAGGTGAGGCAGAGCAAAGACAGAAACCACAACCGTCCAGAGGAGGGGGTCTCAGGGATCCACCTGGTTTCCATCCATGTCCTGGCCCTGCCCATGCCCAGTTCCTGAGAGAGACCACAGCCCGGAAGGCCAACAGCCTTTCTACAACTGGGCTCCAGTCCCCACCCCTTTCAGGGGCATGAAGTTATGAAGCGTCTGGGCAGCTGCCATTCCCTGTATTTAAGTCGCCCTTGTCAGGGGTGTGCTCAGCCATGCTGGACAGAGGGACATCTGGCCAGCATGTCTTCCTGGGCAGCTCACCTGCTGCTCAGTCTGCAGCTCGCGGCTGCTTACTCTTGGGCTTTCAGCTGCCAAAGGACAGAGTCCTCTCCAGGCTTCAGCCTCCCTGGGGACTTCCTCCTTGCAGGCCTGTTCTCCCTCCATGCTGACTGTCTGCAGGTGACACACAGACCTGTGGTGACAAGTTGTGACAGGTAAGTAGGGACCGGCAGAGCTGTCACTTAGTGGATTAGGGTTATGTGAGGCTCTGGGTTTAGGCTCCATCACGGAATCAGCTGGATGTGGCGGCTAAGGCATGCAATCCATATAATCTCTGTACAGGGAGATGGGGGCAGGAAAATCACAAGTTCAAGGTCATACTCTGCTACATATCGAGTTCACAACTGGCTGAGGCTGGAAATCCTGTCAGAGAGACTCTCCCTTAAGGGAACACAAGGAAGGGCTCCTCTGCTTGCCACACCCCAGGGGTCTATAGTGACTGAAGCAGAGAGCTGAGTGAGTCAGTCCATCGGTTCTTTTGTTGTGGTGCTATTTAGTTATTTATAAGTACACTGCCCCTGACACACCAGAAGAAGGCATCACATCCCATTACAGATGGTTGTGAGCCACCATGTGGTTGCTGGGAATTGAACTCAGGATCTCTGGAAGAGCAGTCAGTGCTCTTAACCACTGAGCCGTCTCTCCAGCCTCCTGTGTGTTATTGTTTAATTGCAATTTATTCTTTTGTTTTTGCTGTCTGAGTGGGTTGTAACTCCATCCAAGTCTCCTGGCTTTTCTCTAGCGGGCAAGTGGAGTTCCCCAGGGGTTTCCTTTTCAAGATGGCTGCTTGCAGTCTATGCAAACCTCACATTTGGGCTTTACCTGGCTGTTGGCTAGGACAGATGGTTCTGGAACCCCTGGTTCATGAGGACTAGACCTAAGAGGCAGATGGGAGTCTGGAGGAGAAGGCTTGGCCGTGGGAGACAGGTTTCCAGACGGACACAAGAAAACTGGCTTCAGGTAACTGAAGGACTTATGAAGAGGTACTGAGCCTCTCAGTCTACTCTGGGGACACAGGTGACAGAAGCAAGAGGGTGGCTTTTAAAAGGCAGAGATCTGGGGAGCAGGGCAGATTGACATGCTCTTAATGTCAGATCCTCAGCGTCCTGTCCCTGGTGACAACAGTTACCAAAACTCAGCCTAGGCAGAGCCATGTGAGGTGGGTGTGATGGTTAATTTTACACCGTTTGACCAAGAGATGGCGCCTAGAGTTGCTCAAATGTCAGTTTAGATGTTACGGTCAAAGTGTGTTTTTGATGTGGTTAACATTTGAATTGATAGGCTGCGTGAAAGAGCTCTCCCACGGGCAGTAAATGGGCCTCACACAACCCATTTAAGGCCTTCAGAGACAAGACTGAGGCCCTGGGAAGGATCAGAGTATCCCTCCATCCTCAGCTTCAGCAGACCGTCCAGCCCTACAATCTTTGAACATTACTTTCATGTGAACTAGCTCTGTAAAGTAATCCTCCTCCTGTGTGCATGTTTCTATGTGCTTGAGGTGGGGGTGGGTGAAGTGTTTATAAAAAGATAAAGAGATAAAGAGAATATGTTCTGTGGGTGTGTGGAGAGGTATGGGGAAGGGGATGTCTCAGTGGGCCCATGTAGAGGCATCTCTTCCAGTGAGGGACCTGTTACACACCGGTATAGTATAGAATAGAGTTTATTGAGGGCATGGGGAGGGGAGCCAGGAGGGTGGTAGAGGCAGAGAGAGAGAGAGAGAGAGAGAGAGAGAGAGAGAGAGAGAAGTAGGGGCAGGCCATGACCACGTGGAGAGAGAGGAAGAGAAGGGGGGAGGGGACAGAGAGACAAGAGAAAGAGACTAAGAGATTAAGAGAGAGAGGAGGGGGCAAGCAGCCCCTTTTATAGTGGACCAGGCCTACCTGGCAGTTGCCAGGTAACTGTGGGGAGGAGCATACCTGGCTGTTGCCAGGTAACTGTGGAGGTGGAGTTTAGACAGAATACTAACAGTGGGGAGACTGTATGTGGGTTTTTTGTTTGTTTGTTTGTTTGTTTTTGTTTGGTTGGGTTTTTTTTTTTTCCGTTTTTCGAGACAGGGTTTCTCTGTATAGCCCTGGCTGTCCTGATACTCACTCTGTAGAACAGGGTGGCCTCAAACTCAGAAATCTGCCTGCCTCTGCCTTCCAAGTGCTGGGATTAAAGGTGTGTGCCACCACCTTCCGGTGAGACTGTATGTGTTAACCCTGTTTCCTTAGGGCTTCTTAAATTTTTGCATTCATGGGAATTTTTATCTGGAGAAGGTTTTTAAAGTTGTTTTTTTTTTTTTTTTTTTTTTTTTTTTTTTTGTATGTGTGGGTATTTTGCCTATAAATATATCCGAGTGTCATGTGAATACCTTGTACTCTGCCTTGTACAGAGGACAAAAGAGGGCATCACATCTTCTGGGGCTAGAGTTACAGATGGTGCAAGCCACCGTGTGGGTGCTCAAAATTGAACCCTGAACCTCTGGCAGAGCAGCCAGTGTTCTTGACCACTGATATACCTTTCCAGCACCCCCTGAGGGTTTTTTTTATTTTTATTTTTATTTTTTTAAGATTTATTTATTTAGTTTATGTATATGAGTACACTGTAGCTATCTTCAGACACACCAGAAGAGGGCATCAGACCCCATTACAGATGGTTGTGAGCCACCATGTGGTTTCTGGGAATTGAACTCAGGACCTCTGAAAGAGCATTCAGTGCTCTTAACTACTGAACCATCTCTCTAGCCCCAGCCCCCTGAGATTTTTTTTTTTAATATCATTTACTTTATTTTATTTATATGAGTCCACTGTTGCTGACTTCAGACACACCAGAAGAGGGCATCAGATCTCATTACAGATGGTTGTGAGCCACCATGTGGTTGCTGGGAATTGAACTCAGGATGTCTGGAAAAGAAGTCAGTGCTCTTACCTGCTGAGCCATCTCTCCAGCCCCCCCCCCCCCCCTGAGAATTTTTAACATGACTTTAGGTATACAAAATAGGTAGATATTTGGGCATGGTCATACATACCTTTAATACCAGAATCAGGAGGCAGAGACAGATGGATCTCTGTGAATTCTAGGCCAGCCCGATCTACATAGTCCCAGGCCATCCATCCATCCATCCAGGGCTATACAGTGACATTGTGTCTCAAAAAGAAAAAAAGAAAGAATACTGCATGCTAACAAGATGAATGTATGAATATATTTGTTTATTTTTACATAAATCTCAGCTGAATATTTGGCACCTCTGGACACAGAATTTTTTTTTAGAGTTAATTAGTATGTTGATTTCTGAGAACACTACTTCAAATATGTAGTATAAACCGTAAAAGTATGTTTAGGGCTATTTCAGAAATTATTGGAAATTCTGTAGCAACGCCGTGCCAAAAATCATTGCACAATGTGTTAGAAACGTAGGCCAACAGCTCGGACAGACATTTAGGTAATCTAGCATTCCTGTACAAGCCAATCTGAAGACAAACTGATCTGAGGCTCACGTGCTCTAGAACGGCAGCAGCCCTGAAGGAAAGTTCTTTCTTTTCATGTTCCTGTGAGAGCGGGAAAACTCTGTTCATTCAACAAAAACCCTGCACTCTGTTAATGTGTGCTGGTCTCAGTTCTGACAGCCTGAGTTGAGGTGTTTCAGGCTGGTGCTAGCTTGGACAGAAACCTCAGCTTTCTTTTCTGCTCCCAAAGCCTGGGAGGCAGGAGGCAGAGGGCCTGGGGGAGGGGTGGGCTTTAACCTTCTCAGTTCTCCCTGGGTTCTCCCTACAGACCCGACAGCTTCAATGGCCATGGCTACCACCTCTTCCAAGCCATGAGGTTCGCCATCGAGGAGATAAACAACTCCACAGTCCTGCTTCCCGACGTCACCCTCGGGTACGAGCTGTATGACGTGTGCTCAGAGTCCTCCAATGTCTACGCCGCCCTGAGGGTGCTCGCCCAGCAGGGGACCAGCCACATAGAGCTGCAGAGAGATCTTCGCAACCACTCCTCCAAGGTGGTGGCACTCATCGGGCCTGACAACACTGACCACGCCATCACTACTGCTGCCCTGCTGAGTCCTTTCCTGGTGCCCCTGGTAAGCTGAGACTCTCTGAGGCTCGGCAGCTCCTTCATCTCCAGGCAGTCCCCGCTCTCTAGAAAGCGTTGCAGGCATCCTGCCCGCCATTGCCACTGCCCAATCTTCCCGCCTGCCTCTCTCCGAGCTGCTTCCAGACTTTTGCCTCAGCCATCAAGGGGAAAGCCTGTCCTTTAAATTTTTGTTTTGTTTTGAGACGGGGCCTTACTATGTAGCTCTGGCTGTCCTGGAACTCACTATGTAGACCAGGCTGGCCTCAAACTCACAGAGATCCCCTGCTTCTGCCTCCCAAGTGCTGGAATTAAAGGCACACACCACTACACTTGACCCCCAGGCTTCCCTTTGGAAGTTTTGCTAGCCAGTTGCTCCCTCTGTGCCTTCCCTCCATCCAAAGGCTCCTTAGCCTGTTATCCAAACAGCCTTTACTTCCCACATCAGACACTGTATCACCTGCTGGTGGTTCTGTACTGTCCTAAACCTAGGACCTGCTGTTCTCAGCAGTCTAAGCAGACAGGGGCCCCTCTTCTGGGTCCCCTGTGCTTATGTGCCTGACTCTCCCTGCCCCGTGCCATTGGACTTCCTAGAATACGCTAGTGTAGCTTCTTCTTCTTCTTTTTTTTTGTTTTTTTTGTTTTTGTTTTTGGGTTTTTTTGTTTGTTTGTTTGTTTTTGTTTTTCGAGACAGGGTTTCTCTGTGTAGCCCTGGCTGTCCTGGAACTCACTCTGTAGACCAGGCTGGCCTCGAACTCAGAAATCCGCCTGCCTCTGCCTCCCAAGTGCTGGGATTAAAGGCGTGCGCCACCACCGCGCGGCTAGTGTAGCTTCTTGGCTCTTCCATTTGTGCCTCAGCCTTGGATTCTGTCCTCACTTGATCCAGCTGTAGCAGGAGTACTGTGCAGAGCTCCAAACCCAATGGGCACTTGTCAGTCCTTTATCTTACGTGGTTTCTTTGTGATGTGCCCGCCAGCCAACCACTCCTTGCATGGTGCTGTCTTTGGCTTCATGGCCTCTTCACTCATTTTTATGTCCAGCTGCTCTATCAGTCTCCAGGGAGCGGCCTTTTGCCCCTGAGGCATCTGGTATTTCCCTGGTCTCCTCTTTCCTGCAGTCCCTGGAGACCTGGCATTCTGACTTGGGAGCACGTATTCCTCGCCCTCTCTCCCCACCCATGGCTCTGTGCTGAGCTCACTCCCCTCTGCAGCCTTGTCATGGCGTATGTGGCCCCCCTAGGTCTTCACTGCCAGCTTTTCCATCACCATCAAAGTCTGGTTTCCCCCCAAGAGCCCATCTTTCATCTTTTCTCCTTTGACTTTTTGAGACAGGGTCTTATGTAGCCCAGATTGGCCCTATACCCACATCACAGGCCAGAGCAGCTCTGAACTCCGGTTCCTCCTTCCCTCCCCCTCGTATGTTCTGGCCTCACCTGGTTAAACCTTTCACCTTTTAGAGTAATGTGTGGAAACACCTGATACAGGTGATCTCATCGGCCCCTGGCTCCAGTGAGCCTCTGGAGAGCATTCTTCACTTGAATTAGAGATATACTCCTCCAATTTGATCTGAATGTGCCATTTCTGAGAGGGAACCTTAGCTCCCCACAGTGTGCAGAATGGAAGTGAGTCCCTCAGCTTGAGAGTTAAAGTCCTCAGCCCCACCCCATTCATTCTGAGGACCTATGGCCAAGAGAGCATGGCTTGTTCCGTGTTTAAACACATGACCCTTTTGCTTGTCTATCAGGCAGATCCTCACACCCCCTGGAACTCCCTAGAGAGGCCTGCCCTCTTTGTATTCTCCCTATACTGGGTGGGCACTGTGGGGAAGGGGCAGACCAGTTAAGGTTGCTGCTGCTGACCCCACTGGATGGAACCCCTCCCAACAGATCAGCTATGATGCAAGCAGCGTGATACTCGGTACAAAGCGGAAGTTCCCATCTTTCCTCCGCACCATCCCCAGCGATAAGCACCAGGTGGAAGTCCTGGTGCAGTTGCTGCAGAGTTTTGGGTGGGTCTGGATCTCGCTCATCGGCAGCTATGGTTATTACGGGCAGCTGGGCATACAGGCGCTGGAGGAGCTGGCCACATCACGGGGCATCTGCGTTGCCTTCAAGGACATCGTGCCTTTCTCTGCCCAGGTAGGTGACCAAAGGATGCAGCACATGATGCAGTACTTGGCTCAAGCCAGGACCACGGTGGTTGTGGTCTTCTCTAACCGGCACCTGGCTAGAGTGTTCTTCAGGTCTGTGGTGCTGGCCAACCTCACTGGCAAAGTGTGGATCGCCTCAGAAGACTGGGCCATCTCCACTTACATCACCCAGGTGCCTGGGATCCAAGGCATTGGGACAGTACTGGGAGTGGCCATTCAGCAGAGACGTGTCCCTGGCCTGAAGGAGTTTGAAGTGTCTTATGTCAGGGCGATAACGGGTGCTCCCAGCGCTTGCTCAGAGGGGTCCTGGTGCAACAATAACCAGCTGTGCCGGGAGTGTCACGCTTTCACGACACAAAACATGCCCATGCTTGGAGCCTTCTCCATGAGTGCTGCCTACAGCGTGTACATGGCCGTCTATGCTGTGGCCCACGGCCTCCACCAGCTGCTGGGATGTACCTCTGAGTCCTGTTCCAGAGTCCCAGTCTATCCCTGGCAGGTAAGCAATTCCAGCCAGGGTGTCTGCATCCAGAACACCCAAACCTGGCAGTATGGGTACACTGAGTGTCTAAGGAGAAAATGTGTAGCGGGCTGGTCAGCTCTCATATAAACCTTTCCCTTCTTTGAGCTTTGTCTTCTCCCATGCACCATGCCCCAGAGAGGTCAAAGGCTAAGAATGTTTACAAGACTCCTTTGTTGGAGGTCTCCTCTCAGGAGGCTGGTCACGGGTTCAGGGAATCTCTAGGAGTGAGAATAGTTTGCTGAGGAAGGAACCAGGCCTTATAGGTGGGTTGGAACCACCCAGCACTGGAGAACCCTGCTTGCTTCCTGGGGTGCCTGGGTCTGTGTGGTCTTTGGTGGCTTCATGACATCTGTCTGTCCTAGCTTCTTCAGCAGCTCTACAAGGTGAATTTTCTTCTACATAAGACGACTGTGGCATTCGACAACAACGGGGACCCTCTAGGTTACTATGACATCATTGCCTGGGACTGGAATGGACCTGAATGGTCCTTTGAGGTCATTGGCTCTGCCTCACTGTCTCCAGTTCATCTAGATATAAATAAGACAAAAATCCAGTGGCACGGGAAGAACAATCAGGTAATGGGGCATGGTTGCTCACCAGGTGACTGCTTTATGTTACCAGGACCTGGGGAGTGATGCCTACCCAGAGCAGGACAGGGGCCCACACGTCAGGCTACCTCAGCTCTGCAGTCCTGCCAGGGATGCCAGTCATACGTGTCATCAAATAGATGCCCAGCGGGATCTAGGCACATCTGACCCCAGACTGGGCTTTGAGAGTGAACCTGGTTCGAGGCCAGCCTGGTCTACAGAGTGAATTCCAGGACAGCCAGGGCTACACAGAGAAACGCTGTCTCGAAAAACCAAAAAAAAAAAAAGAAAAAAAAGAAAAAAAAAAGAGAGTGAACCTGGAGGACAGTGGCATGGATACCTCTTCTCTGTTCCTCCCGTGAGTTGTTGACGTGGGCTCCTCTGTGTGATTACAAATCACTGTGGCTTCTTTCAGGTGCCTGTGTCAGTGTGTACCAGGGACTGTCTTGCAGGGCACCACAGGGTGGTTGTGGGCTCCCACCACTGCTGCTTTGAGTGCATGCCCTGTGAAGCTGGGACCTTTCTCAACAAGAGTGGTGAGTGAACAGCAAGAGGGTGGGTGCTCTAGCACCCAAAGTAAGTGCTCCAGCAACCAAGCTGAGTCCTCCAGGAACCAAGGACTCCAACTCACTGGCTTGTCAGCTAGTGTCCTTATTAAGATTTCCATTAGCTGGGCAGGTGGCGCACGCCTTTAATCCCAGCACTTGGGAGGCAGAGGCAGGCGGGTTTCTGAGTTCGAGGCCAGCCTGGTCTACAGAGTGAGTTCCAGGACAGCCGGGGCTATACAGAGAAACCCTGTCTCAAAAACAAAACAAAACAAAAATTCCATTGCTGTGAAGAGACACCAAAAATCAAGACAACTCCTTTTTTTTTTCTTCAATTAAATGCAGGTTTATTAGGAAGCTGCTCTTGGGTGAGTTCACTGGCCCCAAGGACTGAGGCCAGGGAAGTTGCCATGGGAAGGGAGAGAGAGGTGAGAGAGAAAGAGAGAAAGAGCTAGCCCGAAGAGAGAGGGAGAGAAGAGAGGAAGGAGAGAGCTAAGGCAACTCTTACAAAGGCAAACATTTCACTGGAGCTTAAGGTTCAGTCCAGTGTGGCGGGAAGCATGGCAGCCTGCAGGCAGACACGGTGCTGGACAAGGAGCTGAGATGTCTACATCTTTATCGGAAGGCAGCCAAGAGGAGGGTCTCTCTTCCACACAAGAGCACGAGGAGACCTCAAAGCCTGCCTACACAGTGACACACTTCCTCCAACAGGGCCACACCTCCTAATACTGCCCCTTCCCATATTCAAACTGCCAGCTGGGTACAGGTCAGGGGACACTTGCCAGTAGGCTGAACTCTGATTGGGCAGAAATAAGCGTGTGGAAGTCTCAGACCTTGGTGTGTCCTCTGTCAGAGCACTGCTTGCTCACCCACCAGCTCCCACAGGTCTGGTCCTAAATGCAGCCTCTTTATTCAGACAGACACAGCTCTGCTGTGCTGTGCTGTTTATATGAAGCCCCTTCCCTGTGCCAAGGAGTCAAGCACTCGAATGGTTTCAGTTAAACACACGTGCTAGCACATCTAACAGAAAGAAGCCAGTGTGCCCCATTCATCGACTCAAAGTGGAGGGCAGAGAGCACAGTAGGGGCTATGACCTCAGATTGGAGCTTATGGCAGGGGGACACATTCCTTCCTTTTAATATCTCTGTAGTGATGGGAGTGTCTGTCGTCCATCACCAGTGAGTCAGGACTCGGATGTCTTGGAGGACAAGCTCAGAAAGTGGATCTGGTTAGTGGAAATCTTGCAGAGAGAGACAAAAATGTCTTATCTTTAAAGCTGGTCACTCATGGGGGCTGGAGAGATGGCTCAGGGGTTAAGAGCACTGTCTGCTCCTCTGGATGTCCTGAGTTCAATTCCCAACAACCACATGGTGGCTCACAACCATCTGTAATGGGATCTGATGCCCTTTTCTGGCATGCAGGTGTACATGTAGGCAGAATGCTATATACATAATAGATAAATGAATCCTCTAAAAACAAAAACAAAAAAAGCTGGTCACTCTTAGGAACTCACAGTGTCACTGGCCTGCAGGCAGAGCTACTAACATAAGGCTCTCTGTGTTTACAAACACCCTTTGGGATCCTGAGCCATACAAAGCACAGCCCTTTTGAGGATACACTTAGCCTGTGGCTGTTCTAAGTTCACCTCTCACTATGGCTCCAAAACCTGCTGGCCAAGATGCGACTCTCCCAGAAACTTCCAGGCCCGAAAGACCTGGACCTCCCTTCCTTCTACTCACCTGGATCTCAGAAACCTTGTCTTTCCTTTCAGAGCTTCACACCTGCCAGCCTTGTGGAACAGAAGAATGGGCACCCGAGGGGAGCGCAACTTGCTTCTCACGCACCTTGGAGTTCTTGGCTTGGCAGGAACCCATCTCTTTGGTGCTATTGGCGGCTAACACGCTATTGCTGCTGCTGCTGCTTGGGACTGCTGGCCTGTTTGCCTGGCATTTTCACACGCCTGTTGTGAGGTCAGCTGGGGGTAGGCTGTGCTTCCTCATGTTGGGTTCCCTGGTTGCCGGGAGTTGCAGCCACTATAGCTTCTTCGGGGAGCCCACGGTGCCCAAGTGCTTGCTGCGTCAACCCCTCTTTTCTATCGGGGTTTCCATCTTCTTCTCCTGCCTGACAATACGCTCCTTCCAACTGGTCGTCATCTTCAAGTTTTCGACCAAGGTGCCCACATTCTACCGCACTTGGGTCCAAAACCATGGTGCTGGACTATTCGTCATTGTCAGCTCCACGATCCATTTGCTCATCTGCCTCACGTGGCTTGCAATGTGGACCCCACGGCCCACCCGGGAATACCAGCGCTTCCCCCATCTGGTGATTCTTGAGTGCACAGAGATCAACTCTGTGGGCTTCCTCGTGGCTTTCACACACAATACCCTCCTCTCCATCAGTACCTTTATCTGCAGCTACTTGGGTAAGGAACTGCCAGAGAACTATAACGAAGCCAAATGTGTCACCTTCAGCCTGCTCCTTAACTTCGTATCCTGGATCGCCTTCTTCACCATGTCCAGCATTTACCAGGGCAGCTACCTGCATGCAGTCAATGTGCTGGCAGGGCTGACCACTCTGAGTGGCGGCTTCAGCGGTTATTTCCTCCCCAAGTGCTATGTGATTCTCTGCCGTCCAGAACTCAACAATAAAGAACACTTTCAGGCTTCCATCCAGGACTACACGAGGCGCTACGGCACTACCTGATCCGCAGGGACTCTTGGGAAGGGGCAGACGGGAAGCCTCTCTTCTTGTGCTGGAGGTGGCGGTTCTAGTGGGGCGGAGAGCTTGAGGTGTTTAGGAGAGCTCAGCCTGGACTTGCGATGTATAAGCACACAGAAGAATCCAGTGCAATAAAGACGTGAAGTGTGTGTGGCTTCTTGGCTGCTCTTCCGGTCTGGGGAAAGCTTGGGCCGGCACACCACCTAGCTGAAGTCTGAGCCCTAGCGCCCAGCTTGGGGTTACTAGGCGACTCCCGGCTCGGCGCAATTGGATTTACGCTTGGCCCCGCCCCCCATGCTGCCCATTGGTCTCTCTCTGAGGATCCGCCTTGGAGGCGGGACCTAAGGACTTTGCGCCGCCGAGGCCTTCGGTTCTGGCCAGCGCGCCTATACGTCATATCCGGCGCAGCGACGGCGGCGTCTCCGTGCAGTAGTTAGTCTTGTGGGCGGTGGAAGTGGTCTGGCCTGGAGCAGTGAGGCCGGTGCGAGCCGGGAGAACCGGCAGGGTGAGGAGGGAGCGGGAGGGAGGCAGTGTGCCGCCTAGGGCTGTGAAGAGAGTGTGGCCGCCGCCTTCGGACTTGCAGGCGCGGCGTGGGCTTGGGTCACCTGTGCGCAGCCGCCGCCCTGCCCTACTGGCTGTGCGTTGGGTGCGCTACAGATCAGTTGGGGTCCTCGCTTGTCTATCCCCAAACTCTCGTTTTCATTTTTTCCCCCGGCACCCTATCCCGACCGACCCTGTCCTGATCGCACCATGCACTTCCTCTCCCGATCTCTCCCCTCTGATCAACCCATGCCGCTCCCCGCCCCCAAGAGGCTGTCACTCCACTCTGGCTGTGTGCTCCGCGTGCACCTTCTAACCTTGACCCAAGCCTTCATCCCGATGGGTGGATGTTAAAGTGTCCATCTCACTCTCGGTCCAAAAGGGCTTTCCCGATTGGGGCTGTCCAGAGTGTCATGTTTGCCTTCCCTTCCAGATTATGGATGGTTCCTTCGTACAGCACAGCGTGAGGGTTCTGCAGGAACTCAACAAGCAGCGCGAGAAAGGCCAGTATTGCGACGCCACGCTGGACGTGGGGGGCCTGGTGTTCAAGGCGCACTGGAGTGTCCTGGCTTGTTGCAGCCATTTCTTCCAGAGAATCTACGGGGATGGCTCAGGGGGCAGCGTTGTCCTCCCTGCAGGTTTTGCTGAAATCTTTGGCCTCCTGCTGGACTTTTTCTACACTGGCCACCTCGCCCTCACTACAGGGAACAGGGATCAGGTGCTCTTGGCAGCCAAAGAGTTGCGGGTGCCTGAGGCTGTGGAGCTATGTCAGAGCTTCCAGCCCCAAACTTCAGTGGGGCAGGCACAGAGTGGACTGGGCCAGCCTGCGTCCCAGGATGTGAAAAGCCACCTCAAGGAGCCGACAGACTTGGATGAGGAGGAAGTTTTCAGGACTCTGAGCCTGGCCTCTGTGGATCAGGAGCCCAGAGACAGCGAGCAGCCCCAGGTCAACACACCTGCTCAGAGCAGCCCGGCCTTCCTCTGTGGGAAACTCAAGCAGGCTTTGAAGCCTTCTCCCTCAGAGGACAAAGAGTCCGAGGACTGCAAAGAGCCCCCAAGGCCCTTCGAGGCTGAAGGTGCCCCGCTGCAGGGCAAGAGCAATGAGGTACCTGTTTCCAGGGTGCTGAACTGGGGAGGCAAGCGTAAGGGTAAAAGCGACCCTTCCGGAGCAACTGTAGGAAGCCAGTGGTCTCAGCTGACCTTCTTCAAGCTACACTTGTGCCATGGTTGCCAGCTTCCTTGGGGTGGAGTGAGCAGCAGGGTTACAGGTATTTCTTTAGGTTAGTGAACCGGGCCAGCTCCCTGCTAACGTAACCACTCTGCTCCGAGTCCAAGATTGCAGTCTTCTCTGGGCCCTGCAGGGAGCTGTCTCTGGTGAAGGGACTCTGGGGTTTGGGGCTTATGAACTAAAGGTGGGTCCCTGCTGATACCTGGGTGACCCAACCCCCTCCCTCCTGCTGCCTCCTCTGCTCTAGTGGGAAGTGGTGGTTCAAGTTGAGGACGACAGGGACGGTGATTACGTATCTGAGCCCGAGACTGTGCTGACCAGGAGGAAGTCAAAAGTGATTAGAAAGCCCTGTTCGGCAGAGCCAGCCCTGGGTGCAGGCTCCCTCCCAGCCGAGCCCTCCGAGAGCAGAAAGGGTGCAGCAGTTCCGGTCGAATGTCCCACATGTCATAAAAAGTTCCTCAGCAAATACTACCTAAAAGTCCACAACAGGTAAATGCTCTGGTTTTTCTCTTTCTCTTTCCTCTCTGCCCCTCCATGTTGCGGGAGGGGTCCTGTGCTCCCCTCTCTGGGCTCTGTGCGGCTGGTGATTCTAGGTCAGGCCCAGAGAGTGCCTAGTCAGCATGCATCCTCTTCCTGTGGATTGTGGGTCTGTGGACACCTGGGCAGTAGATTTTACCCACTGTGGAGTTTGACTGTGGGCAGGCTTCTGGCCCCTTCCTGAGCTGGAGCTGAGGTCTGACAGGCAGTGTAGGATGTGACAAGAGGCTAATCTTAAGGACAGAGGCTGCCTGTGTTTCTGGGGATGTTAGCTTTGCAAGTCAGTGATGTATAAGGGACCATTTGTCTAACAGGGACCCCATATGACTTGGAGGGTTTTCCTCTTGTTAGCTTTATGGGGCTCTTTGTTTGTTTGCTTGTTTGTTTTTTGAGACAGGATTTTTCTGTGTAACCCTGGCTGTCCTGGAACTCACTCTATAGACCAGGCTGGCCTCAAAATGAGTGAGATCAGCCTGCCTCTGCTTCCAGAGCTGAGGTCAAAGGTGTGTACCACTACCATTTGGCCCCCTCCTTTTTTTCCAAGCTGACTTGGAACTTATGTAGACCAAGGTGTCCTAGAACTTAAGAGATATACCTGTCTCTGCCTCCTGAGCGTTGATATTAAAGACGTGCACCACCAGACTTAGGACTGCTTTAAAACAACAAAGCCCCCTCCCCCCCAGGGTCTCTCTAGTCCTGGGTGTCCTAAAACTCTCACTCTGTATACCAGGCTGGCCTCCAATTCAGAGATCCACCTTCATCTGTCTCCCAAGTGCCAAGATAAAAGCCATGTCCGATCATACCTGGCTTGTTTTGAGTTCAAATTACTTGAGATCCAGTGCCACATGCCAGGCGTGGTGGTGTACACACACTGTTTATCTCAGCACTTAGGAGGAAGAGATAGGCAGATCTCTGGGTTTTGAGGCCAGCCTCGTCTACAGCTTAGTTCCAGGACAGCCAGGGATACACAGAGAAGTCTTGTCTCGAAAAACCAATGCCGTCCCAACACACCAGAAACAATAATAAAAGTGAGCGCTGCAGACACAAGTCCCATCTCAGCTGCTCAGTAGACACGCAGCTCTGCTAGTCTGCTGCAGTTGCTTTTGTACTGAGCCACACTGTGTTGTCAGTGTGTCACTCTGGCAAGCCACTAGTGCTCACCTGGTGTAGGAGTGCGACCTGTTTGTCATCCCTGGGGTTTGGCCTTGGGGTGGATGAGGCTATACAGGTTTCTCCATGCTCTGTTCATTCTTCCCTTGGTCTGTGGTTTGCTGATGTCCCTGAGAACTGAGAAGAAATGGCTTCAAGAGATTTTTGTATCTAGATGTGACCACACTTGTCTGTAATCATAGCAATTGGAAAGCAGAGGCAGGAGAATTGCTGCAAGTTTGAGTCTGTGTAGTGAGTTTCAGGTCAGTCAGGACTACATAGGGAGACCGTGTCTCTAAAGGAAAATAGAAAATGCGGTCCCTGCAGTGGCAGGAACTACGGGGACAAGGGCACTTGTAATGAAGAGGATGAGGGCAAGTTTGGCTTCTGGACACACAGGAGACTCAGTGCTACCCATGGTGCTGAGATCAAGGTTTGTTTAGTTTATTCAACAAGCTACTAGATTTGCAACAAGATGATGTAGCCCTTGGAGGTAAAAGTCTTTATGACGCTCGGGTGCCACACAGATACGGAAAGCCTCTGTCTTTCAGGAAAGGAAGCAGTGATTTAGAATGACACAGACAACCTGAGCCTGCACTTTTGCTCTTTTTAGGGGTTCCAGGACAGTTGGGTCTACAGTGTGTGCACCCGTTTGGGGAGGAGTAGGGGAACAGTCCCAGGAATTGGGGATTGGAGTCTACTGTGGAGATAGGGTTAGTACCCAATAACTATGGCCTGGGGCATGATATTTATTTATTAAGAAGGAGGGGAACTTCCCCCTGCCCTGTGACTTTCAGTGCTCGGGACTGAAGCCCAGCGTCTCTGCCACTGAGCTACATCCCCAGCCCTTTTTTCACGTGAGGCAGGCCTTACTAAATTACCCAGGCTGACTTGGAGCTTGTGACTCTCTGCCTCAGCTTGGAGCTGCTGGGAATGTAGCTCAGTCTTAATCTACTTGCTTAACATGTGGGACCCTGGAGTGCCAGGAGAAAAAAAAGATCCAGACCAAGGACCTGAGATTACATCACAGGCCTCCGCCATCTATCTAGGCTAGATGAGACTTGGAGGAGGTATGGAGCCTTCTGGTTGGGAACAGAGTTAGCAGTAATACTCCTGGGCTAGGAGTAATAGCCTGGCCGTTGTGAGTGGTTAGGCCTGACCTGGAGTTGGGCATGGGGCAAGGTCAGTGAGGGGCAGGCTAGTTCATTGGTTACCCATGCCCTCTGCCCCCTGGGCTCTCTCGGTATGAAATAGGAAGCGCTGAGGGGTTGTGAGCCAAGAGATAAAGAGGGCTCTTTACCTGCAAAGTCTGCAAAGACTTCTGGACTTACTGGAGCCTCCTGGAGAGATAGGTAGGGAGCCAGGAATCAGTGGGGACCCTCAGCCCCCATGACCTGCTACAGCCACGCTTGCTGGTACCAGTGAATGAGGTGGGGCGGGATCTGGTCGTGGAGATTCACATTTACCTATTCCTTTATTGGGGGGGGGGACGGGGACGACTCTTGTGTAGACATCAGAGTACAGCTTGTGGGAGCTGTTTTCTTCTACCAGGATTAGGGATTGAACTCGGGTCCTCTGGCTTGGCAGCAAGTGTTCTGTCCAGTGAGCCATATCACCTATCCTCTGCCATGATGTTGGAGGTGGGGCCCACAGAGGGAAAGATGGCAACTAGCTTGTGCCAGGAAAGTTTTGAGGTAGCCATTTACAGAGGCTGGCAGATGTAGGGATGGCCCCTCCTGTTTCCGGGCTGTCCTTCCAGCACGGGGCCATTCGGACCTATGGCTACTGTTTGTTTTTTAAGATTTATTTATTTTTTTATTTACGTGAGTACACTGTAGCTGTCTTTAGACACCCCAGAAGAGGGCATCGGATCCCATTACAGATGGTTGTGAGCTACCACGTGGTTGCTGGGAATTGAACTCAGGACCTCTGGCAGAGCAGTCAGTGCTCTAACCACTGAGCCGTCTCTCCAGCCCGCATGGCTACTGTTTCTCTTCTTCCTGAGATCTCTAAACTGGAGGGGATTTCTAGCCTTCCCTTTTATGACCAACCTAGGTGTCACTAAACCTCCATGGTTAACTCCGGCTAGCCTCAGGACACCTCTTCCTCCAGGGCGGCACAGCGCGTCTGGAGCAGGAGCTGGAGGGGTCCTGAGGACCAGAGAGCTAGGAAACCCTCTTAGCCCCCACACCTCTGTGGCCTCTCTTCCTGGCAGGAAGCACACTGGGGAGAAACCCTTCGAGTGTCCCAAATGTGGGAAGTGTTACTTTCGCAAGGAGAACCTCTTGGAGCATGAAGCCAGGAATTGCATGAACCGCTCGGAACAGGTACTTGGGAATTGGTCCAAGTATTTGTGGGCAGCAGCACAGTGGCCTGTGTCTTCATGCCATCTGGGAAGGATCCCCCCCCACCCCCCCGGGATTATAGAATAAGAAGTGCAGGGCTTGATGTCATCACGCCCACATCCTAGACCATGTGGGACACATGAGTTCAGAGGGCACAAGGGACAGCTTGAGTCTGCCTGCTTATGGTCCAGGTCCACCTTATGCTTTGGAGCAAGGAAAGTGTTTGTGGGAGATGGCTGCTGAGGAGGTCCACCTTGTCAGCCCCCCTGCCCCAAGTGGGTAGTGTTTGGCTAAACCCCATCCTTCTCTTCCCAGAGACTGGTCAGTAGCAGCTGGCTCTGTCTCTAGCCTGTCTGGAGCTGAGAAGGGTCTGGCATGTGGTAGTGTGCAGTACTGATGGTCAAGGCAGGCAGGTTACATGTTGCCCTCTCCTATCCCAGCATCCCCTACCCCAGGCAGACACTTCCCAGCAGCGTTTGGAAGCCCCTGCAGAGGCTGCAGTCGCAGGCAGAGGCCCTCCCTGATGCTGGCCCTGCTTGCCCTTCACACTGCCAGGTCTTCACATGCTCCGTCTGCCAGGAGACCTTCCGCCGGAGGATGGAGCTGCGAGTGCACATGGTGTCTCACACAGGGGAGATGCCCTACAAGGTCAGGCCCACTTGTCCCAGGGCCATGGGCTTTTGGGGGCACAGGGGTATGTAGCTCCCTGCCTGGGATAGTACCTGGCACTTATTCTGGGGCCATAGGCTGGGCGGCGGGGGTCGCAGCTCTTTGTCTGAGGTGGTACCTGGCACCTCTCCCTTGAAGCCTGCCTTCCTTGCCCTTCCAGTGACACTACTTCTGTAGATAGGGCCACTATCTGTAGCCTTACTTGCTCAGCATTTTTCTGGGGATGGTTTGGATGGCTGAATATTGCCCCCTTTTGGGAGCTAATCCTCAGCCATCAGGGACAGCCCCTGTGTATGGACTGGCCCTTCCTCACATCCTGAGAGCAGGGCACTGGTGGTGCCGGCTGCACCGGACCTGACTGGGCCTGTTTTTTCAGTGTTCCTCCTGCTCCCAGCAGTTCATGCAGAAGAAGGACTTGCAGAGCCACATGATCAAGCTGCACGGAGCCCCTAAACCCCACGCAGTAAGTGCCAGACGGGGCTGGGGCTCCTGGGCCTCCAGGACAACGCAGCCCTGCCCTCACCTGGATCTGCTCCTCTGCCTGTCACCCACCCACAGTGCCCCACTTGTGCCAAGTGCTTCCTGTCTAGGACGGAATTACAGCTGCACGAGGCCTTTAAGCACCGTGGAGAAAAGCTCTTTGTGTGTGAGGAATGTGGCCACCGGGCCTCGAGCCGCAATGGGCTCCAGATGCACATCAAGGCCAAGCACAGGTAGGAATGAGTGCTTCCTCTTTCCAGAGTGTGGCCCTGCTCCTGCAGGCAGCGGCCTCCTCCTTCTGCCTGAGTCTAGCACTTGTAGCCCTTCCAGGGCGGAGGTGAGAGACAGGCAGGTTTGTTTGGCTAGTGGGGAGGGCTCAGGCTGAGGCAAGTCTCTGCCTCCTGGGGCTAATTTTTCCCCTTTAGCTTCTTGACTCCCTGCAGTATACATTTGTCTTTGGCCTCTGGGAATGGTGGTGTCCCTTGTTTGGTGTCATTCGAGCCCTACTGTTTAGCACGTCCGGCTTCAGCAGAGTGGGCGGGGGAGATGGCTTCCCCACAGTGATGGCCTCTGCTTTGTGTTCCCATCTGAACAGGAATGAAAGGCCTTATGTCTGTGAGTTCTGCAGCCATGCATTCACCCAGAAGGCCAATCTCAACATGCACCTGCGCACACACACAGGCGAGAAGCCTTTCCAGTGCCACCTCTGTGGGAAGACCTTCCGCACCCAAGGTGAGGCAGGCCCATCCCCTCCTTGCCCCAGGGCTGAGACAGCAACTGAGCGCCATCTTGTCCCCCACAGCCAGTCTGGACAAGCACAACCGCACCCACACGGGTGAGAGGCCTTTCAGCTGTGAATTCTGTGAGCAGCGTTTCACTGAGAAGGGCCCCCTTCTGAGGCATGTGGCCAGCCGCCATCAAGAGGGCAGGCCCCACTTCTGCCAGATCTGTGGCAAGACCTTCAAAGGTAATTAGTTGGCAAGCTGTAGAATAGAGGGCCTGGCTTCTGTTTCCTGCCTACCTGGGTTGGAGAGTCTACAGAGAGATGACCTCTCTACAGAGAGATGATGGTGCTGTAGGGCCTGGAGTCGGGAGGCCCTGCTCCTAATGCCTGTGGTCCCATTCCTCCTGCAGCTGTGGAACAGTTACGAGTGCACGTCAGGCGACACAAAGGCGTGAGAAAGTTCGAGTGCACCGAGTGTGGCTACAAGTTCACTCGGCAGGTAGGCTAGGCCAGGTCTCCCACCCCCCACTCCTACTCCCACCCCCACCCCTTTCTGTCCCCAGCTCTGAGCCCCTGCTTCTCCCCAGGCTCACCTGCGCAGGCACATGGAGATCCATGATCGAGTGGAGAACTACAACCCCCGGCAGCGCAAGCTCCGGAACCTCGTCATTGAGGACGAGAAGATGGTGGTTGTGGCTCTCCAGCCACCTGCAGACCTGGAGATGGGCTCTGCAGAGGTCATTGTAGAGTCCCTGACCCAGGGTGGCCTTGCCTCCCAACTCCCTAGCCAGAGACTGTGTTCAGAGGAGAGCTTTGCTAGCCCCGGTGTCCTGGAGCCCTCTCTCATCATCACGGCATCTGTCCCTGAGGACTGTGACACGTAGACCCTGACCAATAAACATGTGACTTGGGACTCTCTTGTTCAGTGGTCTATTGCATGGTGTTCTGCAACTACCAACCTGGCCTGCACGGAAGCGCGCCTTCCCAGCCATCCCCGCATAGAATCCAGTCCTTGACCTGAGCGCAGCTGCTTCCCAGCTTGGGAACCCTAGCAAAGCTGAAGAGGGAATGGAGGTGGCTTCCACTTGCTACATAGCACCTGTCCCTCACTCTTGCACACCAACGGGTAGTGTCCTTATTTAGCATAGTATAGGTGAGGCCAGCCAGGGGTTGAAACCTCTGAAGTTGAACAAAGTGGCCAGGGCCCATGGTGATGGCTTCATTGGCTAGAATTAAGCATGTCTAATGAAGCTGAACATGGCAGTGGCAGCTAAGCAAGCTGGCCTTGATAGGCCTCTTGCCCATGTAGGGACCCATCCCTCGGGAGGGCCCTGTCTTGGTGCAGACCTTCCTTGAATGGGAAGGGTCCTAGGTGGTCCCACCTTTTACAGAGCAGGGTGCCATGGGTCATGGGTACTGCAGATGCTCGTTTAAATCTTATGCGGGCTGGAGAGATGGCTCAGAGGTTAAGAGCACTGACTGCTCTTCCAGAGGTCCTGAGTTCAATTCCCAACAACCACGTGGTGGCTCACAACCGTCTGCCCTCTTCTGACCCGCAGGGATACATGTAGGCAGAATACTGTATATGTAATAAATTTTAGAAAACTTTAAATCTCCCTACATGCCTGAGCGAGCTCCTGCTTCATCTACATTTGCGTGGGCTAGCACATGCTCATGCTTCTCAGACATCCCTCCAAGGACTGAGAAGGAAACTTCTGCTCTGCAGATAGCTTTCTCATGCCATGCCTGCCTGGCCTCTGAGTGTAGCAGGAGCTCTGGGGCCCGAGTCACACTTGCTGGCTCCTAGGGCTTCCTCAGTGTGGTACCTGGGGGAATGGTATGATACCATCTTTGCCACACTGTTGGTTGAGGCTGTCCCCAGTACTTCCTTGTTAAGAGGAGGCATAGGCCTTTATAGGAGTGTCAGCACTGGTTCCCCCTGGAGTCAGGAGACTACTAGGAAAACGGTTTCACTCAGAATTTACACACCCATGTGACTCCCTCTCCTTCCTTGAAACAGATGAGGTAGAGGCAACGTGTGTCAGTGGGCTGCGTCTGATCTGTTCTGGAGATGCTACAGGATACAGGTGTGGTTCAGTGATGGAGCACGTGTGCAGCCACCCCTCAGGTCCTAGCCTGTTTCCTTTCTAGGCACAGGCCTCCCCTGGTTTTAGATAGGCTCTGAGGAAAGAGAGTGATCCAGCTTGAAGACTTTGAGGTGCTAAGTCTCAGCCTGTTGGGGAGCTAAAGCAGTGGTTCTCCACCTTCCTAATGCTGCACCCCTTTAACGTAGCTCCTCCTATTGTGGTGACCCCTAACCATTTGCTTCTGTTATGAACTGTAATGTAAATATCTGTGGTTTTCAGTCTTTTGGGGTTAGCCACTCCCAGGTAGAGAACCAATGCTCACTGTCACAGGTACCCTCCCAGGGTCCACCGCTCCTGGAAGGACCCTACTGTTGCGCATCGTGCATGTTCCACCCACCGACATAAGGGCCCGAAAGACTCCCTCAGATGCTGGGCTCCCCAAACTCACCCCTGCCAACACCCCATCCTCAGCCTGATCCTTCCCACTACACCTGCCTCCCACACCAGTGTGAGCCTTTGCACAAAAGATTCCCAGAAGACAGACCAGCAAGAGGTTAGCATAGACAGGAGTTTATGGTTCACACCTTTAATCCCAGTAGTTGGGAGGCAGAGGCAGGTGGATTTCTATGAGTTTGAGGCCAGTCTGGTCAACAAAGAGTTCCAGGAGAGCCAAGGCTGCCCAGAGAAACCCTGTCAAAAGATGAAGGCCATGACACCCAGCATATAGAAACATTTTATTTCAAAAAATAGGGAAGCATCCTAAAACCTTAGGTTGCTGGACACAGAAGCTACAGAACAGACAAAAATAAATATACAAATCTGCCCAGCCACTGGTGACTGAGTGCCGCCTTCCTAAGGAAGACCATTTTCATAAGTCTCTAAGTCATAAATATAAGAAAAATCTTATAGATCAGCATCAAATACTAGGCACAGAACTTCTCATAACTTAATTTTGTCCTAACGTATAAAAGCTTTATACATGTGACAGGGACAGTCCCATATCCAGGTGACCCAGCTTCAATCCTTCTTAGTTTAGATACTTGTGTTAAGTGGTGGGTTACAGCCCAGAGCCAGTGGCAAAGGTGAAGCCAAGGAAGGGAGGAGAGGGACCATCCTGGACTCCCGGTGGGTCCACAGGAAGCGCCTGCTTTTTACTCTTTAGTTTTCCTGCAGCCCTGAAGTAGAAACCTGAGTACTCTGGAGGACAGGCAGGCGGAGCAGCCCTGTGCAAGTGTGCACTGTAATGCAGTAACTACTGCAGGCTGCAGGAACAGCAAGGCAGCTCTTCCTCTGAAAAGCCTCCTAGCCTGTCCCTAAGAGGACTGAACACTGTCCCCAGCACTGAGATTAGTACCTGACACAAATGACCCCACCCTGCTGTGCTAAGGCACCCCACAGTAGAGGCACCCTACAGCAGAGTGTCAGCACCTCCAAGTGGCCCTAGGAGGCAGCTCTTTAAGGTTGAGAGAAGAGGAGGCACTCGAGGGCTGGGCTGGTGGCACCAGAGAATGAAACAAGCCACTGCTGTACATCCCCAAGGGAACCCTAGGTCACCAGTGGGCCTGGGTTGGGACAGCACTGGCCCCTACCTACTGTCTTTTCCAGGGTCAGGTGTCCAGCAGAGCATTCTAGAACATGGCTTTCAAATCCAACAGGGTCGACATCTGCAGTGCATGGCATCAAGCAGGAAGCAGGTGGGTACCTGGGAAATTAAGGCAGCCTCCTCTTCAGCTGGCCAAGAAGAGGGCAGTAGGCATGTGAGGGGGTAGAGACTTCTGTTCCTAGAGCCTCACCCACCCTTGAGTTCACTAGAGAAAGGCAACTCTGAACTTTGGCTTTGTCTGTAACAAAAAGTCCTAAACGGCCTCTTCCTCAGAAAGAGAACAAAACCCCAGCCAAGACCACTGGGTACAAAGGGGTCTCAGCTCCCAAACCCACGAAATCACTCAAAGTCACAAAGAAACCCAGGGATCCCCTAAGCTGTGGTCCAGGTGCCCCTAGTACTTGTGTCCCTGGGCCTACGACCACACATGGCAGAAAAATTCTCTCAATGATGGTTTGTACATCTTCAAGTCAGACAAAGCCAACTTGTCTCTTACTGCTCCCAACTTTCTGCTTCTTTTTGAGGTCAAACCACAAGCATTTCAAACCTACAGCCAAGTGCTGGGGCCGCCCCACTTGGCTCCCTTTAGAAGCAGGAGTCTCTGCTCCCAGGTCTCTTAGCCAAGTGTCAGTGAGGATCCCGAGGACGAGCCACAGCAAGCCGGCGTTGTGAGTCCCGGGGAAAGCCTCCTTGCCAAGCGAGAGCATGTGCCATGGGGATAGATCTCAGATTCACACTGTGGCAGCCCTCCAGCTCAGTCTCAGTATAACTCCTGTATGGCGGGACCCCAACAGTGCTGTGAACACCCCTCTACCTGCAGCACTGGCTCCAAGGATCCTGGGCACAGGATGGGGAGTTTAGCACTTCACTGCAGCCTTTGTCTTCTTGGATTCCCAACGCTCCAGACCAGGCCACTTTCTGACCATTACAGGACCTTCTGCTCTGGGAGCACACGGGCCCAGGAGGAGGCAGCAAGGAGAGGCACCCTGCATGGTGAGCTAGATGTGACTTCTGAAGGCAGATGTATGATGGTGGTCACCACCAGCTTAGTCCCCAGAAGCTGTGACATAGGCCCTGAATGCAGAAACCTTTACACGGTGCATCTAGGGGCTAAGCACCCTCGAGCCACTCCCCTGCAGGTGACAGGCCCCTTGCACCAAGGCCCTCTCCTGGGCCAGGCCTGGGCTAATGTAGCTCGTCAGGGTTCTGTGGCAGCCTGTGGCGGCCTGCATCCAAGTCGTTGCTGCCACTGTTCAGCTCGAAGCCACGGCCCCCTGCCGGTGTCTGTGGCATGAACTGGCGGAAGATGCTTACACTGCCGTGCCAGAAGGTGGGCTCTGGAAGCCGCCCCACCACACTCCATGCCCGGGTCTCTGGGTCATATGCCTCCACCACATCCGAGAGTTCAAAGGTGTTGTCATACCCCCCAGAGACATAGAGCTTGCCTCCCAGGACAGCCAGGCTGCCCCCAACATGTACCTGTGGGACAAGGGGGAGGAGTGAGAGAGGCAAGCGACTGTGCCCTGGCAGACCTCTCTCCCCAACTGCTCTAGTAATTTCCAGAGAACAGCCTGGAACATCTGAGAACCATCTTCAGCTTTCTAGATGTATAGACACAACAGGACAATGCTTCTTCTTCCCCATGTGGTCAGCATGGTCAACAGTTATGGCCCACACCCAGCATCCCTGCCTCAGCCCTCTAGGGCAGGCTTGTCCGTCCTCTCCATTATACAGACAGGACAAAGTATGCTGGTATTGGGACCCTGGTCAGATACTACAAAACCCTTCCAAGGGTTACTAAACCATCAGCCTTCGACCTTTCTTCTCAGCAAGCAGAGACAGAAGACCCCCTGACCAGACAGCAGCCACAGTGAGGGTGCCCCTCCCCAAACCCGCCCTCACAGCACACATCGTGTGTCCAGTAAATGTATTACATCACCAAGGCCATTCCTCAGGAAGCAAGTAGGGGTACCCTGTATCCAGAGACCTGCCCAAGCCATTCCCTTTAGCCACAATGGCTGCTGGCGCTCACACAAACACACCAGCCCTGGGGCCTCTGCACTTGCTGTCTCTCTGTGGAAAACTCATCTGATCCCTCACCTCCTCTGCTTGGTGGCTCACAGTAAGGGTGTGGCAACCACTAGCCTGGTCCCGGTACCGGCAAGTTTCAAAGGCAGCCGGTAACAGCCGCCTTCCATTAACTCAGAACACCTAGAGAGGACTTAATAGAAGCTCCACCTACCATGACTGTCCCCCAAACAATCTAATGACAGTTCAGTTGCAAAAGCAGGGCTAGCCTGGGCTTATAGGCGATGCCACACCCGCAGATGTACCTGATTCATAGATGGAATCTTGTCCCACTTGTCCTTAGTGGGGTTGTACACATCCACCTCGGCAGAGTCATCCCTGTGAGCAACGGAGGAAGAGACGCGAGTTAGACAGAAGCGGTACCCTGGATGTGGAGGGCAGGAGGGCCCTCAAGCTGTTCACTCTTCCCCGGAAACCTGTATGTGGATTTTGGAGACAGGGTCTTGGTTTCTAGTCCAGGCTGGCTTTGAACTCACTGGGTATCCCTACACTCCCTGCCTTCTTTCCAGCAGAGACCAAAGAGCCACAGCGTGAAGCGGCCAGGCTGGACAGGGCTCCCCCATCTCCTCTCTTCAAGGCTGCCACCCCCTAACCATGTTAACATCTTTGCCTTTTTTTCCTACAAAAAAAGCAGCTCTTTCATTGGTCACTGATAATAGCTACAGGATGCTATGTCCTCCAGAGAGCACTGGCTGTGTCCCTGGCAGGCCTCAGGACATAGGCACGCTCTGGACACAGGGTTATATGGATCACAAAACACTGCCTTCCTCCAGGCATTGAGGTCTGGCTGAACCGGCTTCCTGTGTGGATGGCACAGAAGCAAACCACTCGTTGGGCAAAGCCCTCCCAGGTCCATGTGGAGGACCAGCAAGCAACACTGACTCCCCTCTGTGAGGAGAGCCAGCAGGTGTCAGGACCCAGAACAGCCATGGGGAACGTCCTGCCCTAGGACCTTAGGACAGGGAGGGCATTCTCAAAGGTACTGGGCCTGCAGCCACCACGGAGGGGCCGAAGCAAAGACCTGGCACTCTTCAAAGTCGTATTTATAGCTGGGCCCTCCCACTTCTTAAAGATACCACAGGAGGTGGGGCGAATTAGTGAAGGGCCAGGCAGTTTTATAACAGGATTCAGGAAGGTTCCAGGGCAGTCTCAAAGCAGATCTTCAGGTCCTGAGATTTAAAGACACCAGGCCCTTCAGCCACTTAGATGACATGCAAAACACCTGTGTCCTCTTTAAACTCCTCAGAGCACAACCGCCTCCTGTTTGGCGGAGCAGGGAAGGCAAAGCTGATCCCAGGCTCAGAAGCAGAGGGCACACACCTGTGGGATCCCAGATCAAAGTCTGTGACCAAAAGGAGGAGCTGGGCAATGGCTGACATTCCCATTCCCCTCCCTCTGTCTCAGCCCCCACAGCTGCCGCCAGGCTCTGGACCAAGAAGGGAGGCAGTGAACACACACACTTGCACACACAGGACACAGGCAGTCAATTTTTCTCCCAGATGCCCAGTAGCCACTTAGTCAAGGTGTATTTGACTGCAACCAGACAGGTCATCAAAAACCTGTAGATGGGGCTAGGGTTGAGCTGAGATCTCTCAAGATCCTGGTCTCACTCAGACACATGCATGTGCCTGCAAATATATGTGACTGGTAGATACATGGTAAGCCACTGGCTGCTAGGCTAGGCACTGCCAAGACTCCACTATTCTTGATGTAGCCCAATTAAAAAAACGTAAAGGGGGCTGGAGAGATGGCCCATCGGTTAAGAGCACTGACTGCTCTTCCAGAGGTCCTGAGTTCAATTCCCAGCAACCATCTATCTGTAATGAGATCTGATGCCCTTTTCTGGTGTGTCTGAAGACAGTGACAGTGTACTCATATACATGAAATAAATGGTCTAAGGAGTGTCCCTAGCCTCTCTCATCTCCCCCCACCAGTACTTATCTATGAAATGGGCACAGGGTTGAGGAGGCGCCAAAGACCAGTGCACCATGGCCTCACCTGACGAAGTACATGAGGCCATTCAAAGTCACAGTCTTGGGTGCAAAGGACCAGGGTGGGAGCTGGCCACAGTCCACCAGCGACCACAGATCCGTGTCCGGGTCATAGCACTGTATCACCATGGTCTCCTTGCCTGCCAGGGAGCCGATGGCGTAGAGCCGGCCTCGGCAGGCCGTGGTAGAGCAGTTGTCCATGGGGTAAGTCATGGGCCGCAGGGCCTCCCAGGAGTCGGTGGCATGGTCATAGCGCTCTGTGCTGTCAGCTGCCACCACGTACAAAAGCCCGTCTAGCACCGAGGAGCTGTGGTACTCTCGGGCCTTGAGCATGGGTGCCACCTCTGTCCACTCGTTCACGCTCGAGTTGTATCTCCACACACAGTCATAGAGCCGGGAGCCGTCAGACCCGCCTGCCGGGGCACACAAAGGACAGATGGTCAGCCCACGTGAGGTGAGTCACCCACCTGTGCCTTCCTGGACTTCTGGGTCGGCCTCTCCCTACGGAGGAATTAGTTTCGCCCCTGCCACCCAAAATACACCTGTCCTCTTGGGTGCCTCACTAAGCAGTCACTGAGGCACTGAACAGACTAATTGCTATCTAACCAAAAAGATGCCGCTCTCAACAGTCCTGGACTTCAGCTTCAGCTAGGGTGGTAGAGCGCTTATCACAGCGAGCAAGAAGCCTGGGTTTGCTCCCCAGATAGCAACACGTCTATAATCTCAGCACTCAGGAGTTCAGGTTACCCCAGGCTACATGAGACCCCATCTCAAGAAACAAAATGAGGGAGACCACTGGCTACCCTTCCGAGGACCCACACAGCAGCTCCCATGACTCTAGTCCTAGGGGGATCTGATGCCCTCTTCTGGCTTTGGTGGGTACCAGGTGTGAACTAGGTACAGATTACACCTAGGCAAAACACCCATATACATAAAAAATAAAATAATAAAATAAAAAGTACCCTTCCTCACACAACCTTAGGTTTCCCCCGCCAAAACCACTGCACTTAACTAATTCAGAATGTCCAGCCTTGGGTCTAGGTGGCTCTTCTGGGGAGACACCAAACATGGGACTTGGCCACCAAATCCTAGACTTTCTGGGCACCTTCAAACCAGGATTGTGCCAGGACAATATGAGAATCCACACTGTCTGGCAAGAGACCTAACACAGCAAGCCACACCTCCATACACTCTGGGGTTCTAGTTTGCACTTCGGTGGAGGGCACAGGGGCGTTTCACTTGAAGTTCTTATCAAGCTATGTAAGTGCAACTGACAATGGTATATGTGTGTGTGTGTGTGTGCACACCAACAAAAGTCTTTTTTAAAAAGGTCATTAAGGAGGCAGATCTCTGAGGTTTAGGCCAGCCTGGTCTACAGAGAGTTTTCCAGGACAGCCAGGACTCCACAGAGAAACCCTGTCTTACAAAACAAAGCAGAAGTAGGTCTAAGACCATGAGACTATCACGCTATCAGGAGACTGCAGGAATCCTGGGGGCCCTTGGCCTTCCCTGCTGGCGCCTTGAACAGGACAGACATTCTGTCTCTCAGCCCAGAGCTTTTGAGGAAGGAGTCTGAGGCATCTTTGGGCTTTTTAGGGGGACGCTGCAAAGCAGCTGAACCCGGTTCCTGACCCTCAGGAAAATCCCCTACCAGCAGCTGAATGCAAGGACGGTGCCACCTGCCTGAACCTGATTAGCTGTTCAGCTGTGACATTTATCCAAGGGCGAGTCTGGCCAGTTCTGGGAAGGCGTTCTCTGCTCAAAATCACTAGCCAGACTTCAGAGGAGATGGGGGCAGGGTGGCAAGGGAGGAGCCCCAAACAACACAGGGTCAGCCTCAGATTGTTAAAGAGGGATTCATTCTGGCAGGGTTCGGCGGGAGGGCTGGATTCAGGGTGGCTGGTCTGGAACTGCTGAGGCTAGAGCTGACACTGACCGAGTCGGGGTGTGTCCCCTCTTCTGCTCAACATCAGAGTAGGCTTTGTGTGGAATGTGCCACACTAGGCACAGCCCCCGTGATGACCCAGCCTCATGCCTGCCCGCCTGATAATAGAGGCCTCAGTGGTCTTTCCTTATATAGCAGTTCCAGAGGCCATCCCTGTTGGTCTCCTGTAGCCTCCCTCCCGTTTGATCAGGGATTCATCCTTAGTGAAAAAAAACGTGGGAGAAGCCCAGCACTGGGGCAGGCTGGGGCCCGCCTACCGTGACTCGGCAGTGTTTTGGGGTTTCAGCCAAGTTAACTGGAAGAAAATCTCTCAACATGTGACCGTGTTTACAGTCGTAGACTAGTGCAGTCTAAACACCATGTGATCCAGTGCACCACCTAGGTGCAGGCTCTAAGAAACCTTGTCACTGGTGACAAAGCCGTGAGTCAGGAGGTCCCTGTGGCTTAGCAGGGAGGGAGAGATGCCTCACCAGGCGCCAGCCTGCATCCTGTCCCCGCATTCCTTGGGGATTAAAAGAAAGCACCCATTGTGCCAGGTCAAAGCCCGGGTCTTTTCCAACCCAAAAGAGGGAGGTACCTCGGGACAGGAGTGGGCTAAGCAAGGCACGCTGTACCACACGGGGCACAGAGACCCACAAAGGAGCTATGTCTCCGCTCGTACAGGGGGCTCTTCTAGCGTGAAAGCAAACGGAAAAATTAACGCAGTCGCCCTGCCAAGGCCCCTAGAACGCTAGGTCCTGAGAATATCTCTCCTGGAAATCCACCAGCGCACTCACCCGTCACGTAGATGTCGTTGCCCAGCGCCACGATACTATAGCCCCCGCCTAAGTGATCGGGGAACTCGGCCAGGTAGCGCCACTGGCCGGTCTGCGGATTGTAGCAGTCGACCGTGACCAGCTCGTCGCAGTCCTGGTCGCAACCTCCCACCAGCACCAGGATCTCCGCCAGGCCGGTGGACGGGCGCGGACGCATGCGGGGGCAGGGCCCGCGGTCGTGCCGGTCGTAGCGTGCCGCCTGGAAGTCGCGGGCCTCGCGCAGCAGGCGCAGGCAAGGGGGACAGCGCGCCACCAGCGGCTCGGCCTCCACGTGTGCCAGCAGGTAGAAGCGACGCACGAAGGGCAGCCGCACAGCCTCCAGCAACTGCGGCCAGTGCGCCGCGCGGCGCGGAGGGTCGGCGCGGACCCAGCGCAGCGCCAGCTGGTAGGCCGCCTCCTCCTTGGGGACGCACAGCCCGTCGTCGCGCAGGTAGCGCAGCAGGCGCGCAAGTGGCAGCCTCTCCAGCTGCTCGGCGCCCAGCTCGCCCACGTGGCGCAGGATGAAGCGCTGCGCCGCGCTCGCCAGCCCGGAGCAGCTGAAGGCCTCGGCGAAGTCCTGCATGTCCAGGCAGTTGGCCAGGTCGAGCTGCTGCTGCAGGAAGGCGCCGCACGCCTCCTTCACGGCGGGGAACTGCAGCAGGTCGGCGGCGCGCAGCAGCGGCTCGGCGTTGTCGCCGCTCACCGCCACTCGGCCGGTGTAGCTGAAGTCCAGGAGCAGCTGCAGCATATCGGGCGGCACCCCGTGCAGGCGCACGCGCTCGGCGCGGCTCTCGCGCAGCTGGCCCGCGAACATGGCGCGGAAGTAGGGACTAGCGGCCGCCAGCACGGCGCGGTGCGCGGGGAAGTCGCGGCCGCCCGCCGCCTCCAGGGTCACGTCCAGGAACTTGCGCTCGGCGCGCAGCTGGCTCAGGCCGCGCAGCAGGCTCAGGGCGTGCGCGGGATCGGAGAAGGGCAGCACGGCCAAAGGCGCCGGCCGCTCCATGACGCGGGGCTGCGGGTCACAGGGACGCCCGGGCGCGCCCGGCACCGCCTCTATAAATACGCAGGCCAGCCGCGGCCTCCGTGGGCGGGGACTGCCGGGGCGGAGCGCCACTAACCGTGCCCATTTAACCCTTCTGTTTCCAGCACTGCGGTCTGAGTCACCGCCGCCTACGCCGTCCCCTTTCTTCCTTTCCGGGGGTTCCAGTCGTCTCCTGCTGACGCTCCGCTGGGAACGGCGGATGACAAGTGAGGGCTAACCACTCCCCAGCCCAGTGGTTTGCTGAAAGAGGCCTGGAGAGGCGAGCTCGGCGCTCGAATCCGTAATCACCCCTTTGGATCCAGATTCCCTATTGCGCCCCTGGGAAAGTCGGGACATCTGGGAACGATGACCTTGTTTTAGTTTCAGTGGCTTCAGGGGTAGCTACTTAACCCAGTCAGATTCCAAACAGTATTTTCACAATTCCGCACCAAAACACGCACAAGTTTCGTCGTCATCTTTTATTCTTGGCGCGTTTAAGCAAATAGGAGCCAGACTCCCGGAGTGTGCTCCACTGTGTTCGTGCATGAGTTTCTTGCGTATCAGCAGGCAAGTGTAGTCAGCAAAGTAGTTGTTTTACTTTCTAATCAGGCTTCTCAAAAAAAGGTAGGAGTAGGTCTGCTAGGGCGCTCTCGGGCTCCCAGCCCTCCGGGTGGCTTCACGGATCCGTCCAGCTCGAGGTCCATCAGGGAGGCACCATGAAAAGCTGGAGAGCTGGTCTGCAGTCACAGTTGAGTGGTGCAGTGGGGGGCTGTTTGTACGTATATGTGTGTAATGTATGTATGTACTCTCGGAAAAGGAGCCTCCCCATTTAGAAGCCATAATTGGGTTTTGATTTGCTTAGTTTCAGGCAAGTGTGGTGAGAGAAACGTCAGCCAGCGTTTGTTAGTTAACTGTCCCCTACCTCCTTTCTGAAAGCATTCCAGCCTCAAGCCTGCCCATTGGCTCCAGGGAGGGCCAAGCACCCTGGAGTCAGTCCTTGGACTGTCATTCCTGGACTGCTAGGTTGACACAGCCTTGGCTGGAGACATGTAGTTTTATTCCATGTCTAAAACCTTGCAGGCTTTCCACTCGGGGAACCTCTCCTTTTCCAGTGAGAATGCATCTGGTCTAAATTTCAGGTCAGCATGGGAAGCCCAGGTTCTGTGGAAGCAAACATGCAGGTACCCAGGCAACCGCCTGTTGCCCATAGAAGGACTGTTCACACAGCTATTAAAGGCAGAGCAGCATTCCTGGGCCCAGGAGGCTGGCCAATAGCTTACACACAGCCCTTCTGACAGGCTGAGCAGCCAGGAAGTGGGATGCTGGTAGGAAAGTCCTACAATTCCTTGGAGTCGGCTCCACTCAGCACGAAGCCTCAGGATTAAACGCTACAGCTGAAAACTGAGTGTGGATTTGGTTTGTTTCTGCTGGAGATGGAATCAAGGGCACACAAGGCAAGCATTTTATCAGCTGAGTTCAGTTTCCTCCTCTGGGCTCCTCTCACTCCCAATAGTAAAGGGTTGTGCACCATGTGCTAGCCCCATAATGCACCCCTGAAGAACGATTATGTAGATAGTTATTGAGATGGGAAGACATGCAAGTGTGCATGCTAGGTCCGTCAAGTCAGACTGCACACAGTGGGACCCATTCTAGGTCTGTCAAGTCAGATTACACATGGACCCAACTGTACAAATCACTTAGAAGGGAAAATGAGCCTTCTCTGTTCTCTTTCTTGGAGCTTCTCAGGTTTGAATCCAGGGCCTGGCGTCTGCTTCATTTAGCTCTATTGGCAACCCTAGAATTGTTTTGGTTTGAACTTTCTTGTGGTTTTGCTTTTGTGTGTTAGATGTGCCTTCGTTCTTGTGAATTCTGCAGGAGTACACTGTGAGACTGGGTTAGGGTTAGGATCAGGTGACAATAGCCTCAGGTGCTGACCCTTGACTTGCCTTGTTTTTGAGGCTGCTTGGATCTCACAGAGACCCACCTGCTTCTGCCTCCTGAGTGCTGGAATTAAAAAGTAACCAAACCTGCCGGCCTGCCACCTTGCCTAAGACAGTAGTCTCTTTGTTAGTTTTTCACCACAAAAATCCAGAGTAGGTGGACTTTAGACTTGCAAGGATTTGCCTTTCTTCACCTCCCATCTCCCCAGTAGCAGGGCTGGAACTGCAGTGGCTTCCATTAAATCAGCATTTATGTGGAATCTGGGATTTTGTTTGTTTTTGTTTTTTTTCAAGACAGGGTTTCTCTATGTAGCCTCTGGCTGTCCTGGAACTCACTCTGTAGACCGACCAGGCTGGCCTTGAACTCAGAGATCCACCTGCCTCTGCCTCCTGAATGCTGGGATTAAAGTTGTGCGCCATCACTGCCTGCCTTCAGATCCCAATTTTTTCCTGACAATCACCTTAGCTACTGAGCCACCCTCCAGCTCTGTTTTTAGGGATTTTGAGACATGTAGTCCAGGCTAGCCTAAAACTATGTAGCCCAGGCTGGCCAGGCTTCCTAAGAGCTGGGATTGTAGACATATGTTACCATGACCATCCTGTATTCTTTCTCTAAGATGTATGTAGCACTTTTGTTACAGAAAGAAAATGCAGGCACATAAAAACAAGACCCAGGGAGGGGAGACAGCTCAGTAGAAGAGCAACCAGGACCTAGCATACAAGAGGCCCTGGTTTAATTCCAAGCACCACATAAACAAATATAAATAAAGATAAGAACGACACAGTGGTGGCGCATGCCTTTAGTCCCAGCACTTGGGAGGCAGAGGCAGGTGGATTTCTGAGTTCAAAGCCAGCCTGGTCTACAGAGTGAGTTCCAGAGCAGCCAGGACTACACAGAGAGACCCTGTCTAAAAAAAAAAAAAAAAAAAAACAAAAAAAAAAAAAAGAAAGAAAGAATGACTATAATCATTAAACTTGGCCAGGCCTTTAATCCCAGTACCAGAGTAGATCTCTGTGAGTTCCGACAATCTGGTCTACATGGCTTCAGGATGGGTAAGATTACATTGAGACACTGTTTCAAAAAAACTAATTACACCCAGCCACTCGTTTCTATGCCCAAAAGCTTCGCTCCAGACCAGTGGCCTACAGATTCCTTTTGGTTCTTGAGCCATCTTTACCGGGCAAGTTCAGCATTACCTCCCCTCCCCCAAAGAAACTTCCCCTTACAGCAAATGGAGACTCTCACAGAAAACCACAACTAGACACAATGCAGAATGCAGCCCCGGTGGATACATCCACAGCATGGCTCCTCCATCTACAGCTCAGGGGAGCATCCTGGAAGATTTTAAGAACCAGCATACCAGGAACTCAGCTGTTCAACAGACTCAGCTAGAAATGGCTACAAAACCGAGACTGAGACAATGGGAGTATCCAAGGCCGTGCTAACGTGATAGGCAAAGAGATACAGGCAGCTGTCAACGGCTTAGGGCTAGTCCTTCCCACAGAAGGGTCCCGTAACTGGTTGTCCGTACAAACTGGTCAGCCCTGAAATCATGTGCACACAATGAACAAAAACAGATTGAGCAGGCTTTATTTGCATATTTTTGCATACACATAAACTCACATATAACAGTAACGGAGGAAAGAAAGACTATCAATCTGAGAGTGAGGGGTTTGGGGGGAGGACAGAAAAGAGGAGTGATGTAATTGTGTTGTCATTAACAATGTATAAAGGTTAACTAAAATTTAAAGTACTTTCCTTAAACATTGCTATTAAATATGCACAGTTATCTAAACTATATAGGGCTTTTTCTTTTCTCTTTTTAAAGGTTTATTTATTTTATGTATGTGAGTGAGTACACTGTAGCTGTCTTCAGACACACCAGAAGAGGGCATCAGATCCCATTACAGATGGTTGTGAGCCATCATGTGGGCGCTGGGAATTGAACTCAGGACCTCTGGAAGAGCAGTCAGTGCTTTTAACCGCTGAGCCATCTCTCCAGGCTCGCTCGCTTTTCTTTCTTTTCTTTCCTTTCTTTCTTTCTTTCTTTGTTTAAATTTTTTATCAGATGTATTCATGTTGCACCAGTATTTGCAGTCCTGTCTTCCCGCTCGCTGGGTGCCTGAGCTCAGAAGGGGCAGCACACATGCTGAACCAGTTACAGATGGTTGTGAAGCATCATGGGAGTGGTGCCAGGGAATCCAACCGAGCTTTTCTGAAAGAGCTGTGAGTGTTCTTATCCACTGCCGAGCCAACTTTCCAGCCCAATACCCCGAGTTCTGAGGCCAGCTTGGGCTACATAGTGAGACTCTGTCAAAAAAACAAACTCGGAAACCTTGTGAACTTTCTTCTTCGGTTTGCAGTGCTAGGACCTGGTCTCTAGGCCTTACAGTTGGCTAGAAGAGCGCCTACCCTTGAGCTCCAACTGAAGCCATTTTACATTTTCTGGCAGGCAGTTACTAAGTAGCTCAGGTTAGCCTAGAACTTGAATTCTTTCTCACTCTGACTATCAAGTCATTGGAATTAGGCATTAGCCATTGCTGCTAGCTGAAGTTAACATTTTTCTCAAGGTATTTTGGTCTGTTGTCTATTTTAAAAATACTTTATGCCAGGCGGTGGTGGCCAAGCCTTTAATCCCAGCACTTGGGAGGCAGAGGCAGGTGGATTTCTGAGCTCGAGGCCAGCCTGGTCTACAGAGTGAGTTCCAGGACAGCCAAGGCTATACAGAGAAACCCTGTCTCGAAAAACCAAAAAAAAAAAAAAAAACTTTATAATTTTTTAAAGATTTTATTTACTCTATTTATGTGCGTACATTGCTGTGTCAGACACACCAGAAGAGGGCGTCAGATTCCATTACAGATGATTTTAAGCCACCATGTGGTTGCTGGGAATTGAACTCAGGACCTCTGGAAGAACAGTCAGTGCTTTTTTTTTTGTTTTTTTTTTTTTTTTAGAGACAGGGTTTTTCTGTGTAGCCTTGGCTGTCCTGGACTCACTCTGTAGACCAGGCTGGCCTGGAACTCAGAAATCCGCCTGCCTCTGCCTCCCAAGTGCTGGGATTAAAGGCGTGCGCCACCACCGCCCAGCCAGTCAGTGCTCTTAACCACTGAGCCATCTCCCCAGCCCTCAGTTTGTTTTTTAAATTATTAACATTTTAGGGGCTGGAGAGATGGCTCAGAAGCTAAAGGCACTTGTTGCTCTTGTAGAGGACCCATGTGATGGTTCACAACTGCCTGTAATTCCAATCCCAGAGGAGCAGATATCCTCTCCTGACTCCCAGGATACCAGGCAAACACATGGTGCTGACACCCACATACATACACATATGCAGGTAAAACAAGCATACAGATAGAATAAGTAAACGTAAATCTTTTTTAGCTCATTATGATGCCATCAACCCCACAGGCAGGCACCAGAGACCAGGAATGTGGTGAGAATAGACAGGCCCAGATTTAGAGCTCTCAGCTGTGTGTGGAATTCTGAATGGCCGACCAACCCAGGCATGCTAGCTAGTCCCTCCTTCTCCTTGGGACTCTCAAGGGCTCAGCGGGGGAATGTGAGACATTTATTCCAAGCAGTGTGACAATGGATGCCAGGCACACAGTGAGCCTAAATGTGAGGACATTTTGGCTTACTAAGGTAACTTAGACCTCTTTCTTGGGCTATCCAGCACCCTGTGTGGCACAGGCTTCTCTTTGGAGAGGGAGATGTGAAACTGTCAGATAAGTAGGAGTTTATAGATTTTCAATTTTATGAAACTTCTAGTTCATCTCTTCTAAAGAAAGAGCAGGCAGTGCTGGAGGTAGAATAAGAATGGTTGCTTAGCATGCGCCCCAGGTTCAAACACCAGCCTGGGGGAAACTATAAAAATCTGTACAAGCTGCTGCTGCCACCTCCTCCTCCTTTCTCTTTCTCCTCCTTTTTTTTTTTTTTTTTTTTTTTTTTTTTAAAGCAGGGACTCACTATGTAGCCTTGCCTGCCTGGAACTCACTATGTAGATCAGGCTAGCTTACAACTCACAGAAATCTGCCTGCCTCTGCCTCTCAAATGCTGAAATTGGAGGTGTCACTACACCTAGCCTAAGTAACCTGGTTGTGAAAATGTGAATTTAATGTTTGATATGTGATTTAAACAATGGTACTACTTAAATAAAAACAAAACAACAACAACAAAAAACCAACAAACAAAAGTTCTGGGCCTGAGAGGTGGTGGCTCAGTGCAATGACGCTTGTTCCTACGCCTGGTGATCTGAGTTTAATCCTTGGAAGGAGGAGAACCAGCTGACAGATCTCCTCTGCTCCCCACCATGGCATTTAAGCTCACCCATATAAGTACAAAAAATAAAATGAAAAGACTATTTGCACAGGGTGTGGTAGCATAGACCCGTAACTTCAGCATTCAGGAGTCTAACTCAAGGAGATTCTGAGTCTGAGGCTGGGCTACACAGCAGAACTATCTCAGTCACATATTAACTCACACTCCAGACTCACAGACACCCTGCTTGCCTGGCGATCCCTGGTTAAAAGAAAAATAAAGCACTTCATTTGGTGTTCAAACTCTAATTTTAGATAGGCAAGAGGTAACCTGGATCGTTGTGAAGATCGTTGGGTTTTGTCTCAGTATTTTTTCTTTGAGAGTGGGTATCGCCGTGCAGTTCTGTCTGCCTCTGCCCTAGAACTCACCCTGCAGACCAGGCTGGTTTCAAACTCACAGAGACCCACCCACCTCTGACTCGTGAGTGCTGGTCCTAAAGGTTTGCACTGCCATCACCCCAGTCCCCCTTTTTGTTTTTAAACAGCTGCAGAGGTCGCTCAGTGGTTAACAGCATTGACTTCAGAACCTGGGCTTGATTACCAACACCCACATGGCCGGCCGCTCACCACCTTTGATAACTCCAGTTTCAGGGGGTCTGGTGCCTTTTTCTGGATTCCAGTTGCTCCAAGCACACTTGTGGTGTATAGACACACATCTGTAAATACACATACAACAAAAGCATTCTATTTAACGTCTATAAGCGCTCTGCCTGCATATACGCCTGCATGCCAGAAGAGGGCATCAGATCACACTATAGATGGTTGTGAGCCACCATGTAGTTGCTGGGGGTTGAACTCAAGACCTCTGAAAGAGCAGTCAGTGCTCTTAACCACTCAGCCATCTCTCCAGCCCCAATAAAAACATTTGTTAATTTTTTTTTTGGTTTTTCAAGACAGGGTTTCTCCGTGTAGCCTGGGCTGTCCTGGAACTCACTCTATAGACCAAACCAGGCTTACCTTGAACTCAGAAATCCGCCTGCCTCTGCCTCCCAAGTGCTGGGATTAAAGGCCTGCGCCACCACTGCCCGGCTCAATAAAAACATTTTTAAAAATTTAATTTTATGTGTTTGTGGATGTACACATTGGTGTGAGTTCCAGGAAGTCATAAGAGAGGGCAGGGTCCTTGTAGCTGGAGTAACAGGTATTGGGAGCTTCCCGATCTGGGTGCTGTGAGCTGAACTCTGGCCCCTGCAAGCACAGCAACTGCTGAGCCAGGTCTCCAGCTTTGTGTTATCTTTGTAATCTAGCAGTGTGAACCTAACTAAGAAGCTGACTTGATTTCTTCATGACTATTCACCCACTGATAATTCAGTCTGTAAAGTACTGATGAATTACTCACACATGTGCTCCTGCTGTAGCCCAGGTGCTACAAGCTAAAAACAGTATGATTCTAAGGACTACACACACACACACACACACATATACAGACACATAGACACACAGAAACATAGATACATAGAAACATAGACACAGGTATGCATATACACAGATATACACACAGACATGCACAGAAAGACACATACATGCACTCACACACACACAGAAACACATAGACACAGGCAGGCAGACAGACATACACACACACAGAAACACAGACACATAGGTACACATACATACACAGAGACACACATAGACATGCACAGAGAGACAGAGAAACGCAAACACAGATAGGAGAGACACAGACATACAGACATATACACATGCACTCATGCAGACACAGACACATAGCAGGCAGGCAGGCAGGCAGACACACACACACATACACACGCAGACACAGATACACAGCAGGCAGGCGCACACACACACACACACACACACACACACACACACAATCTCCTGAGCAAGGAGGACAGGAGGATTCCTAAGAATATACTCTGGCTAGATCCAGTGTAGTGTCGTCAGCGGAGCACTCTGGGCAGAACAAGCCTCTGGTGAAATTCGCACCCACACTCCACCACAGTAAAACCTGGAGGCAGAGAGTGTTCCCCAAAGTCCCCCAAGTGAAGGAGCCAGTGAGATTTAGGTAGGAGGGGCTATATTTGGAAACTCAATTAAAGTAAACGCATTCTCAAATTACTTACTGGGAAACTGGTGTTCTTAGTATTTTTAACTTGTTGCCACCTGGGCTAATGTTGGGCTCCTTCCCTCCTTTTGTGAGCAGTCACAGCTGAGAGTCACTTTCAACAAGCACACACTTTCCCCTCCCCTAGTAGAAAATTAAAAAAAAAAAAAAAACGGTGACTCCCAGGGTCTGGAGACCATGGCTAACCTGTTACTTAAGGAGCTCCAGGGTCACTCACTGTGGGAGCTAGGAACAGGACAGCTCACAGGATAAACAAGGCGCTTGGAAAAAAAGCTGGATCGTTTCCCAGCTAGAGAGTGACCCTTCAGTATAGCTGCAGGCTATGAGGCACCTTGGGTTAAAACTCTTCAAGTAGCCGGGCAGTGGTGGCACATGCCTTTAATCCCAGCACTTGGGAGGCAGAGGCAGGTGGATCTCTGAGTTCAAGGCCAGCCTGGTCTACAGAGTGAGTGAGTTCCAGGACAGCCAAGGTTGCACAGAGAAACCCTGTCTCGAAAAACAAAAAAACAAAAAAAACAAAAAAACAAAAACAAAACAAACAAACAAAAAAACAAACCACTTCAAGTAAATTTAGGGAGCAGTTGAGAGCCAGGGCTGCACTTGCAGAGGACCCCATGACTGACATCCTCTCCAGATGGCTATACAGGCAAACCAAACCAAAAAACAACCCCCAAACCCCCAAACCACCCCTATACATTTTAGAAATATTTTCAGTTACATGCACACACCCGCGTGTGGGTCAGTACATTTGAAAGCAATAGCAAAGGAGGCACCACGTGCAAAGGGATGTGAGCGTGCACACACACATATGTAGATCCCGACTCAGGTCTTGGGAACACAACTGGAGTTCTCTGTAACAGCAGTCCTTACGCTTGACTCCCAACAGAGCCATCTTCCCAGCCCCCAGCTGTTGCGGCTCTGAAATAATTTAAGCAGTTTTGTGCTAAGAACCTAAGACTTCATCTCACGTGCGTTAGGCAAGTACCCACCATGGACCTACAACCCCAGCCAGAGCACCCACCATGGACCTACAGCCCCAGCCAGAGCACCCACCATGGACCTACAGCCCCAGCTAGAGCCCAGTGGTTGTTTTTTTTTTTTTTTTTTTTTTTTTTTTTTAAAGATTTATTTACTTTATGTGAGTACACTGTCTTCAGACACACACCAGAGAAGGACATTGGATGCCATGGTTGTGAGCCACCGTGTGGTTGCTGGGAATTGAACTCAGGACCTCTGGAAGAGCAGTCAAGTGTTCTTAACCTCTGAGCCATCTCTCCAGCCCCTATTTATCCATATATATTTTTTTAATTTGTTCTTCTGAGGCAGGGTTTTTGTATACAGTCCCAGCTATCTTGGAACTCTGTGTAGACCAGGCTGGCTTTCAACTCAGAGTTCAATTTGCCTCTGCCTCCTGAGTGATGGTATTAAAGGTGCTTGCTACCCCATGACCTGGCTACCTGCAGACTTTTATGCAGTGCTGGAGATAAAGCAAGGCCTTTCACATGCTAAACAGCCACCAACTAGACAAGAGCTTCCTGTTTTTCTTTTGGAGGGGGCCTGAGGCAACCTCAGTGTATAAGTAGCCTGAGCTGTCTCAGAACTCTGTACACAGCCCAGACTCAAGTTCCCTAACGTTGGGATTAGGGCCTTAAGCAATCATGGCTGGCCTTGAATTATTTAACTTTTAGACTTATGTGCATGAGTATTTTGCTTGTATTTCTATTCCTGCATCATGTTCACATGTGGTGTCCATGGAGGTTAAGGGAATTCACAGATCTGCTCTGCAACTGGAGTTACAGGTGCTTGTGAGCCATCATGCGGGTGCCAGGAACGGAGCCTGGGTTCTCTAAGAGTAAGGAGTGCTCTTAACGACGGAGCCATCTTTTCAGCCCCTTTTCCAAGATTTTATTATTATTAGAGTCTCACAATGTAGCTCTAGCTGGCCCCACACTCGAGTTCCACCTGCTTCTGTGTGCTGAGTGCTGGAATTAAAGGCGCTCACCACTGATTTTTTTACTTTATTGCTATTACTTTTCTTTTTCCCCCGAGACGGTGCCTGCCTCTGCCCCCTCTCCCCTCCTCTACTGGGATTAAATGCATGGGACACTAAGTTTCCATTTCTAATGTAAAACATGTGTGTTTCTGAGTGTGTGTTTGTGCATATGGAAGTACTGTCTGTGGGGGCCAGTGGAAAGCACTGGGTCCCCTAAAGCTGGAGTTATATATACTTAGTGTGAATTGCCTCATGTGGGTGCTGGGAACCAAGCTCTGGGAGGACAGAGCTTACTCTTAAGCCCAGTCCTTCTGCTGTTTTTTGGTGTGAGAATGACTGTTTACTGTAAAATTTTTACCACAAGGAATAAAGATCAGGTGTAGTCATTTACTTCTTGGTTTGTATCTGCATCTTGAGATGGGGTCTTGGGACATCCAGGCTGGCCCCAGGCTTCTTAGGGATCCAGGGTTGACCAGATTCTCTCTTCTCACCGCCCAGACTCTGGGCTTACAGGTAAGCATTATCATGCTAGTATGGTGTGGCACTTTCTTTTTTAGCAATTGCAGCAATCTTGGCTACAGTCCTAGGTACCCCACCCCCAACCTTTCTGAGATAGGGTTTTCCTAAACTGTTCTGGTCAACCTAAGAATCTCTCAGTAACCCAGGGCGGAAGGGGTGGTGGGCGGAGTGTTTAATGTTCAGCAATCCTGTCTCACCTTTGAATGCTGGATTTACAGACAGCACACCTGGCTCTGAAGTCCCCCTTTTTATTTATTTATTTATTTTTATTTATTTATTTTTTTTGGTTTAGTTTTGTTTTTAGAGACATGGTTTCTCTGTATAGCTCTGGCTGGCCTGGAATTCAGAAATCCACCTGCTTATGTCTCCCAAGTGCTGGGATTAAAGGCGTGTGCCACCACTGCCCAGCCCTGAAGTCCTTTTTTATACAGGAAAAACCCAAGCTGCTTTGGGTGACAATGACCATGAGCAAAGGAGTCAATCTCCAGACTTTGCTCGGGCCACAGCAATCAGGTGGCACTGTAATTCTGCATTTCCCCGCCTTTCATCCGTGTATTACTTCACTTTATCATTTCCACAGGGTCTCACTATTGCACACACCACAAAAAAACAGCAGCAGCAGCAGCAGCAGCAGCAAACTATCTTTATTCAGTTAGTCATCGTGGTAGGTGTTTTATGGTTTAGGGAACTGAGGCCGAGAGTATTTCTAAAATCACCCCAATGTTTGTTCTTATGGTGTGTCTAATGTACCCCATGTTGGTGGTCCCCAGTTAGGCAACTCTCCTCCTTCCTTCCCACTTCCTCCTCCCCCTTAGTCACAAAAGGCCCGACTGGCCAGGAACTCACTGTGCAGACCAGAGTGGCCTCAAGCCCCCTGCCTATAAGGCGTGGGCCACTGCGCTCGGCCACACCTATTCCTATCTTAATCACTGTTCACATAAAAATTAGCTGAACCTTGAAAACAGCAATAGTCACTGACAGACCTACTCCCGGGCTCTCAAACATACTCCTCTTTCGGATGTGTCAGACTGTACTCTTATTCGAGTTTAAAATCTTGTCGCTCCTTTGACAGTTTTTAAAGTAATCAAATATAATACCGAATGTGTATTTTACACACGTATACTTTTCCTTCTAAACGATTGCTAACGTTAAAATAACAGTAGCAGCCTTACGGTAATGTCACCAAGGCGCTCCGCTAAGCGTTCCGGGCCGATCTTTCACACCCACGGGAGAACACTGCCCACTCAACCATCAACAGCCCTCGGAGGCACCGCGGGCACCACGCAGCTCTCGCGTTTCACCGCACCGGCCGCCTCGGATCCCAGCAAAAGCGAAACTCGGGAGGCGCGGCGTTTCCCGTCGCCGCAGCCCGGAGGACAGCGACGAGAGAAACAAAAAGCGAACTGAAGCCGGCGCGCGTGTGTTGGCGGCGCTGCGCTGTCCCGGAGTTCGGTTCCATCTTCCGCCGCGCGTACCGGGCGCCCACAAGTGACCCAACCAGGCCCAACGCCGCGGTCACCGGGAACCTCCAGCTAAACGCCTGCGGCCGCGAAAACAACTGCGCTCCGCCCTCGCGGACGTCAGCGGCCCGCCCCCATCCTGCCCAGGCAGCCAGGACACCCCCGCCCCACAAAGGCCGAAGCTGAGGCCCCACGGGAGAAAGCGGAGCCCGGGCCGCCGCCCTCCGAGACCCAGGCCGCTGCTCGACCCCGCCCCGCGCAGCCCGCGGGCTGCCGCCCCTCCCCCACCAGCCGAGCGGTGCGAGCCCCCGCACCTCCCCCGCGCTGAGGCTCCCGAGTCCTGTCAGCACCGCCTCCGCATTCGACCGCTGCCGCACAGCCTCTTGGGAGTTGGAGTTCCAAGGCCGTCTCTAGACGCCGCGGCGCAACGCTGGGGACTACCACTCCCATAATGCCGCGCGCCGCGCGGGCCACACCCCCACATGACGAAGTCCAGACAACCCGGACTACAGTTCCCGACGACCCTCCCGGCGCTCCCGCCCTCCCTCCCGAGACACGAGCCGAACTGGGCGTCAGGTCGGGGAGCCGGTCGGGTTCCCGCTCGCTGTCGCCGCCGCCGCCGCCGCCGCCGCCGCCGCCCCCCACAGTGCCTCTCCCGCCTCTCCACAGCGCCGGTCGTGGGAGCTGCATCCTCCACTCAGTTCGCTGTGGACACTCCAGTTCGGGATCAGCGAGCCTGCGACGCGACACACCGACACCCCCGTCACCTCCAGCCCGGGCGACCCCTCCCCGGCCGGGTCCGCCCTCGTCCTGCGCGGTGCCGGAGCCCCCTGGCCCTGAGCGTCCCGCGGGCCCGCTCCCGCACTCCGGCCTCGGCACTCCCACAGCCGCCGCCCCCCACCCGGAACATGGACTCCGACTCCTGCGCCGCCGCCTTCCACTCGGAGGTGAGTACGAGCTTCGTCTCGCCGCCCCCTCCCCGGCCTTCGCTGCACTCCGGGTCGAGCCGGACCCCGGGAAGCCGTCTCGAGCCCGGCCTCCCTCCCCCACGTTCGCCCGGCGCCCCCGGCTCGGGCCCGCGCCTTTGCTCCCCGCCGGTCCTCCCGGGCGCCGCGCCCACCCTCCGCCCCGAGGACATGGTCCTCCGCCGCCCCGGCTCGGGCTCGCGGGGTCTCTTCCCCACTTCCCCGGTGCGGGCCCGGCCCCCTCGGAACGGCTACGCGCGCGGTCCTGCCGCCCCCTCCACCGGCCAGGCCGCGCCCCGCCCCCACGGCGCCCGCGTCCGGGGGTCCGGACTCCGGAGCCGGTCTCCCGCGCCCGCCCCTCCCCCTCCTTCCGGGGAGCGGCCCCCGCGCAGCGCCTCGGCCGGGGTCGCGGTGCGGGGTGTGCGGCGGGGGCGGGGCCCGAGGGGTCCACGCTGTCGCCGCTGCGGGCGGGAGGCGCTGGGGCCTGCGCGGCGTCCGGACACCCACCCGGGTGTCGCGGGCGTCCCGCACCCCACGGGTGGGCCCCGCACCTTCCGGGGCCTGCGCGGGCGGGCGGCGCGCGCCATCTGCTCCGGGAGGGAGGGCGGGTCCCTGGCCGCCGCCGCGGCGCCGCCCCGCACTCCGTACTCCTGTCCGAGGCCCCGATCCCCCTCCCCCCGCGATGTTCCCTGGGGCGAAATTAAAGTTTTTCCCGAGTTGGGGCCCGGTTGGACCGCCCTGTGGCCGCCCGAGTGCCGGGAGCGCGCGGCCCGCTCTGCTGCCGGTCGCCTGCGGGGCGGCCGAGGGGCGGGAGCGAGCGGCCTGCTGGAGCAAGTTGGGACCGTGTTTGAAAGTGCTGTGTTGCGCGCCGCTTTGCGGGAGGCTTTCGGGGGTCGGCCCGGCGTCCCTGCCCCCCCCAAACTGGCGGGGCACCTGAGTATGGGTGGGGGTGGCGACAAGGTGCGGGGAGTCACCGCAGGGAATGTTCTCGGAGCGGCGATGCTCCGCCTTCTCCGGAGAAAAATCCCTTTTTGTGGTGGGTGCGTGGCGTCCGTTGAGAATGGCCCCTGAGCCAGCTGATTGTGCATAGGTCTGGTGCCTTACGTGCGCACCGAAACCAGTGTTTCCCTTCTGACTCAGTCCGAGGAACGCTTCGGTGTTCGGCATCCCGCCCCTACTTGGGCTGAGGATGTCCCCTGAGCTGCAGACGCTGGGCCCTCCTCCCTGCCTTGGCCTCGAGGGAGTCAGGTTTAGAGAGCGAGGAGAGATTAAGTAGCTGATGGTTGAAATCACCTAGAATGTGTTTGTTTAGAGCCACAGCTGTGGTTTGTTTTCAGAGTGGGAAATCTGTAGCAAAAATGTAGATGTTGGAGCTCCTGATAGGCCCCCAGGGACAAACAGATAAGGTGAATGCCAGGAGGTGGACTGCAGACGGGCTTTTATCTCTTAGCCAGTTTCCATGTTCTTGGCACAGTCTTAATTAAAACTCCTCTTTCCAGTTAAGAAAACTGTCGTTTCTTGACCCCCAACTTACCTTATCTTGCTGCTAGACTAAATCCTGCAGTGTTTGTGACTTGGCTGTAAAAGTCGCAGCTTGCTTTGTTTTGGTCGGTTCCCTGCAGGAGTCTCCCTCCCTCACTGACTCTTTGTTCCCTCCACAGGAGTACTCCCCCACTTGTAAGAGGCGCAGGACTGTGGAAGACTTCAACAAATTCTGCACCTTCGTCTTGGCCTATGCGGGCTACATCCCCTATCCAAAGGAGGTAATGATTTCGGGTTTGGAGCGGCATGCCCACAGGTTGGGTTCCTGGCGCGTGTGCCTCAGCAGCGGTGCTCTGGAAGAACTCGGTGCCAGCTTTGGGCAGGCGTTGGCCAGGAGGGCAGGAGTCACTTTCTTTGGGACCTAGATCAGCCCAGGCAGGGATGGGATTTCCTTTGTTTTTTTTTTTTTTTTTTTTTTTTTTCTTCGAGACAGGTTTCTCTGTGTAGCCCTGGCTGTCCTGGAACTCACTCTGTAGACCAGGCTGCCCCCGAACTCAAATCCACCTGCCTCCCAATTGCTGGGATTAAAGGTGTGTGTTGCCACCGCCCAGCAGGGATGGGATTTCCAAAGCTTTAGTAAGCTTGTCTAGAAATGATTTAACATCTTTTTTTATTCTTTTGGTTTATTTAACAAACTTAATATTTATTTCCAGTCACTCTTGTGATCCCTCCAACTCAGAAGGATGAGGGAGATTGGTTTGAGGCCAGTCTGGTCTACACAGTGAAATCCAAACCAGTATGGCCTAAGAATGAGGAGAAAAGAGAAACCAAAGAACAAACAAGCAGAAAGCAAAGTGTGTTTTGCAAACACCTTGCTTTGGTTTGCCTGCTTTTTTTTTTTTTTTTTTTTTTTAAGGGCCAGTATTTGACTAAACTGATTGCCTTTAGAAAGAGTGGGCTAAGCCCTGTTCTTTCTCCCTGTGCTTTGACGAGGAGGGCACCCTGGCCACAGAAGTGGACACTTTTTTTGCCATACGGTCCGGGTCTTGCCTCTCTGTTGGGAACACTGAGACTGGGCCTTGCAGGATTCTTCCCCATGTCTCGAACTCTGTCCATGGAAGCCTTTTCCTTGCCAAGCAAGGGATGTCGCTGCTGTGGGGCTCAGGCTGATGGAGTCCTGTGTACATCAGGCAAAACTACAAACAGAATCTGGTGTTGGGGAAGTGAGACCTCGGCATGGGCTTAGTTGTGCTACGCAGTGCATCCTTCGTACCACGTAGTGCACGGCCATTCTCGGCAAAGCACTGAGTGTACAAGCCAGCACTTAGCTTGCTGTTTGGGGCACTAATTATCTACTTAGATTTTTGTAATATTTTGGAATGTCTCCAGGCTTTTTTTTTTTTTTTTTTTTTTTTTCCTCTTCACCCCCAGACAGTGCAGACAGTGTTTCTCTGTTCTGTAGTCCAGGCAGGCTGGCCTTGAACTCAGGTCTGCCTGTCTTCCCTTAAACGCAGTCCCATTTTGCCCAGCTTGTTTTTGCTGTTGTTGTTTGTTTGTTTGTTTTTAAAAGGTCAAAAGTTTGAAATAATTTAAATTCACTTGATTAAGAAGTATTTGTTGGGAGAATAAGTGGAGGGAATTAATTCTTCCTTATTGAGAGAAGAAGAAGGAAGGATTAAACTCTGGAGGTGTCTGGTGGTGGTCTGTAGGGTTTGGGGAGGTAGAGATAAACTCAGCCCTCTTCCCTGCATGCTTCATGAGCACTTGGCTGCTGGTCTGAACCCCCATATTTAACTGTGAGTTTAGTCCTGGCTCTGGGGCAGGGAGTGATGGTTCAGTGAGGTGGTCTGCTGTCACATTGATAATGCTAGTGAGGTTGTGCCCCAAGGAGCACGGGTTTTGTGTTTGCTCAGTGCAGGAGGGCTGATCTAGGGTGCTCCTGTTTTGGGGGCTGACTGCATTAACAACCATGCCATGTTATTCTTGCATTCCAGGAGCTCCCCCTGAGGAGCAGCCCCAGCCCGGCCAACAGCACAGCCGGGACCATTGACAGTGACGGCTGGGACACTGGTTTCTCTGACATCACGCCTTCAGTTCCCGACCGATGCTTCAGCCACCTGCAGCCTTCCCTTTTGCAGAGAGCTAAGCCGAGCGACTACCTGCTGGACAGGAAGAAGACTGACAAGCTGAAGAAGAAGAAGAAGAGGAAGCGCAGGGACAGCGACGTGCCTGTGAAAGAGGGCTTCAGGGGGAGCCTGCTGAAGCTGGAAGCTGCAGACCCATATGTGGAGACCCCCTCAAGTCCCACCATGCAGGATATCCCCCAGGCGTCTGCTGACCCCTGCTCAGGCTGGGACTCTGACACTCCCTCAAGTGGCTCTTGTGCTACTGTGTCACCTGATCAGGTCACAGAAATAAAAACTGAAGGAAAACGGACTATTGTCCGCCAGGGAAAGCAGGTGGTGTTCCGAGACGAAGACAGCACTGGCAATGATGAGGACATCATGGTGGACTCAGGTGAGTGGTTTGACAGAGGTTGCAGGCCCCTGAGGTGGGACCAGAGTGCACTTGGGATTTTAAAGAGAGTGTGGAAGGAAGGGCGCATGGATGCTCGTAAAAGAGTTGTTGGCTCCGGCGACGGCCAGCTTGTCCTGCAAGCCCGGCGGGAAATGCTGTTGCCCATGAGTGATGGCTTGTCACACTTAGCCACTGTGTCTCGTGGATGTACAGTTCCCCAGGGGAGAAGGGCTCAGGAAGTCCCCACCTCTCAACTGTTTGTTTCCTTCCAGATGATGACTCCTGGGATCTTGTCACCTGTTTCTGCATGAAGCCCTTTGCTGGCCGCCCCATGATCGAGTGTAACGAGTGCCACACCTGGATTCACCTGTCCTGCGCGAAGATCCGCAAGTCCAATGTTCCGGAAGTGTTTGTCTGCCAAAAGTGCCGGGACTCCAAGTTTGATATCCGTCGTTCCAACCGGTCCCGAATGGGCTCCCGGAAGCTGTTTCTGGACTGATGTGGGGCTGTCGAGGAGATAGGCGGGACTGGAAGGGTCTGGGCTCTGGCCTCCCTTAGTTGAGCACAGAACTCCCAGCTCTGGTGTGGGCAGACCCTGCCACTCAGGTGCCTAAGCAAAGGACAAGCCGTCCGATAGAACTGTACATAGCTCGTGAGCAGATAAAACAGCCAGAGCTGCTGCTCCAGCTGTGTTCTCTGCATTGGAGGCAGACTGGGCACCAGGTCTGCTTCTGCTAACAGTGAGGGCGCAGTCAGTGTTACCCAGTTCCTGCCATTGGGAGCGGTGCTAGCCGTCAGTCCTGTCTCCTCTGTGCTCGGGAGTGGAAGTGTTGTGTTTCCCTGGCTGTTTATTCTCAGTGTTGCTCTTTTATCACAAGTGTCTATACAGCAGCCGTCCAAGTTGCCCACCCCTTTGTGGTCTCACTTCTCTGCCTCAGTTGTCCTTACTGAGCCAGGGAGCTGTATTCTGAGAGGTCTGGTGTCCCCGAGAGGAGCCCTGGGTGTGGGGGGTGAGCGGTGGTTCTTCGGTTTTCACTGTTTAAAGGGACTGTGTAGCCGCTTTTCCACAGAGCAAGGGTTGGGGTGGAGGTGTTCTGTGTTCATAACTCAGTTTCTTGTTTTGCACGATGTAAAAACAAAGCATTTTTTTTTTCACATAATACAGCCCAAAGTATTGGCCACTGTCTTACTGGGTGCCTCATCTCTGCTGGTGGTGGTCGGTCCCCAGGGTGCCCAGCACTGCAGTGGAGCACAGGGTTGCTGTTGAGATAATGGTGAAAAGACTCAGCACTCTGCCTTCCATCCAGATTGGCCTGCTGGGTCTGAGTGAGCGCTGTAACTGCAGCTTGCAGAGTTTAAAGGTGTGAACCGAGCCCTGGTCTGGGAGGCCTGGCTCAGCTCCTGGACACTGGTGGTCCTGGGGCAGGCAGAGGAGGAGGAGGAGGAAGAAGAGGAGGGTGTGGGCTCTGACTCCAGCATTTGCACTGCTTGTTCTTGTTTGGCAGTGGTTGGCAGAGCAGTGGACGCGTCTCATACCCGTGTATCACCCGTGGTCATTAGGCATGAGACAGCAGAGTGGCCAAGTGTGTAACCTTTCTTTCCCTTCCTGGAGCACCTTGGCAGGCAGGGTCACTAGGCATTCTCCCATATCATCCTAAGCACCAAAGGAGCTCAGACGGTAGACTGTAATTTGGCTAATCAGAGCTTTTTTTTTTTTTTTTTTTTTTTTTTTTTTTCCCCTTTTCTTTTCTTTTTTTCTTTTTGGTCTTAGCATCTTTCCCACTTAACCCAGTTTAATTTTTTATTTTTTATTTTTTAACTCCTGTTGCTCATTTTAAGTACAGAGAAGTACTGAGCACTGATGGTTGTGGAGACCTCCAGGGAGAGCTCTGCTAAAGAGAAGGAGCTACCACAGAAACAGTCTTGTCCCCAGACTTCGTGTGGTTCTGACTGGGGCAAGTACCCAGGACAAGTTAGAGAAATTTGCCAAAGACCTGCCCCATGACAGTTCTTGTCCAGTGTCTTCATCCTGAGAATAACCAAAGTTCCAGTAGTTTTTTTTTTAAGTGCATTTAAGATTATGTGTGGTTTTGTTGTGGAGCTGTGGAGCTGGCCATTGTTACATGTGCTCAGAGATTCAATACCTCTGGATACATCTGACATCTCAGTTTCTCTTTGCTTGCTTTGTGTTTTTAAGGGGATCTTTCTGTGTGGGTGGTGTCAGAAGTCAGACACCTTGGTTTGGGGGTAGGTTGAGCTGGGCAGCTGCATTCAGCTTGTTTATGCAAACTGGGCATGACCCTCTAGGGGCTCCTGGTTGATGGCTGATGATGGGAGGGAAAGGTGTCATCCCCAAGAAGACCCTTCCGGTTGGCTTAGGCCAGGCCAGACACAACATCGTTTACATGTTCTGTGTAATTATAAAGTTTATGTGTATAAAGCAAGCTGTTTCTGTGAAACTGTATATTTTGTAAATAAAGATCTTGCTACTTTGAGGTCCACGTCTCCCTAAGTGTCCTGTGCTGAAGAACGCTGTGGGTCGCCTCCGTCACTTGCCGGATGGTGGGTCTGACAGAGCTGAGCTGATGATGGCATTTGGCACAATGAAAGGGACTGACCCCTGATACCCACTCACCAGTTAGCTCTTAGACCGAGGGTGCACTTTTGAAAGGCTTCCCTATTCCTCAATTCCCGTGTCACTTGTCTATTCAGGTGTGCGGTGGGGGAGTGGGGGGTCGGGGACCCCACCTGGCATTTGCTGGAGCCTTCAAAGCCACAGCCTTTAGGCCCTTCGGAGTTTGGGACTGGCCTGGCGACACAGGCCTTGAATCCCAGCACTTGTCCAGCAGAGGCAGGTGGATCTGAGCTTGAGCTGAGTCCAGTGCTACGCATCTTCTGTCTAGTGGTCAACTGGGTACCTCCAGTGGGATCCAAACCTTGTCTGGGAGGCTGAGATGTAGTGAGTTCAAGGCCAGTCAGGCTCTGTACCTCGATATTCTCAGTATATAGTTTATAGCCCTGGAAGCTATAAACTAGTAGCTGAGTTAAGAGTTGACGCTTTTTTTAGTCCAGGTTTTCAAGGTTGTTACTTGGGCACAAGTTCTAGGAGGTATTCCTCTGCCTTAACTCTTCAGGGAGCACGGCAAATCCAGCTTCCAGCACCGGGAGCCTGCAGGCTCCGCCCCTAGGCTCCGCCCCCGAGGCCGCGGAGCCGCCATCTTTTTTAGGGGCAGTGGGCCCATCTCCGAGATGCCGAAGTCTTGCGCCGCCCGGCAGTGCTGCAACCGCTACAGCAGCCGCAGGAAGCAGCTCACCTTCCACCGGTGAGGGATGGGAAGCCGGGACCCGACCCTACGGAACGCTCGCGGGCCTCAGTGCACCGGGCGGGAGATCCGGGAGGCCCACCAGGGTTTGCGGGCGCGGTGGACCGGGACTGCGGGGAGGGGGACGGGCCGGGCGTCAGCGGTGCTCCCGCCTCAGCCCGAGCCCCGCCGCCCCCTCCTCGCCTAGAAGCAGTAGGTGCTCAGTGCAAACTAGATGAGCGTGAGTGGCCTCTGACCGTGTCCCTGCTCCGGCCCCTCGTGCCTGCGTCACTTCGCAGGAGGCCTGGAGGGATGAGTGCACCCAGGATGGCCCGGCCTCATGGCAGAGACTTCGGTTGTGGGAAGGTGGTGGATCCCCTGTGCTGCAGCCCCGGGACCTCTTCTCCCAGCACGACTCTTGCTGAGCCGTGTCCAGGGAAGCACCTTTCAAGGCTCAGGCTTCGAACGATGTCTGGATGTCTGTGCCTCCAGGGCTCAGTTCCCCACGTCCTGGCAGCCCGCACACTGCGTGCTCGCCCTCCCCGCCCCCAGTACACTGTCTTAATGCTTCTACTGAAGAGTAGCAACCACAGAAAAATGCTCACCTCAGCAGCCCACAGAAGACTGCTGGTACCCACTTACAGTCTTCTCCTACCTGCCCACAGGGAGAGAGAGAGGCTGCATGTGACCTGCATTGATGTGGCCAGGCTTGAGCCTTCAATGGAATCTTTACTTTTCTAACTTCGGGGCCCAGCGAGAGTCATCCTTGCCCTACGTGCACCATTTGAGTTCTTTTCTGCATAGTATTCCATGGAACACGTGCCAGAATGTACATTCTGCATCGAAGGGCTTCTGGGTGGCTGCGTGGGTAGTTATCAAGGGACTTGGCTCTCCTGTCATGTTGCCACAGACTCAGGAATACAGTCCCCTCTGTTCGCTCTCATTTTTTTTTGTTTTTAAATTAAATTGATTTGTGTGTAGAAGAATCACATCACGCTCTTGCCATGTCTCCCATGGGATGGTCAGAGGACACTGTCTCTTTCTGTTTCGTGGGGCCACGGGGATTTTGCCAGGCACCTATCTCAATAGCTACCCCCTCCCTTCTTTTGAGACAGGGCCCTTTTCTGTGGCTCTGACTGTTCTGGAACTCACTATGCATTCAAAACTGGCTTTGAACGTTCAGAAATACCCCATTCCTCTAACGCTGGGATGTTGGCATCCTGTCTGGGAGACTTTGTTTTACATTGCCATTGGGGACGGAGCTCAGGCCTCCAGGAGTAGTGTGTAGACAGGTGCTCCACACACCGCCACATCTTTAAACTTGTTTGTTTTGGTTTTTCTCAAGACAGGGTTTCTCAATGTAGCCCTGGCTATCCTGGAACCTAGAGACCAGGCTGACCTTGAACTCAGAGCTTTGCCTGCCCCTGCCTCCAGAGTTTAAAGCTCCAGGGATTAAAGCTGTGGGTCACCACTTAAGTGTTTATGACACAATCATTGCACATCCTGGTAGACTTCCTGAGGACAGTTTTGATCTGTGTGTACCCCATGCTTTGCCGTCTCTCCTGTGTCTACCGTCTTTATCCTGACTTCATCCTGCTTCAGGCCGGCATTGCTTCTGTTTGAGAGGGCCTGCACGGCTTTGTCTTAAATGAACTCCCAGTAGCTTTGACTGGGCCGGTCTCTTTCCACGTGATTCCTTGGGCGCATCCTGACCTTTGCCCCAGATCTGCCCTGTCAGTCTCCATCCGAAGTCCTCCCCACTTCCTACACTGAGTGCTGCCTGCCATGCTCCAGATGGAGCTGCTCAGGGCTTCTCCCTAGTGCTGAGATCCCCCAGGCTGGCAGGCTCTGAGGGACATCCGTAGGCATGGGTGCCCATCTACCGCTCTGAGTTCAGCCGTCTGAAGAGTGCCTTGAACTTGACACCTAACTCATCAAACTTGTGTTCACCCAGCCTTGGCCCTCCGAGGACCCTCCTCCGATCCTCCTCGGACCTCTGGAGCTCCTCCTCCTCCTCCTCCTCCTCCTCCTCCTCCTCCTCCTCCTCCTCTTCCTCCTCCGTCAAGGCAAACCTTGATACCTGGCTTTTGCTTTTCCTTTCTCCTCCTCTTCCTCCCACCCCTAAGTTCCCCTCTCCAGCCTCAGCTGTCCTGGAAACTCACTCTGTAGACCAGGCTGGCCTCAAACTCAGAGATCTGCCTTCCTCTGCCTCCCGAGTACTGGGATTAAAGCCATGGGCCAGCACCACTACCTGGCTGTCTTTGTTTTTTGACACTGTCTCATTCTATAACTCAGGCTGCCCCTGAACTCCCATCAGTTCTGCATCAGCCTTCCAAGTGCTGGGTTGCAGACTTGAGTGGCTTACTAACCTAGCGTTGGACTGAGTGCCTTGCTCTGTCCTCTGCTCCTTTCCCGGCTCTCTCTCCTCATCTAGAACCTACAGTAATGCCCCTGTTACCTAAATCAAGCCCTCTGTGTGTCATGTGGTCCTTCTTCCTCCAGGTGCCCCAGCCAGACCAACATCTTTGTCTCCTGCCCCCACCCATCCTTTGTAAAGGCCACCGGGCTTGTCTTCTCCCTTGCTGCAGGGCCTGTTCAAATGTCATCTCGGCCGGCCCTGATTACCTACCACAGGGCTTCTTCCTGTTGTTTTCACCTGCTCCCGCCCTCACAGCCCAGCCGCCTCAGCCAGCCTTGCTCCTGTTTTAGGTGCAGGCTCCTGAAGGGCAGGGACTTGGTCCTTTCCACTGCCACCTTCTGGCAGGAAACCAGAGACCGGCAAGCGGCAAGCTCTTGAAGGACCAGAGGTGTCTCCTAGCATGTGCTTTGGAAGTGTAGCTCTCTTGGGCTCTTTGCCCATGTTTGTGAGCCTGGGATTTATATGTATGTCGGTAGAAGGCACGGTCAGAGTGTCTGGATGACTAACAACGTGGATTATTGAGTTTCCAAAGCCGTGCCATTGCTGTGCCCACAGGTTCCCGTTCAGCCGCCCGGAGCTGCTGAGGGAGTGGGTGCTTAACATTGGCAGGGCGGACTTCAAGCCCAGGCAGCGCACAGTCATCTGCTCCGAACACTTCAGACCTGAGCGCTTCAGCGCCTTCGGGAGCCCAAGAACCTGAAGCACAGTGCTGTGCCCACGGTGTTCGCCTTTCAGAACCCCACACAGGTAGGGTGCTGGTCTGACATCCAGCCAGGGTGTGTGTGTGTGTGTGTGTGTGTGTGTGTGTGTGTGTGTGGAGAGGGGAGCTTAAAAGGGTTTGCAGTGGGACTGAGGATGTAACTCACTTGGTAGACTAATGGCTTAGCATGCAAGAAGCCCTGGGTTTGCCATTTGGTGGTGGCACGTTTCTTTTTTTTTCCCATTTTTGTTTGTTTGTTTTTCGAGACAGGGCTTCTCTGTGTATTTCTGGCTGTCCTGGAACTCACTCTGTAGACCAGGCTGGCCTCGAATTCAGAAATGGCGGCACACGTCTTTAATCCCAGTACTTGGGAGACAGAGGCGGGTGGGTTACTGAGTTCGAAGCCAGCCTGGTTTACAGGGTGAGTTCCAGAGCAGCCAGGGCTACACAGAGAAACCCAGTTTCTTTTTCTTTTCTTTTTTTTTTTGTTTTTGTTTTTGTTTTTGTTTTTTGAGACAGGGTTTCTCTGTGTAGCCTTTGGCTGTCCTGGAACTCACTCTGTAGACCAGGCTGGCCTTGAACTCAGAAATCCGCCTGCTTCTGCCTCCCAAGTGCTGGGATTAAAGGCGTGCGCCACCACCGCCCGGCACAAACCCAGTTTCAAACAAAACAAAACAAACAAAAAAAACAAGATAAGACCCTGCTAGAAAGAAAGAAAAAAAATAATTTAAAGCTCCTTTAAAGTTTATCATGTGTGCTGAAGACGGGCTGTGGGTTTTTTTTTTTTTTTTTTTTTTTTTTTTTTGGCAGAGGTGGTTGTCTAGCATGTACAAAGCTCTGGGTTCGATCCCTAACACTGCATACATGGGCTATGGCTGTGTGCAATCACGGTGCTCCAGAGGTGGGGGCAAGAAGATCAAATACTCAGCCAGCCTTGGGACCCTGTCTTAGAACAAACAGGAAAGCCAGGTGGTTGCCCATAATCTCAGCTCTTAGAAGGCAGAGGCAGGAGGATTGCCACAGATTCCAGCCTGCAGCACATAGTGTGTCCTAGGACTTGTTTGCAGATACAGTGCAGTGTGACAGTTCTTAGTGTGATGGAAGAACAGGACTGGCTGAAAGAGGTCTGAGCATTCTCAGATCTCCAGTTTAACTTCACAGTCCTCAGTCTTCCCCGCCCCCCAACATTGAATTGGTGAGAAGCTGCAGACGGCCACTGGGGCCACTGTGGCAGGGACTTCGAATCTGCTTCGAACCTTTCCCTCGCAGGGCGCTGTAGGCCAAACGTCCACTGAGGGTGGTTACCAGGCTTCAGGGGATGCAGTTGGTTCCGGTCCTTGGCGCTGTAGCCTGTCTGGGTGCCACTGCCCCAGCGAAGCGAGTGTGAGCAAGGCTGGATTCAGTCAGTACTATTAGGTGTGGCCCACTTTAAGCTGAGCTAGGAGACTTGGGTGCCCTTAGGGCACCGCCTGGCCCATGATTAGGTTCCACTGTGTCCTGCTGAAGCAGAGCTATGTCTTCATTGGTATGGGAGAGAAGAGAGACCTCCTAAGAGAGCTGAGTGCACCAGGGCTCTCCATATCCCAGAGTGCTGTGTGGTGGCTGCTTCCTGGTCGGGCAGTGCTCACAAGCTTGAGTCTGGTGAAAGGTGAGGATACTCCCTGGAGACAGCAGGGTTCTGAGTTCAGGGTGCTTTCCCCAGGGAAGCTGTGGCCTCAGGCTTCCTCCTCCTGCTGTGAGAGCTCAGTGCATCACAGACTAGAGACTTGGACTTGGTGGGAGGGAGGGAGGGAGGGAGGGAGGGAGGGAGGGAGGGAGGGGAGGAGGGATAGGCGGGCTCTTGACTACAGAGACACAGGGCAGGGCCAGGACCTCTGTGCAGGGATTACTCAGGGATGGACAGCGGCAGCTGTAGGATCTGGTGTCTGCCAGCTCAGCCAGCCTGACTCCGCCTGCTGTTCCCAGGTCTGCCCTGAGGTGGGGGCTGGTGGGGACAGCTCTGGGAGGAACATGGACACCACACTGGAAGAACTTCAGCCTCCAAACACGGAAGGCCCCGTGCAACTGGTAAGACCCTGGGTACGAGTGGTCTCAGAGGGGCATATTTTGATGCAAACAAAATGAAGAAACCCAGTGCCCCAGAGGACCCAGCAGGAACAGTGGGATAGGTGGCTGAGCTTCAGAGCTTCTAAGTAAGACCACCATGATAGCTCCTCAGGATTTCAGAAGGGGAAATGGGCTGGAGCAGCTATGGGGCAGCTATGGCCCCAGCTCGTGCCTTCCTGCTGAGGACACTAGGCTCTTCCTCAGTACTCACTGACCTCTGTCCTCAGGTCTTACCAGATCGAGAAGCAATGGAGGCTGCGGAGGCCGCTGGCCTGCCCGCCAGCCCTCTGGGGTTGAGGAGGCCCCTTCCGGGACAGCCGTCCGATCCGGGGCAGCCGTCCGATCACAGCTACGCCCTTCTGGACTTGGATACCCTCAAAAAAAAACTCTTCCTCACGCTGAAGGAAAACAAGAGGCTTCGGAAGCGCCTGAGAGCCCAGAGGCTGCTGTTGTGGAGGACATGTGGCCGTCTGAGAGCCTACAGAGAGGGACAGCGGGGACAGAGGGGTCCACGTGCCAGACGGCCTGCACAGGGAAGCTGAGTGAGCAGGCTCTGGGATGTGGGGGCGGTGGCAAGACACCCTAGCAGGAGGTGGTGTTCAGCCCTGCTGCGGACGCTTCTGCTGCTGCTGCTGCTGCAAGGTGCCTTGGTGGTGTGGATAGGAAGCTGTGACAGGCTGTTGTCAGGTGGGGGTTGGGGGGCCCGAGCACTGTGGAGTGAGATGCAGTCTCAGGTCTCCTGGGCTGAGGCTGCCACCTGTGGGACAGCAGCAGTGACCAAATGTGAGCTGTCACAACCCTGTCAGAGATACTTCCCAAGGGAGAGGTGGTCGTTCTTACAGCCTTCGGGGTCCTTACTGTTTCCCCATAGCAGCCATTCTGATGGTCGGCAGGGCAAGGGTTCCCCATCAGCCTGTATTTCTGAGTGACTCTTTTTCTGCCTGGTTTGTGTGAATCTGGAATAAATCCTTTGAAGTCTCCATGCAGGCTGTCACTTAGTTGTCCCCTTGCTGCTTAGAACTCTCTACCCTATAAAGGACAGACAGGGTGTGACTACCTTGACTACAGAACTGACTTAAAGAAAACAAAGGTTGGGTTTGGGCTGCTGCATTGACTTGGGCGGGCCCAGTGGTTGAGCCCTTGCTCTTGCAGAGGACCCAGGTTCAGTTCCCAGCTCTTACATGATGGCCCATAACCACCCATAACTCCAGCTCTAGGGGAATCTATGTGTTCCTTGGACCTCTGGGGGCTCCATGGAAACACATAGTACACACAAAGAATATTCAAAAAAACCCTGTGACTAGAGGCACACCTGTAACTCAGGCATTCAGGAGGCTATGTCAGGAGGATCGTGAGTTTTGGGCCAGAATAAACCACATAGCCAGACTACTTCAAATGCAAACATGGCATCTTAGGTCTAGCTTCCTTATCGTGAGGTTCTGTATCTCAGGTAGACATTTAGCACAGCTTCAAGTCGCAGCCAGTGGTCTAAGCTAATGCAGGGAGGGGAAGGCACCTGGCGCGTGGTGGCTCACTGTCCCTTGGTAACACGCACAGATGGACAGAAGCGGCCTCAGCTTTTAGGTCAGCTTTATTGTTGGGCAGTGCTGCCACAGTCAGCTTCAGACAGAAGGGGCAGCAGTGCCCAGGGAGCCACAGGGCACTGAGGCAGGGCTCATGCAACGGTAGACACTGCAGCCAGTCTGTGGGGCAACAAAACATCCTCAAAGAAAAGAAAAGAAAAAAAAAAGAAAAAAAAAAAAGAAAAAAGAAAGAAAAAATTAGAGTTGAACTGCTTTTTAAAAACTGAAGGGTCTTGAGAATGGCTGAGGCAATGCCTGCCTTCAGCAGTTACCTCTGCGGGGCAACACCTGCTCAAGTGTAGAGCCTCCGCATCCAGCAGGTGTGCACCAAAAGGGATCTGAGAGCAGACTCCCTAACGGGACCCTGAGGCCTGGCAGGCAACAGTGCCACCTGCTGGACATTCACTGGAAGTGCAGGAGCCTGGGTCAGCCTTGGATCCATAACCAGTATTTGGCAGATTCATGCCTGCCCCCACTCCTTACAAAGGTTCCCTCCTTCCAACACCACTCTAGAGGAGGGTGTCCTGAAGGCAGGACAGGTGTCTCGTGTGGGGTGAAGGGTCCACTGGCAGCAGGGCCTCTTCTCTTAGCAATGTGGGCAGTGGGCTGGACAGTGCACCTCGGGACTTTGGGTCTCCCCTATCTGTTCCAAGCCAGGGCCTGGAGGAATGATTTAAGAAGCTGTAAAGGTGGGAAGAAAAGAGACTAGTTTCCAAACCCATTGTTCTCAGATAAAAAGCAGTTTTATAAACCCGCAGTCCTCTCCAGTCCATTCAGTGACGCTTCAGAAGAGAGAGGTGGCTTGTGGGAAGTCTACTGAGCAGCACACGGCACACCTTCCTTCCTTTCCATGCTTCCCATGAGCAGCGTGGGCTTCAGGAAGAGCAGTCCCATGTGTGAGGGCAGAATGCTCCAAATGCGTCCAGAGAGCTGCTGTGTACAGCCACGCGTGAGGGCCCACGGGTGTGACCTCCAGAGTCAGCTCAGGCCCTGCCCTCCAGGAACATGATCCCTGGGGAAGGACACGGCCGTGCTGCCGTCTGGCCAGGAAGCTCCTCAGTCCTACCCACAGCACCATGAAGCCAGGCTGTCTGCATGTCCCTTCACATAATTGATACAGTGCCACCTTCTGGAGAAATAAACTAAAAACATCTCATGTCTGGGTTTTTCCTGCTTCCAAATTTGTAGCCTCCTAGGAAAAGGTTTCTGTAGCCTCCTTCCTCAAGGTTCCCAAATGGTTTACCCGTCTGTGTCGATCCTGTGAGCTGGGAAAGAAAAGAACAAGTCAGGCTAGCAAACTGCCAGGGAAGCCTCCTCCACCACCTCCTGCAGCCCCTGGCCGGGCTAGGAGCCCCTGCTGCCGCTGCCGCTGCTCCTGAGGTTTTGGCCCTGGCTGGCCTGGGTCTCAGAGATCACACTCAACTTTAAGCAACTGCTTCTGTGCCCAAGAAAAAGGGCGTCACTTTTACAGAGCCACTCACAGCTATGGCCAGGTGCCACATCTCCCAATCCCCTGTTAAAGTTTTTGTGTATGGTGTTCTGTCTGAACAAACCACATGCTTGCTTGGTGCCATGGTCAGAAGATGGCGTCAGATCCTGAAACTGGAGTTACAGATGGTTGTGAGCTACCGTGTGGGCGCTGGGAACTGAATCTGTGTTCTGCTCTGAGCTGCTGGGCTGTGTCTGGCCCTTTTCTTTCTTTTTTCTTGAGTTTCACTATGTAGCCCAGGATGACAGAATCCGCATAGCTCAGCCTCTTGGGTGCTCAGAGGATCACACCTAGCCAAGAGTCTACTCCAAACACACCAGCTCCAGCCAAGTCTCTGAGCAAAGCATCTCTGCGTCTTTGGGACCCCAGTAGCTGTCACCTCACACACTCAATGACAGGGCAGGTGGCAGAGCAAGAGGCAGCTACTCACACTGCTTTGGTATCCTCAGGGCCTCACTGTCAGGCACCATGACCTGGTGGAGCACGCCTCGGAACTGGTACAGCACGCGAAGGCTCTTCTCCTCCCCAACACATGGGTCATAGAATCCCGGCAGCCCGGCCTGCACACAAACAGAGGGTCAGGTCAGCCCCTGAGCCCTGCACCACTCCCCTCTACCAGAGGCTGCGCACAGCCTGGATGAGGACACACACTCTGGAGCCTGACGAAGGAACGAGAATTTAGTTTACTTAGATAGTGCCAGACTGGTCCTTGAGCCCCTTGCTCAGTCCAGCCCGAAGCCTGCCAGACATAGCCCACAGCCTCTTTCTGGAACCCAGCAGACAAAGGAAATACAAGCACAGGAAGGCTTTGCCAGATGTTTGCTGACACCTGGCAGCTCAGTGGCTCCAGCACAGAAGCTATACAGGCACTGAGGCCTGACTGTCCTTGTCACGTGGATGGATCTGGACCCTGGGAGCAGGGGGCCGAGGTGAGCTGGTGCTGTACCTTGGAGGCTTCGGTGAGGATGAGCTTGGAGTCCTTCACCAGGCACTGCAGGGGCACGGTCACATCAATCACCTTTGCCTTCTCGTTCTTCCTGCTCCTGTCATTCACAAACTTCCCGTACCAGGCGTTCACGATGATGAGCCCTGGGGACAGAGCAGCAGGGGCTGACACAGGCCATCTCGACACTCCCCTCTGCCCATCTGAGAACCCCGGTGCCTGGCCCGGCCCGGCGAGGGCACACCCGCCTTCTCACCCATCCGGGACTCCTCAGCTTCTATTATTCTCCGGACAGACTCCTGCATCAGCCGAACCTAAGAGAGAAGATGTTGGGGACCCTGGGCTTGTTTTTGTCAGAGCACGATAAACATCCAGCTTGTGTTCATGTCAGTACGTCTAGGCAAGAACCGAAGGGAAAGGGGCAAACGATGCGGCCTCAGCCCAGCCTTCGGAAGGCTGGAGCTCTGAGACCTATTTGAGACACTGTTGGAGTCACCTAACAAGGCACAAGCCCACTTGAAGACAGCAGTGGAGGGACAGTGCCCGTCTTTCTCCTTAGTGATGCTGTACATGCAGGAGATGGATGAGAAAACTGTAAACATGGTCAGTGTTTAAGAATAAAGAGATACACAGTGATGAACTCAAGGCTAACCTGGGCTACATATTAATTATGGTGTCATTGTGAGATCCTGCCTCAAAATACACTTTGAGTGAGCAGCTGGACCCATGTTCTCTGTGGAACCTTCAGCTGGGCAGAGCCGTGCGCTGCTCCACCAGCGGCATGGTTGCCATGGGACATGCATGGGCTCACGTGGTCTCTGGGTGTCACAGCACCCATGGCTGCACCCTGGTATTAAGCCATGAGCTCCTGCTCCCTTGCCCCCGTAATAGCACAAGGAGGAGGAGACCAGGGCCATAGGCGCCATGCTACAGAGCCGAGCTGCTGGGACTCTGGAGCTTGTCCACCCCAGGGCACAGAGCATGCCCCCGAGAAACAGGAAGCGGTTAAGTAAAGTCCCTGGGCTCTGTCACAGCCCTAGCTTCAGCAGCATGGGCTAGGAGGGTGTGGAGGTTTGCCCTTGCCCTGTGCTCTGCGTAGCGGCAGTGGGACACTCACAGCGGCCTCTGCCTCTTGCTTCTTCTGCAGGATGTCGCTGGCTGTGTTCTCTCTCTGCTTTTCCAGTTCCCTTAGAGAAGCAACCACAAGTCACTCTACAGCGAGCGGACTGCGCCCCCTGCTGGACTGAGCCCAGAGTGCAGTCTGTGATCTTAATTGGATTTCTACTTCTAGAACTTAAAAGACACTTCCAAAACAACCCCAGGCTAGACTATGCATCTTCCTTTAGCTTGAGATCGCCTTCCTTGTCCACCTCCTTGATGGAGAGCCCTGAACTGCTGTGTCCTTGGGAGACAGCTCGGGCAAGCAGGGTGATTCAGACTACTATGGACGCACATAAATACCTGTTCCTACAGCAAAGGTCGGCCCACACAGTCGTGCCAGTGACCTGATGAACACACTCTCTACTCTTGGTCTTAAATATCAAAACAACAGGGTCCCTACACTGGAGTAACTCAGAGGTCACAGGTAGCCAGGGGGCACCCTGTCCCTCCTCTCAAGCTTAGCATTTCTGAGCTTAACAAAGGGCCTCTCCGTTTTCTGAGAGATGCTTAGAGTCAGTTTTGGCTCAGAGAGCTCCCACAACAAACTGCACAGCCGGCCGTTCTGCGCAGCACAGACCTGATCCAGCCCAGTCCCAGCTCAGTGACAGGTGCCATGTCTACGATTAAAGAGGGGGAGAGAGCATTTCTGTTATCCTGTTTAGAGCCTCAATCTAGTCACTTCTGAAAGTGGGACTGGCTGGCCAGGGAGGGGAGCACAGTTCCCTGTGGCTGCTGCGGCTGGCTGACTAGTACCTGTCAGGACCCAGGCGCCATGCCAAGCACTCTGGGCACTAACTTGTCACATTTTTCCAGTTCTCTCTCCAGTTTAGAATAGACGGAGGTGCGGGATCTCCATGTAAAACTCACCTCTCTTTCTGAGCCCTGAGGTATGGTCTGATGATCAGCCGGTGCACTGCCAAGTAGACGACCAGAGGCCCCACGGTGGCGTAGAACACAGCACTGGGGAGCAGCTGATCCGTCAGATGGATAGGGAAGAAGTAGGTCTGACTGGCCCTGTTCAGCCTGGGAGGGCACAAGAGCAAAGCCCACAGGACGGGTCAGGTCTTCCAGGGAGGAGAGCTGGGGTCTCTCAGCAACCAGTACACCAGGTCCAAGGCTGAGCTGAGGATGTGTGATACTTAACTGGTGTCCAAGGCCTCAGAGGAGAGGAAAGCAGTCCCAGAGACAGCCTGCGTAAGTGAGGTGTTTCCAACAAGTCAAGGCCTTCAGAAGGCACAGATTAAATTGGTCAGATGGAGAGCATAAAGGGACTTCCTGGTTGTAGACTATTTATTAGAAAGGATTCAAGCCTGGCATGGTGACACACATCATTAAGCCCAGCAATGGGGATGCAGAGGCCTTGGGTCTTTGTGAGTTTGAGATTGGCATGGTTTATCTAATGAGACCCTGTCTTAAAAAAGATGGAAAGGGTCGGGCGGTGGTGGCGCACGCCTTTAATCCCAGCACTTAGGAGGCAGAGGCAGGCGGATTTCTGAGTTCGAGGCCAGCCTGGTCTACAGAGTGAGTTCCAGGACAGCCAGGGCTACACAGAGAAACTCTGTCTCAAAAAACAAAACAAAACAACAACAACAACAACAACAAAAAGATGGAAAGGATTCGTTACCAGTAGGCAGGTGACAGAAACAGACCAACACTGAGAAATCTCAGACTTAAACACCCCTTGAAACACAGTCAACAAAACAGCAAGGTTAATACAACGTGATACAGAAAAGCTCTGTTTATAAAAAATTAAATTCATTTAGATTTGAGTTCTACCTCCAAGACTCCTAGTGTCCATACAGACACTTGGAAATCTGAGCTCTACCACACTCAGGTCAGGGCCGAGGGACGGCCGACCCACATAGACAGTTCATGGTAGAGGCGGCTTAGCAGTTACAACATGCATCTTCTTCCAAGTTCAGTTCCCAGCAACTGCAGCTGGAGGCTTGGAGCTGCCCAGCTCCAGGGGATCTGACGCCTCTGGCCTCCAAGACACCTTGCACTGGTGTATAGAGCCACACTCACACACGTAATTAAAAACAACAAATCTTTTAAAAGTTCAGTTTAAACAGTTTAATATCACAGCAAACAGGTGACAGCCTCTCCCTGGGAATTCTCGCAGAAGTGCTCAGACCGAGCCCAGCTCTGAATACAGTGCCCGAGCTGTCAATGTGGCAATTCAGATGAAGAGGGCTGAGTACACAAAACCTGACCACTAGGTCCCAGGAATCCCAGCTCAGAGATGTAAAATGGTAGTGTTTCTGCAAAAATCTACTATTTGATTTATGTGTATGAGTGCTTTGCCTGCATTATGTCTGCAATTGCATGCAGAACCTGCAGAGGCCAGAAGGAGGAAGTTGGATTCACTGGACCTTGAATTACAGTTTAGTACTCCCTTTTTTTTTTTTTTTTTTTTTTTTTTGGTGGATACCTGGGTATGGAGGTCAGAGACAACTTCAGGTGTCAATCCTAAGGAGTTGCTTCCTTTTTCTTTTCCTTAGACAAGATCTCTCAATGGCCTGGAAGGTGGCTAGCAGGCTAGGGTAGGTCTGTCTCTACTGTCTCAATGCTAGGTTGCAGCGTATGCTGTCACACTGGACTGCTCACATGGATTCCGGGGGATCAAACCAAGTCCTTGCAAGCACCTTACTGATGCTAGGACTGAAGACATGACTGTCTGATATGAATGCCACATAAACAGCTGTACACTGCACTGTCTGCATCTGTACACCTCTTCCTCCCCTATTCCTGACCGCAGCTGGCTTAAGTCCATACATGCGATTATCCATGGGTATGAGGACACTGTATGCAGAGTTAGATATTTGGAAGCAGGCCAAGATGGGGCTCTTGAGGTGACAAGGTTGGAAATACAGCACAGCCGTTCCTTGGGATTCATGGGGTATGGGTTCTAGGGCGATACCAAAACTGTAGATGATGGTACTAAAAACATGGGCCACATGGGGAAGACCCACACAGACAAGGACTGAGCCCCACAGAGTTGCCTGTTTGGGAGACAGGAAGAAACAGCTAGAAAGAAATCAGAGCTACTACAGCTTGGTGTCCAAGAGTTCTGGCACAGAGCAGTCAAAGACAGGTCAGAGAGGCAGAAGCTGCTAACACCAAGGCAGAAGAACGTGGATAGCTACCTACCCTTCTGCATGCAAAGCAAGATTCCAGGCGGCCAAAGGCTACCTCCAGAGAGGGCTGGGAAGATGCCTAACTGCAGTACAATAGACACATGAGCGAACCAGGAAGCTAGATGTATACACGTCTGAAATCTCAATACTGAGGTAGCTGAAACAGGAGGATCCCAAGTTTGAGTTTCAGGTTAGCCTTGGCTATATGACTGTATCTCAAACAAAACATCCAAACCCTAGGCAAACTCACATGGCATGACTCAAGGACTGAGCAGCATGGAGAAAGGTGTGCTGGCATGCTGTCAGACAAGGTGTCTGATGCTGCAGATGCCCAGGGTGGCACTGGGCAGGCACAGGGCAAGCCACCGGGCAGGTTTGGTGAGGGCGCAGTGGTCGTGTATCACCAGGGAAGGTGGATACTAGGCCTGCACGAACTCACTGCCATGCCTGTGCTCCCCTGACCTCTGCTCACATAGCCCAGACAGAAGCAATGGCACACTCAAGAGTTAAACCCCATGCCTTGGTCAGCATGGGTCAGGCTCAACTTACTTGACTTTGAGAGAGACACCCTGAGGGACGCCAATGCTCACAGCTGCCCCCAAGACGCTGTGTCGGGAGATCTTCCTCTCGGCTCCATACTCCACTATTGTCCCAAAGAAGCCTGCCCTGCGGGGGCACAACAGGGCTGCTGGCATCCACGGTCAGAGCCCTCCTGCCCACCAGCCGCTGAGTCCCTATACCCCCTCCCAATCCACATCACGCATGGGAGCAGACCCACGATGCCCCTGGGGTAACAGCAGACCTGGGAGCCCCTGGAGGGTCTCTAGCCATCCCACCCAGCAAGAGGCAATCAGGGCATCACATATGAGAATGACATGCAGGTGCCAATCACAGCTTCTCCCTGAGAGCCCTCCACAGAGCCGGGCCACCTGTGCCAGCAAGGCCGAGACTTACTTGAGGGACCCTTTCACTCGTGTCTGGTCGTCATCCTGGAACTTGTGCTGGTAACTGATGAGTGCAAAGGAGTGAGGGATCCCCAGCTGGAGAGGAGGAAAGCATGCAGGGTCAGCCTCCCAGTGTGGAGGACGGTGCCTTGCTGTCTGCCCCGCTGGGCATCTGCAGGCAGGGGGCTACTCAGCCACTATCAGTGTAATGAATTCTGGGCGATGTCAGCAATCTGCCACTGTATGATCTCACACAACTAAGGAACCAGAGACACCATTGGGTGACATGGTCTCACCCTCAAGTTCACCACAGGCAGAAATGCTACAAAGCACAACTAGAAACTCGGAGATTTCTAGACAGAGTACAGTATATTAGCCTCTCATAAAAACCTGAGCCTGTGCAGCCAGGAGGAACTGAGGGGCATTCACTCTCAGAGACCCGCTTCCCATCGGCTTCTCTCCACCCCCTCCCACCCTCCCTGCCCGCCTCCCCCCTGCACCCAAGAGCACCATTCTGATATAAGAAAGTGAAGCTACTCTAAAACGATCTGAACACATCCACCTGGGTGCTGGAGATACCCTCCTTCAACACTAAAGGCTGGTCACTGCGGAGTGTGCCCTCAGGGCTTAGAAGCATGAGGAGCCACCCCCTCAACACGAGATTGCAGCTCCTCTACTCACGCACCTGCAAGGCCACAGTGAAGTGGCAGGTCTTAGTGTCCCGGACGATGCTAGTGTTCATGGCTGACTGGATACCCCACCGCCACTGCAGGTAGCCCACAGTGTTCTTGTCCAGGTTCCGAGCTAGGACAGTGGTAAGGCCGGGCCGGAGTCCACGGGATGAAAACTGCAGAGCACAGTTCGTCGTCACAAAGCTGAGGGGACACAGACAGAAAGGGTCCAGCTGTTGTGGGCTTTTAGCTCTCTTCTTTCGGGTTCTCTCGTCAGGCTGGACATCTCTCTAAGCCAGGAGAGCAGCAGCGCAAGGCACAGGAAGCATAAGTCTCGGATCCTCCCTGGGGACCCTCACTCCCCGTCATCCACCGTCAGAGCCCCTAAATGTTGTACGCTGAGCTATCAGAAGGCAGTCCTGGGGCTCAAGACAGTGATCCTGAAATTGCTGAACTGGTGCATGCCAGCCTCCAAGTGACATCGACATGAACACAGAGGAGAGCCGCCCACCTCAACCACATGCCACACTAAGTCACAAGTCCTGGGTAGAGCCCTTGCAGGTGTGTGCGTGTGTTTTATGTGTGAATGTTTTGTCTACACTCACCTGTGTGTACCACACGCATGCCTGTTCAGTCCACTGGAACTGGGTTGCAGGTGACTGTGAGCTGCTATGTGGGTGTGAGGACTCAAACATGGGTCCTCCTAGGAGCACCCAGTGCTCCTAACTGTTGAGCTGTTTCTCTACACACCCCTTTTAAACCTGCCCGAGGGATCCTGATATTCATCCCTGTTGGGAACTAGTTTAACTGAAATGACAGAAAAGTGGCTTCCCAGGAAGGAAGCTGGACAAAGGAAGAGGAGCCCCACCTTCCGGTTCTAGAAGACTTTTCAACAGTGAAGAATGAAGCCCAACGGCTGCTGCTGTTCAGACACAGCCCAGCTTTCCCTGTGAGTCTACGCAGTCTCATCACTTCTCTCTGGAGACAACACTGTGCCATGAAGGTGACAATACACTTTTTTTTTTTTTTTTTTTTTAAGATTTCTGTATTTATTTTATGTATGTGAGTACACTGTAGCTGTCTTCAGACACACCAGAAAAGGGCATCGGATCCCTTTACAGACGGCTGTGAGCCACCATGTGGTTGTTGGGATTAGAACTCTGGTCCTCTGGAAGAGCAGTCAGTGCTCTAACCGCTGAGCCATCTCCCCAACACTAACTTTTAACTATTATTACTCTATATTCCCTCCCAGGGGCTTCCCTCAGCTAAAAGAATAAGAGCCAATTCCTCAGTCTCTACAAGACCCAGCCCAATGTCTGCCATCTTTTTGAAAGTCAGCCATGTTCTGCTTCTGCCAACATGAGGTAGGGCTCCAGCTGAGAGAATGAAACAGCTAGAGTCCCAAGACAAAGCTCAGAGAAGCCAAGAGACACAGGAATGTGACCCTGTCCCAAAGAGAGGAAAACCATCTGGTGGGTAGATAAGTTAGACCCTGGACAGAGAGGGAGAGCATGCCACAGGGCTGCCTCTTCTGGGGGACAGGGTCTCACATAATCCACAGGCCGGCCCTGGACTCTCAAATGCTGGATTACAGGCATTTACAACCATGTTTGCCTTTCCTGTTTTCTAAGACGGGGTCCATAGGTCCACACTATCTTAAATCTGTAATGCTCCTGCAGCAACCCCACAGCAGTGGGGATCATGGGCACACACCACTAAACTTGACCTTACCCAGCAACTCTCTGTTCTGTCACAGTCTTCTGTGTCCCATGGCCTCAAACTCTGTGAATAGCCAAGGACAGCCCTCAGCTTCTGACCGTTTTTTCTGTGTCTGCATTACTTACTACATGCTTGGTTCAACTCAGCAACTTTCAGGACTGAGTCTGGAAGTGGCCATGCAGTAGGGAGTCCTGGATGGAGACATGGCTGATCTAATGTTCTACCTCAGTGAGGACAGGTTAGCCCTGGCTGGCCTAGAACTTAGTATGTAGACCAGGCTGGCCTTAAACTCAGAGGTCCACTGCCTCTGCTTCTGAAGTGCTGGGATCAAAAGTGTGTGCCACCCCCTTGCCTTCTCTGTTCTTAATGACAGCTGTGATGAGGTCAGTCCCCTCAAGCTTCTGCTACTGTGACTTCCCACTACAATGGACTGTTCTCTGGAACTGTGTGCTGAAATAAACCCTTCCCCCACTAAGCTGCTTTCATTGGGTGTTGTTACAGCAGCCGGGAAGGACAGAAGCCTAGAGAGTGGGTCGTCTCTATCAGCTACAGAGGCCACAACACCCACCACATGTGGCCAAGTCCACCAGACCAGGTGGTCCCACGGCCTCTGGGGGTGGGGGAACCCACACAGCTAAAGTTTCACGGTCCTCCACGATCACGGTCCTCACAGGGTTTGAAGGCAAATGGTCCCAAGCTGGGAAGCCTCTCAGCACAGAAGAAGTCTGCTGGGGCTAGGCTATACTTTCTAATACAGATCTCTCTCCGGCTGCAGGCTGCCCATGGCCCTTGTCCAACTGTGCTCACACACGAGTAACCTCAGATGTTGATCACAAGAACCCACAGGCTCTAAGACCCTAAGTTAGCAGAGCACCAAAGAGGAGTCATTGTGTGTATTTACCATCTGGATGTGAGGTTACGGAACAGCTTGAGACCAAACAGAGGCCCCTGCAGATCTCCAGCTCCAAACTCCAACTGTGGGAAATAAACAGAGAGCATCATTGCTGTTGTCCCTCCAGCAGCAGCAGCCAGGGCTTGGCCTGCACCTGGCCAGGCTCTGGACAGAGGGCTGGCAGACCCCTCATGTTTTAGTGTTCTCTCTGCCCCTGGAGGTGACTGCAGCCCCAGATTCACAGGGAGCCCCGACTATAGACAAAAGACTCCTCTAAAGAAAAGTCAACCCTGCATTCTGACCTCCCTGGCTCAGGTCAGAGAGGAAGGAGACTGATGGTCCTCACTGTCTCTGCTGTGGGCAGCTGTGTAACTCCCTTTGGCGGGCTCCCTGTAGTGCTGGCTCTCCTGACAGGAAGGTCTCCCCAGTGGGCCCGGCTGCCTCATAGACTAGCCTGGGTGACTTCCAAGTGCCTCTTCAATGTCTCTTTACTGTAGCTGCATTTGCTCACAGCTGGCTCTTTCATGGCCAACAACCATGGACCAGATATCGTGACTGGCACCACCTTCTGCTGGTATAGCAAAGGTTCAGCTCAAACAAGGACACCGACTTCCCAGGTTTGGAGTGCTAGAGTTAGCACTGCAAAGGACACTGATTGTATCCCAACTTTAAATAGTTCAGTGCACCACCGGGACTCCTGATATAAGACATCTATCTGTCCTTCGTGGCAAGCAGCGTCGCTGGGCATTTAGAACCAACCCTGTCCCCGCTGTAGCATAAGCACCTCAGGCAGTGTGACTGTTCACTAGCAGGACCACATGTGGACACCAGAGTCCAGCTGTTCTTACCTCTCCCCATCCCTTTGCAGAAGTGACACGTCGGAGTGCAAAGTTAATGGAGCCCCCACCGTTGCCGTTCTGGGTAGAGAGACTTCCAGAGAGGATGGCTGTGTCTGTAGCTGTCAAGGGCGCCTAAGGGAAGACAGCTGCCGGTAGCAAGTGGACGGAAAGAAGCAATGGGGACACAGGTCCCCTCAGGTCAGCACACAAGGACAGCTGGCCTGCTCAAGTGCTCTGGTCCCTTCTCACTTCACACCAATGCATGTGACCGCGAAGGTGCCACTTCATTTTATGAAGCGTTGCTTCTGAGAGGCTCTAGCTGTGGGACTATGTAGATGAGGCTCCTGCCCTGCCTCCTGAGTGATGGGAGGTAAAGTCATGCCCAGCTATATGCATTATGTATGTGGTCCCGGGGATCAAGCCCATACCCTGCTCTTATCAGGAAGACACTCTACCCACTGAGTTACCTGCTAAGCTGCAGAACTTCAAGGGGAGAATCTACAAAACCTACAGGGGATGGCTGCACACCAAGTCTAGCGGACCATGGCATGGCTACATGGAGACCTACCACGGGCCGTCCCATAAGGTGCTGTCTGGGTTGCCTCGTTCCAACTTGACACTAGGGTTCTGGAAGTACTAAGGGTTCTTCAAAGCAGCATGGCCCCCCGGAGTTAACTCCATGGGGTACAGTCATGCACTAGGAAATAAAGACAGACTCCTTGGAGGCAGAGTCCCTGGTGTCTAAGTACAATGGCCTGACCCTACTGCATCCAGGGTAGGGTGGCATTCTAGTTCCCTGGTTCAGGACCTGAGCTGCTGTTGCCTCCCACAGTCGAGTATGCAGACTGAAAAAAGCTTTGAGAGCTCTCTGCTGGCCAGAGCCGCCTTCTCTCCTGAGATCACCACAGCTCTGGGCGCCCATCTTAAACTATTAGCACTCCTAATTGGCAAGGCCTGAGCCCGGGAGTTGAGCACTGGCATGCAGCTGCCTTGTGTGTGGGCAAAGCAGTAACAAACAAGGCCAGATGGAACATGTTTGCATGTTGCTTGCATGTTCTTTCTCTCCTCCCCCAGTGGCTAATTGCAGTCTTTCATGAATAAAGACGAGGAGAAACCCTGAGCCGACTCCCACCCAGCTGCCCCGGCGCCACGCCTCATTGACTGCACTTGGAGAGGGGTCTGTGTGCTGTACCTCGATGGACTGGGATATGTGCATCTTATTAATCTCAATCTGCGGAAAGCCACTTGCGGACACATCGTCATATTCCTCATCATAGCGATCAAAAAGGTCGGTGGCATCTACTCCGACGCTGATGGTTCCCTGGGGCAGAAAAACAAGCAGTCAGCACCAAGTGCGCTCTCTGTGGAATAAAAGCACTGTGGCAGAGCGCTCAGAGGGTGACTTCATTGGAAGGACAGGGCGACATGGAGCCCACAGCATCAATGTCACAGTTCAAATCAAAAGCTACAGAACGCCTTGGACTATCAGAGCCAGAAAACACCAGTTCCATGACAAGAGCCAGCCTGCTCACCCACTGAAGGAGCGTGCACCGAGGCAAGACATGGCAGCAAGAACCACATGGCTTGACCATGCGGGGACCACACAGGACCCTGGCTGTATCACCTAGACACTGGCTCTGTGCACTAGGCACCTTCACTTGAAAACCACGTTACAGTTCCGAGACTCAAGAGTGTCCCCCGGACCAAGACACAGGTACACAATGTGCACACGTGTTCGCACACTGCTCTGCCTCTGAAAACTCAGTTGAACAACAGAAAGCAAGAAATGCTAAGCCAAACTTGCTCACAGCGGCCGTGGTTAGGGCAGTGATGGCCGAGATGAAACTCCACAACCCAGAGTGACTTGGGAAGGGAAGGGTTCACTTGGCTTACACTCTCACAGTCCATTGCTGAGGGAAGTCCGGACAGGAGCTCACACAGGGCGGAAACCTGGATGCAGAGGCCATGGAGGGTGCTGCTTACTGGCTTGCTCTGCCTGCTTTCTTATAGACCCCAGGACCACTAGCCCAGGGATGGCTCCACCCACCATGGGTTTCAACCCCCCCCCCATCAATCACCAATCAAGAAAATGCTCTACAGGCTTGCCTATAGCTCGAGCTTATTGCAGACATTTTATTAACTGGGGTTCTTGCCTCTCGGTGATTCTAGCCCGTGTCCATTAACATAAATCAGGCAGCACACCGATTAAAAAAAATGCTTACCTTGAACAACAAACATGTTCACCATTTTCTTTCAAAGTTCTAAGACTTTTCTCATAGGTACATATCTTAGCTCTGTGTGTGTGTGTGTGCGCGTGCACACGCATGCACGCACACTCGCAGAAATACATACATTTTTATTAATTTCTCTTCAGACTATTATTTTTCAAGACAGGGACTCAATTTGTGACCTCGCTGGTCTAAATTCACTGTGTCTGTCGCTCACATTGGCTTCTCTGATTCTCAAGTGCTAGGATTATAGGACCAGCTCGGCTCCATTTCAAGATTAAAAACTATCTTGTGTCAGACGGTGGTGGCACACACCTTTAATCCTAGCACTCAGGAAGCAAAGGCACACAGATGTCTGTGAGTTCGAGACCAGTCTACTTTATGGATTGAGTTCCAGGAACACAGAGAAACCCTGTTTCAAACAACAACAACAATAATAACAACAAAAATCCAGCTATGTTGTTACAAGGTCAAGATAAGTTCATTCCTGTTTTCTGTAAAACTTTGCTTTGATCATGTCTTGATCCATTTTCTGGAATTTGATATGTTCCACACCCTATATTCTGATCTCCACCCTGATAAGACATTCTGCCAAATAATTCTGAAATGTTTAGCCAAGATTCTAGTCAAAATTCCTCTGGAAACCCCTCAACCCTTGAACCCCTCCCTAGTCTTTCAGAGTTTTGGACTATATGAACCCCACCTTCTCCTGTCTTCATGCTGTCTTTTCAAACCCCATGTCAGAAAAATAGTCCTGTCTGATAGAAGATAAAACCTGCATAATTTGACCAAAGAATTCAGGTAATGGTGTTTACTCTCTTTCAGTGGGATGACCCTGCACCAGCCAGCTCTGTACTTCTGACCCTCCTGCCCCCACCCCCAGGGCTGGGATTGTGGGTGTGCTACCTCACCAGATGATGACATTCACTCAACCATCACCAAAATAAGACAGGATATTCCTATCACCCCAGAAGTAACTCAAGTGTCCCCAAGATGGGGGGCAGTACAAGCACAGACCTATGACAGACAGAAGTGACGGCCTCCTGGGAACCTAATGGAGGAGCAAGGACAGAGGCCACTCGGGGCTGCAGAGGGCCTAGAGAGCTACTGTCTGGAGCCGGATCCTTTAAAGACTAGCATCTGGTTTGGTGGTACATAGCCACAGTCCCAGATGCCGGTGGCAGGAGTAGTTTTTGAGCCCAGAAGGTCAAGGTGAAGGACTCCTCATGTCTTCCACATGTGCTGCTGCAAGTCTCAGAGCAGCACCAACAACCAACCCCGCACAGGATAGACCTGCTCTTGCTTTTCTTTTAGAGACAGGACTTTGCTTGCTATGTGGTCCTGGCTGGCCTATGATTTAACACTCAGACTAGCTGGCCCCAACCTTGTGGCAACCCTTCTGCCTCTGCCTCCCGAGTGCCAGGATTGCAGGCACACACTGCCATGAGCAGCTGAGACAAACACTATGTGTTTGTTAAGCAGCCCTACTAGGTTTTCATTACAGCAACACAAGACTGACACAGGCGTAGGAGAATGGGCATCTCAGGGTGTGCCATCTAGAACTTGTCTGGAACCACACCTCCAGCACAACCTCCAGCACCAGTGCAGGCCACCTGTTGGAGACATGACTTTAATCCCAGCACCACATCTAGGTCTGAAAGCTTTGCAAATAGCATATATTCAGCAAGGCATGGTGGTACAGGCCTGAAGTCCTAGCAATGGGGACACGGAGACAGGAGGATCATGATTTCCAGGTAAGCAAGACCTTTCATAAACAAAAGTACAGACACTAACTCCACACTGACAACCAAGCGACTGATTGATACAGCAAAGGGAGAGAAGCCATTAGAAACTAAACCTGCGCTTGCAGTCATCACCTCCCGCTGCCCTGCTGTTCTTTAACAAGACCACGCTAAGCCAGCGACTCAGACTCACCAGCCTTGGCGCTGACCCAAATCTATGGGAAACAACAAACTGAAGAGGTGACATGAGCTAAAGACAGTGCTGGGCACAGTGACAACTCTGTCCTGGATGTCCTGGATGTCCTGGACTCTATAGACCAAGCTGGCCTCAAACTCACAGATTTCCACCTGCCTCTGCCTCTGCCTCCCAAATGATGGGGAAGGTGTGCACCAGCATGCCCAACACCAAAACCTTCTTCCTTTGAATTTTACAGGACTCAAAAGGAAAGTGCCATTCTTAGCTCCAGGATGTACACTACAGAATGGGGTGCAGCTTGCTGACACGCTGTAGAACAGTGTCTAAAGATGGCCACCAGAGACACAGGTGGCACCAAGCCCTCACACAGCAAGAAGGCCTGGAAACTGAGCTGCCATGCAGCTGGCAGATCTAGATCCTTGACTCAGACCTCTGTAACTCTAGGTGTGTATAGGCTAAAAGATCCAACCCACAGTACGGAGATTATTAATTCACCCCTTTTTAGGCTGGTGATAACTAGCCTATGGGACTCCGCCCAGTTTCCTGTTTATTCAGCCAAGCCAATCAGAAGAATTTAACAAGCACAGCTAGTTGAGAGAGAGCTCCATTCACAGCCGCATGGTCTCCTGCTTCTTTTCCCTTCTCTAGCCACTACCACTCCTTCCTGAGAGAAACTGCACCCGACAGACTTGTAGCACTCTTCACTTTCTCATTAATAGGTACGTACACACACACCTCCCTTACCCCTGCTTCTGAGACAGAGCCTTACAATTTCAACAGTGATTCTTTATTAACTCAGTTTCCCCAAAAGGCCATGTGGTGACTTGAACATCTGCCGTGGGCTTAGGCATTCAGGCACTTGGTCCCCAGCAGGCAGCACTGCCCTGGGGGGCTCCGGTGTCAGCAGGCTGGAGGGATGTGAGTCTCAGGCACTGGAGGCTTGCACTTCTGGCTTCCTGCCCCAGTGCTGCCCAGCCCCTGAACTCTCACCCTCTAGACCAAGAACCTCAGCTAGCTCTTGCTTCTGTGAGGTGCCCTGAGGTGGTGCTGGATGACAGCAGCAAATGGTAGTGGACAGGCAGCTCTGGTGATGAGCAGCACAGAACCGTTCAGTCACTGAGAGCCAGGGCCAAAGACTTTACAACTGTAGGAAGGAGCAGCAGGGAAACGTGTCAGCACGGGAAGAGCCTCGGCTCACTGCAGCCTGTAACTCAAACGGTAAGAGATGCATACAGGGGCGGGAGAGATGGCTCAGAGGTTAAAAGCACTGACTGTTCTTCCAGAGGTCCTGAGTTCAATTCCCAGCAACCACAGGGTGGCTCACAACCATCAACCATCTGTAATGGGATCTGATGCCCTCTCTGGTGTGTCTGAAGACGGCTACAGTGTACTCATATAAGTGAAATAAATACATCTTTAAAAAAAAAAAAAGAAAGAAAAGAAAAAAAAAAAGAGAGAGAGAGAGAGATGCATACACAACAGTCCTGCGGGGAATCCGAGGCCTGAAGACAATGCAGCCAGTGCTTAACCATGACAAGCCCCAGGGCTGGGTCAACTTCTCACACCACAGCCACATTTTCATTCTGGGGACCTTCTCTAGCCCTCTGCCACTGAGCACAACAAACATGGGTGCCAAGGGGCTTCCTCCTGTCCTGTCCTGTCGCTAAGGCTTTACATGACTCTAAGATCATGTCCACAGAACAGACAGAAGGCACAGCAGCCTCATCCTGATGGCTGTGCTCTGTCTTGGAAACTAGGGCGAGAGAGAGAGAGAGAGAGAGAGAGAGAGAGAGAGAGAGAGAGAGACACAGAGAGGACGCATGAACACGCACATGTGGAAGTTAGAGTACGTTTGTGAAGTCTATCACATGGTCCCTGGAAATCAAACTAAGGTTGTCAGAATTGGCAGCAAAATAGCTTTATCCATCGAGCCATCTCTTCAGCCCCATAACAGAATTTAAAAAAGGGGGAAGGGGGTTGATACCTTTAATCCCGGCTGGAGGCAGAGGCAGGCGTATTCTATCTGTGAGTTGCAAGCCAGCCTGGCATACAGAGTGAGTTCCATTCCAGGACAGCCAGGGCTACAGAGAGATCCTGTCTCAAAAACCAAAAACAGGAGGGAAAAAAAAAAAAAAAAAAAAAAAAGCGCCTTGTTTATGTCTTTAAGAAATCATTCTAGGATTGATTTAAATGATCTGTATGATCATTACTTATTTTCCTTGATATAACTGCTTTTCAAATATCTGCTGCTAAAGCTGAATTACACTTCTACGCCATTATGTGTGGGAAGACAATGGAGCCTTTCTAAGTAGGAAAGGATGCTTTGCTAGTTTCTATCAGCCTGAGTAACATGGAAAGAACCGAATGGACTAGGAAACAATGTAACAATCTCTATGTAACTATCACATAACAGGGTCAAAAAAGAAACCCAAGCCAGTGATGGGGGGCAGCGGCTGCTCTGGGTCGATGGCCACTCTGGGAACTTTACAGACAGGAATCACACCAGCTCACGCGACATGAGACCCTCATCCAGCAACTCTATTCCAGGCTCTAGGCTCTAATAGGCAGCATGGTGTACCATACAATCCAGGCACCCAAACCAGAAGGGAGGGGCAGAGTGGCCCAGTCAGAAGACCAATGTCACCAGTCTATAGGAGTGAATGTCATGGTCTGCTGGCCACAGCCCCCGCCCCCTCCACACACACTGGCTCATTATGGATGGGTTTTCTCAGCGGGAAATGCAGACAGAGGTTTTATCTGTATAGCCAATGAAGGCAGATCAGAGGCAGTGAGCACGAGGGATCCAAACACAGACTCCACAGGATGAGTCTCCAGGAAAAGCTCCCATTTCATTCTGGGAGGAGCATAGGCCGAGGCTGGAGAGGAGACGTTCCACAGACTGGAGGGCAGAGGCCAAGCTCAAGCCTGGTCTTTCCACCTCCAAGTCCATTGTTCTGCCATGCTGCCTTTGGTACAAGTATGTGACACTCAGCCAGGCCCTGTGACCAGCGCCACTTCATCTTTGCATAGTATGGTCACCTTCTGGTGAGATCAGAATTACTTTGTGTCTCTTCAATCTTTTCAGTAACTTGGCACAGTAGGTAGGATTGCTGCCCTCACTGAACACAGGTCAAACAGCTTGTTTCAAGTCCCACCCACCTGTCAGTCACATCTCTTGTCTTTCTGCTGAGCTGCCCCAGTCTGCTCACTGCCCATCCTCTGACTGCACCAACACTGACCTCTGTTGGGAAGGTACAGCAGCAGAGCACCCCGGACTTCTGATTCTAATTACCCCCAGCTGACACATTCAACCCTGAGTTCTGACTGCACGGCTGAAGTCCACTTGTGTTGGTGCTTGATGGGAGGAGAGGTGTTCATGTTCATGATGGGTAGTTGTATCCACGGATCCACACCCATGGATCCAAGCGTGGATTTAAAATATTCAGGAACATGTACAGATTTCATTTCCCATTTTCTTATCATTATCCCTTCAGCAGAAAATGGCATAAAAACCATTCAGTTATTTTAAGTGCTCTAAAGATGGCATTTTTGGGGGTGGATAGAGAGGAAGGGGCTGAAGCTATGACTCCACAGCCATGTGCTGCTTCAGTAAGTAGCTCCGCCCACAGCCTTAGAGATGATTCTGGGCCCAAGGGAAGCCCTGTACAGGTTCTATGACACACCCCAGTATCTCCTACAAGGGACCCACATGCCTGTGGGCTGTATCAGGAGAGGTCCTTTGGGAAACTGTCAATTACCTCATATACGTTTCCCAGAGTAGCCTTGAACTCATGGTACGTCTACTCGGCATTTCAAGTGCTGGGAATTATAGGCGTTAGCCACCACACCAGGTTCTTACATAGTTTGAGAAGCAAGAGTCAAACTGACAGTTGTACTCTAGAGACAAAGTCCTCCCATACCTTCATGTCCCACAGCACACATGCTAGAATGAACGTGAGCAGAGGGTCACCTCCTGTCAACCTCAGCTGCTGCTGTTCATTCAGGAAGGCTTCAGGAAAGCAATGACGCTTCCTAGTACCCTGCCTCGAGAGGCCATGGAAAGGCTCCCGGCTCCTTATCATGACAGGAACAGACTGCAGCAGGGCTATCCAGACACACTGATAGAGTCCAGCCTCAACAGCAAACAGCAGCCATTCACTGCTGCACAGGACTGAGCCAGTGTCAGTCAGTCATTCAGTACAATGGGCACCTCAAACTTAATAAGATAGCTGTTTGCCTCCTGGCTGGGGTATAGCTCAGAATGACCTCCCCAGGATAAGGAAAAAGATATTGTACAGGAGGCGACTCTGTCACGTCAACGGGTTAAACGTCTGCAACTGAACCATGGATTCCAGACTAGAGACTGAGGTTCAAGGCAGCAATGTCTGGGATGATAAAGGCAGAGGGCCCCTGGCTGGTACAAGGTAGATATGCCCTCCTAATCTAACTGGCACAGAGGACCATGGCGGTCCTCAGTGCTTGAGCTGCTGGCTGCGTAACTGGAGGACAGGTCTTCGAGGGCTCCCTGACTCTCCTCCACAACAGCATCTGAGCACCTGTCTCTGCTGCAGCCCGAGCTGTCGCCCTGCAGGACATATGCCTTGCCCCACCTAGTTTTATATGCTGTCAGTTCAGAAACCGTCATTACTTCAACCTGGCTTTCCCAGTCCTCTGAGGCGGTGGTGGCTACCTTGGGGTTCGTTCGCTGCTGCAGTCTCCTCTCTTCACGCTCTCTCTGGAGCCTCTCAAACTCCTCTCTGATCTCGGCTGGAGTTCTCTTCCTCTCCACCACCTGGAACAGAATTGAAGAGACAGGACACCTGGAGGGCTGGACTCTTGTGTGACATGCACATAGTAGCTAGGAGCCAGTGTGGCCACCCTTGGGCTCGAAAAGATACGGAAGGAACTGCAAAGAGCTTCTACCAACCCTGTGAGGAGAGCAAGGCTCTGCTGCTAGTTTCTGGGCTCTCCAGAGACCGACATTCTTTACTGTAGTAACCTCTCAGAGGCTGTGGGAACTGTCAAAGGAAATGCTGCGGTTCAATTCTGTCTCAGGAAGCCAAGCATCAGTGAGGCCCCCTGCAGGTTCCAGAGCTTGTCTGTAAGGCTCCGGTGAAAAGAGCCCAGAGCTGCTGCTCCTTCCACTTGCGCCCACACTTTATACAGCTGGTGTAGAATCAGAACTGTCCCTCTAGGACGGTGGGGACACTTCCTGGGCACAGGCATCTCCTTATTACCCATAAGCCTCTGTCGTCAGGGTTCACTGATACTCTGATACTGATGGGTGGTCAGGGGGAGGACAGCCTGGATGTCGTGTCCAGAACCTTAGCTCTATGCTGGGTAAGTTCTCCTAACCCTGGAGTATCTCACTAGCAGCCTGTGAACTTACAGAAGCCTCATTCACAAGGACCAGTTCCCAGTCAACATACAAGGCTAGTCACAGAGACCCATAAAGAGAGGAAGGTTGGGGATGGGCAGCTCGCCTCCAGGGAGAATGCCCACAGCCACTGTCTCTAGGTATTGTTGGTAAAAAGTCTAGGATCCTAAGTCAACTTTTTTTTTGGGGGGGGGAAGGGAGGGGGAGTTATTCTGAGACAGGCCTCTCTATATAGCCCTGGTTGTCCTGGGACTTACTGTGTAGACCAGGTTGGCCTTAAACTCTCAGAAGCCTGTCTGTGCACCCTATAGAGCGTAGGGACTAAAGGCACGTGCCACAACACCTGGATCAATGTTGATATTTTAAAATTTTTTTCTTTTCTTTTTTCTTTTTTCTTTTTTTTTTTTTTTTGGTTTTTCGAGACAGGGTTTCTCTGTGTAGTTCTGGAACTCACTCTGTAGACCAGGCTGTCCTAGAACTCAGAAATCCACCTGCCTCTGCCTCCCAAGTGCTGGGATTAAAGGCGTACGCCACCACCGCCCGGCAAAAATTTTTTCCTAATTTTTAAATTTTTGTTTTATGCATATGGGTATTTTGTTAAAATGCATATCTATATCACTCATGTGCCTGGTGCCTGTGGAGGTCAGAACAGAGCATCAGACCCTCTGGAACTGGAGTCACAGACAGTTGTGAGCCACCATGATAAGTGCTGGGATTTGAACACAGGTCCTCTGGAAGGGTAGCCAGTGCTCCAAATGGCCGAGCCATCTCTCCAGCCCCAATGTCAGGTCTCATGTGGCCATGGACCACCAGTCAAGTCTACAAGATCAGCACTGCACACTGCTATTGGCAGGTGTAGACTTTACAGGTTTTGTGGGTTTCCCAGTAATGAACAACTGCATTTACTCTCACACTGTCTTAGTTGTCTCTGCTCTAGGATGGTTTGAAATCTCCTCCCTCAGTACTGGCTACAGCTTTTCACGGAGGCTAACTTTCCTAGACACTCTCACAGGGGAAACAGACAATGTACAGGGCTGCATGCTGCCGGGGATGCAGGCCTGTGAGAGCAGTCTGCAGGCTGAGTATGGTCCCCACCCCACATGCAGCCATGATGAGTGCTGAGACTGTGGACACTGGCGTCACATGGCCAGCCAGCTCCAGGCACGCACGGGAGTGAAGTCACAAGCTGGGGGCCGTCTACTGGTCTATACAGCAAGTTCCAGACCTCCCAGAGACATCCTGCTTTGGTGAGAGGTAGTCATGCTCTATTTTGCCAGAGGAGTCCAGGAATGCTGAACAATGCCCTAGTTGTGACGAGGGTCCTGTAGCCAATGGCCCTGAATGCAGCCCTCAGCTCTGGTAACTGCTCTGAGCAGTGCACAGAGTCTGAGGATGGAGCCTGGAAACCCCCCCCCCCCACCGGAGTCACTTCCCATTTGGGTAAATGAGGCAGAGCAGTGATGGACTACAGGGATTCCCAATAAGCTAGAGGTCCCAAATAAGACGCCCGCAGGAGCCAGGCAGGACACACGGAGCCTGTGCTGCAGAGAGGGGCCGGTGACAATATGGCGTGGAGGATGGGACAAAGTATAAACACAGCCTAGTTCAAAGGGCAGGGCTCCCCAGAGAGACTTGGGTCCAATGCTGCTGAGCCGGTGCTTCAGACAGCAGGCACTGGAGATGCACACAAACCCTCCAGGACTCAATGCCGTGGCTACAGTTCACTGTGCTGTGTCCATCAAAGCACAGCTACAGACGAACAGTGGCCACGAGTTCCCCCCAGAACCACCCATCTCTGTTCTCTTCCCACCACAGCTCAAGCCTGACACTGGCTTCATGTCAGGGTCAGAGGGAAAGACACAGCAAGAGGTTAAACAGAACAAGAACTTCAGAGGGAGTTCTACATGAAGACAGGAAACTGGCACCATGAGCACATCTCTTGCTAATGTGTGTCACAGGCCCCTAGAGCCGCTGTTGTGGTGTGACATCATGGACTCCGTAGACTCATCTTACCTCCCATCCTTCCATCTCCAGGCCTCTCTTCCCATATATATCATAGATAGCCCTTGTCTGGGGGTCGCTAAGCACTGCAAAAAAGAAAAAAAGAAAAAAGAAGAAAAGAAAAAAACAAACAATATACAACAAGAACTTCCCCTCAGTCCTGAAAACCCAGTGTACAGGTCAGGAGGAAAGTCCTCCACTGCCTTCCCAGACCTCCAGGGACTGTCTGTCTGTCTGTTGTTACAATTTGACAAATGCTTTCCCCTCCCCAGCTGGCCTTCTCCTGAGTCCGGCTGGCTCCTAACTGTAGTTACATGTATACAAGGTGCACGGTGCAGAACAGAGCCTGGCTCTGGCAGCTCCTTTGTTTTGGTTTCAGACTTTAGTTTTTTGAGACAGTTTCAGGTAGACAAGGCTGGATATGGATTCACTACGTAGCTGGGGACATCCTGAACTTCCCAGTGCACCACCTCCACCTGCTGAGTGCTGGAGGACAGGAGAACAGCGTGCGTGGCTGCGTGGCCCTGTCTGCTCCGTGGTGCACTCTGCAGCACCCACAGCTCATTTCCTGGGGAGCACTCCCCAAGACCTCTGTTTTTGGTGTACTTGTCTTTATTTGTAATATTTTCAAATGACAACAATGTAGCTCAGGCTAAATTCAGTACACAGCCAACATCCCAATTTTCTTGCCTCATACGCTACCTCACCATTTATGTTTAAAATACGCTACTACCATTCACAACACTGTTGGCCACACCAGCATCTAGGGAAAGGTCCCTCAGCGAGGGAAAGAATTGCTCAGATTCCCAAAGCGGATTGTATTGTCCTACTCTGCTCCAAGTTCTGCTGGGGATCTTTGCATTATTTCCTTCTGAGGTTCTCGTATATTAGGACTAACTAAAAAGCAATGTAAGTAAGTCTAGCCATACTCAAACCTGATGGAGAAGAAAGACACGCGGGCCACTGGAAAACACAGAGCCAAACCTGTTGAGCTAAACGAATGACTAAGAAAACACCCGTGCAGGACGCTGCTCAACAGGGTCACAGCGCCTGTTGCTGGGCCTGCTGCAGCGCTTTCACAGGGAGGCGAGGAGGGCTTTCTGTTTTCCTGTCCTTAGGGCTCTAAGCTACACAGCAAGCCATGTGCACACACACCTGAGACACAGTAGAACCACTGCAGCTCTTTACACATCAGGACTTCGTGGGCTCTGGTCACTGCCACACCGCCTGTCTATCATACGCCATTGCCCAATTTTTACTAGTCATTAAAATGTAAATTTTCCACGTTGTCCCAGGTGTCCTGGAATTCATTCTGTAGACCAAGCTGGCCTTAAACTCTCCCTGTTCTTGCTTCCTGGGTGCTGAGATGAAGGTATGTGCCACCACCTCCTGGTCAAAATTAAACTTCTTAGCAAAAAATGGTAAGGTAAATATGCCACTATTTGGCCTGCGGTGACGAGTCTTGTCATGTTGAGACGCACTAGGTAACTTTGGCCTCTAATTAAGGACACATCACAGGGGTCTGGAATGAGCAACTGACTTTCTCCTAATCTATAAATATCAAGAGTGTCTGTATTTTAGCTTTTATTTTTTAAATCATTGTAAAACATTTTACCATTTCAATCACTTTAAAATGTCTAACTTGAAAGCAGGAAGCTCACCTGGCCTCAGGAACCACCATTCTTTCCAGAACCTCCCTCCTTCCCAGAGACAAACACATGCCAAGTTTTCTTCTTTATGTGTAAGCCATAAGTCTAAGCTCCTGAGTGACTACTCCCATCAGCCTGCTCACACCAGCTTCTGTTAAGAAAAAGTCCTGTAGCTTCTCATACACACACACACACACACACACACACACACACACAAAAGGGGAAAAAAAAAAAAAAAAAAAAAAAAAGCAGCTTTCCAAGCATAGGTCTCAGTCCTCCCCCTCAAGCAGGCACTAGGAACCGGCAGGAGCTGGGGCGTCCTCCATTGAGACCCGGCCCCGTTTCTTCATCTGGACTCTCATTTTCTTCTTACTGGACACGTATTGATTTCCAAAGCAAAAAAAAACGAGTCTTTCAAAGGCTCTGTCAGTAAAAGGCAGTACACCAAGCACCTCCTTTATACACCTCTAAGGACTCCGGCTCTATCTTCTACAAATCAAGTCTCTTAAAAATCGAATGTCTGTGTGCATGAAGCCAAGCCCCCCACCGACCTTCATAAGCCTGGTGCACAAGGTTAAACAGCCGTTCCGCCTGTGATTTGAGCTCTGGGTCCCTGTGCTTGTCCGGATGGTAAAGCATACACAGCCTCCGGTAGGCAGCCTTCAGCTCTTCAGAAGAGGCCTAAGAAGAGAAATTCCATTAGAGGACAATCAATGGCACTTAAACACTATCATTATCAGATCAGCCTTGACACGGGGACTGTAGCCGCTGTCCACCCTGTCCACCCTGGCCTCCGTGCAGGACACAATCAAGTTATGCTTTATTTCCCCAATACGGCTTCATTTCCACAGTTAATAAAGCGATCAATTATGTACATCAATAGCAACTGTGTTTGCTGGGGACAAGCTATCAGAAGGAAGGAGAATGGTTGTCTCCACCTTGGCTCACATGCTACCCAGTCACCCACAGCAGACAGCACACAGGAGAGAACAGTGAGGCACCATGGGCACAAGATGTTCACTGAATCCTCTCTGACAGAGTGGGCTTAGCGCATACCGATTCTTGAAAGCCAAAGACAAGGGTGTAAAGCAATACCCTCCTAACTTGACCTCTGACAGTGAACACGGGAAATGTTCCATTTAGCATGCAGCAGCCAGAGCTTATACAGGAAATGCAGTAAACAGGTCTTTCCTGACAGACCTATGGGACACAGGCATGGAGTGTAGGAAGAGACCAGCACAACCATCTTCTCCTTGGCTATGCAGCCACTGAGAGCCCCTCCAGAGTCCTTCTACGGCCCTGGGAATGGTCACCCAAGACTACTGCTGTCTGTCACAGGTGATAATGAAGAAGCACTCCACACACACACACACACACACACACACACACACACACACATCTTGACAAGGGAAGCATCCTGTGGGGTCACTGACTATGCAAGAGGGACCCAAGAGATCAGCCATCTAGGGGTGATGATACCCTAGGGTCAGGTACCAGCATGTAGGTCTTCAAAAAGAGGTCCCGGAAACACAGTGAGCTCAGGGAGAGAATGATGAAGTAAAGGTCACGTGACATTTCTCTACAAGGCATCAAGAGCCTCTTCATTTCAGGACTAAGTTCTCTGGTCTGTGTGTCAGTAAGAATCTCTGGTGGCATGAGTTCTACACAGTTCCCAGCAGCAAAGCAGGCAGGTGCTGAACTCCAGAACCTGAGGCACCCCCAGAGGGAGACAAGGTGCTGGAAGACGTGAAGTGGGCAGAGGGCTTGCTGACTGACCTCCCAAAAGTCCAATGGGGCTGTTACTGAGAAAAGCAGCTGCGAGGCTAGAGCCACAGCCTCAGAGCCTCTGGGTCTCTGCACAGACTTGGCTGTGCGCTGCCACTCTCAATCAGGAGCTGCCAGGAGGTCCCTGTTGGCTGACCCATCAGAAGAGGGTCAAGGATCGAACAAAACAGCCCTCTGAAAACTAGGCTGACTGTCCCTCTGTCACCAATCTCTTCCCTCTACCTTCTCTTTGGGGCAGCCTTGGGAATGGTGCTATAGAGCAGCTTCTAGCTACCGCCTCTCCTCTCTCCCCACCTGGTTACCTGTGTGATTTGCTGGGTGGTCTATGGCTGAGAAGGCAGGCTCACAAGTCCAATGGCTTGTGTCTACACCCAGCCTATGCCATTCCAAGCTCTGTGATGCCGGGTGAGAGAGATTCCTGATGCAGTGAGACAGCCCAACACACAGAAAAACTTACAAATAAATGGTGGCTCTTCAGAACCCGCTGTTCCTTCCCTGTGAAACCTAGAGCCAAGACTGTCTCTTAGCTATAGCTAAGGCACATACCAGTGAGGTATATACCAGCTCGGTCACATGCAAGCCAGGCAGTGCACAGCACCAGAGAGTGATCCCTGTCAGCACTGGAATGTGAGAGGGACACCGCCCTGCCGTGAGAACAGTGGACCTGCACCACACCCACTGAGTGTGCTCAGGCCGCATCAGGGCCACTGCTGAACCTTCTCTTGCTTCTTCCTGTCTGAGTCTTTCCCTGCTCATACAAATGACCAAGCGACACACTTTCTTCTGCACTAACATGTCAACTGCAGGAAACCCTGCATGTGAGTCACAACAATGAACAGAAAAATAAACACACATCCTTCTAATAGCTCACTGCTCTGACTTAAAATTAAGTACACATTCATTTCTGTGAGTTTTCTTTCTTCATTTCGAGACAGAGTTCCTCCACTAGCCAGCCCCGGCTGTCCTGGAACTCACTCTGTAGACCAGGCTGGCCTCGAAGTCACAGATCCACCTGTCTCTGTCTCCCGAGTACTGGGATTAAAGGCATGCGCCACCACTGCCCTGCAGGCTTTTGTTTGTTTCTTAAAGATTATTTACATGCTGTGGACACATGTGTGCACACATGTGTATAAAGGTGTCCATAGAGGCCAGGAGAAAGCATGAGATTCTCTGGAGGGTCACAGGTGACTGAGCCACCGACATGGGTGCGAGGAACTCAATTCTGGGTCTCTGGAAGAGACTCAAGCACTCTTAACCACTGAGCTTAGGTCACTCCAGGCCCTGCATTGACTGGGAAACAAAAATTACTGTATAAGCATGTTCCTAGATGCGGTATGTGTGAGCATGGGTGTGACAGTGCACACATAAAGGTCAGGGGGTAATTCTGTGGAGTCTGTTGTCTCCTGCCACCTGTCCGTGGGTTCTAGGATCAAACTCAGGTTGTCAGGCTCAGCTAAGCCTGGTGAGCCATCTTACCATCTCCCTGGGGTTTTGAAGTAGGGTCTTACCATGTAGCCCAGGCTGGCCTCAATGTGATCTCATATGCATTCTCTTACTTCAGCTCCCTAAGTGTTGGGATTACAGGTTAGAGACACGGTCTGGCCTTCTCCCTGCAAACTTCTTTACTTACTTACTTTCTTCCTTCCTTCCTTCCTTCCTTCCTTCCTTCCTTCCTTCCTTCCTTCCTTTCCTTCTTTCTTGTGTTTTATGAAAGGACTGACTCTAGATTAGAAAGATGCTTCCTGGTTATTAAAATTAAGCCAAGTGTCTGGGGAGCAGGAGTCTAGTCTGCAACGCCACCTTTAATCATATTAATAAACGGCATAGAGAGCTATTGATTAAGTAATGGAAATGAGAAGTTTCATTTTTAATAAATATCACATTCAATAAAGGTTAGATTGGGCCTTTCATCACGACTGAGTAGTTAAGGTCACTGGTTCGATATTTCATAAATGATAACCTTTCTCACTACCATTCGGCTCCTGATGCCATTTTGGAAGGTAATGAGATGCCATTAAGAAGGGCACCTAGGCTACATTTATCTCTAAACTTCCACAGTACAATCCAGAGATGTCCCAAGTTAAAATCTGAAAGTTTGATAGTCCCAGTCATCTGAGTAGAATATGTTAGGCCACAAGTTAAGCCTCCATGGATCTTCTAGCAAGATTTCTATTCTTCCGTGTGAGCATGTACACATGTGTGTGATCGTTTGTTTATGCCCCGTGTGTGCAGGGCCCACAAGGCCAGCAAAGGGACACGGAGACAACATACCACTCGGCCTTCGGGAATCAAAGAAGGAATCATAAGGCAGGTTAAATACCTAAAGCACAGGAAAACAAAATACAATGTGCCAAAACCTACAGCATGAATCAAAGGCAGTTTTAGGGGAGAAATTTGTGACTGTACCCCACTGCATTAAAGCCATGAAGTAGGGCTAGGGAGGGGCTCAGTGGTTACGAACACTTACAGTTCAATCATGTGGACCAGGCTCAGATTCCAGCATTCATTTGATACGCTGTCACTCCTCCCATGCTCACACATGTGTGCATACATTCACATAACTAACCACTCACTCACCCACCCACCAAGAATGTCCCTGAAGTGTGCTAGAAGCTTGGTCCCCAGAGCTGATGTGGAAGAGGCTGGACTGTGGAAGTTGCTGAGGCATGCCCTTGGGAAAAGGTCAGGACCCCGCTGCTCCAGCTCCCTGTGATTGTCCCTCATGGGCTCCACACGTTTCAATGCCATTTGTCACAAGGCCTCTCTTTACCAGGGATGAAGAGAAGCTGCTGAATGCCTCACATCGATCTCCTGAGCAACAAGCTCTATCAACCTTCTGTTCTTCACAGCCCCCAACCTCAAGCATTGTATTAGAGCAGCAGAAAACAGACTAACACAAAAACTAAAAGAAAAAAAACCTTTAAAAGATGAAACCACAGACAAAGGGTAGAACAAGCTAACACTATTCAGGATAGAGGAGTCAGAAATCAAGGTCTCTTGATGCAGCCAGGCATGACAGATCATGCCTGTAATTCCAGCACTCAAGAGCCAGACGAAGAAGCCTGCATGAACTCTGGGCCAGCCTAGGCTATAAAATGAGACCCTGTTTCAAACACCAAATAGTATTCCCCAAACAAATGACAAAAATCACTCAACAAATAAGAGCATGGCCAACGCAGGTTCACTCTTCTCAACATACTCTAAAAACTGAAGAGGAAAGAACTACTCTGCAGGGCTGGTATTCCCCAGCCAAAACCTCCTCCACAGAAAGCCGTGCCCTGGGATGGCTGCAGCATACTCATCAGCATCAAGCAAGACACCAAACAAAAGGACCAGGGTCGTAGGTGGCTCTGTGGGTAAGAACAAGCAGAAGTGCCTGTGAGAGGAACATCCCCCCCACCTGATACCATACATGCACCACTACACACACACACACACACACACACACACACACACACACACACACACACACCTCACAGATCTGGAACAAGGCATGGATGGCTTCTGATCAACTGATCAACACAGGACTGGAAGTGCTTGCTAGAACAGTTGTTGCAAGATGAAAGAACACCCTCGATTAGAGAGGAACAGATTAGCTGTCTTCAGGATGACATGCCTTACATATGGAATATGCACACTCACACACACCTGTTACAAACAGAACACACATTTAATACAGTAACAGAACACACAAAACTAGCTGCATTTTCAGAGACAATAGGAATAATCTGAAAAAGGAAAGCAGTGACAGACACGATCAGAAAGATGCCCCACAGTGAGGACAGAGAGTGCCCACCGTCAGCACTAGTAGCAGGAGACGCCCTTTAAGCAACACTGAGACAGGTTGGCACTGGATAGTCCAGGCTGGCCTCAAACCTCAAAGGATCCCCCCACCTTAACACTTACATTTCCTGTGCGTGCACACATGAGCACATGCCAGAGCTCACTTATGTGTCAGAGAACCATTTTCCGAGGTTTGTTCTCTCTTTCCACCATGTGGGGGTCCTGGGGGGAGGGGAGAAGCAAACTCAGGCTGTCAACAAGAGTGTTCCTAACTTCCGTCACAGCAACCCTTGGCCTGCCACACTCAGTGCTTCGCTGCTGTTGTTTTTGAGACATTTGAGCATCTGAAGCTGGAAGCGCCTTATGTCCAACTCCTTCTGACAGCCTAGAACAGGCACCAGGAAGAGTAGTCCTATGTGCCAGGCGAACAAAGAGCCAGTAATACTTGCTAAAAGGTGCTTCCAATGGCAATACTTATGCTCTAATTCAGTCCTGCGAAGAACGAACAGCGCATGCTCAGCACAGTGAGTCACACTTGGACCACACATTACTTTCGTAAGAACAAAGCTTAGGCTTTCTCTCTGCGAAGCCTGTATCCCTACCGACATGGGGAAGTCTACCTAATCACCACAACCGAGGGCACACCACTGTCTCTATGTTCCATGATACTCAGAGGAAAAAGGAAAAAGAAAAAACCTGCATCAGCTAGTAAAGGCCTGTACTTTGGAAAATGATCCTATAGGGAAGAAGCTGATTTGGGAGCTAGTGAACATCATGCTGGTCTGGAACCTGCTGTCTGAAAAAAGGGGCATGGTTCACTGTATCACTAAGATTCTGACAGCAGAGACTAAACCCTGCTCTCCTCATGGCTAGAAGACCCTGGAGCTGGACACAGTGGCGCTGCCTGCTGTAACGCGTCCTACTCTGCAGCCTGACCATTAACAAAGTCAGACCCCATCACATGCTGAGACCACCTGCCCACTCAACACAGTCATCCCTTTTCCTTCCCTTCTACTATGTAGCTAGCCTTGGGTAACCTAGAACTCGGACACCTGCCTCTTTCTGTCTCAGTGGGGGAGGAACCACTAACACTTTAACCATGCAGATGGAAGAGCCTGTCGAGTAGAAAAAGATGGACAGCATGGCCTCTGTTCTGCAGGATGCGGCTGCATGGCTCACAGAAGAAACAGTGTACAAATCCCCTCTCCCCCCTCAATGGGAAACTTGTTTTCTTTTACAGGCATCATTACTGGTGCTGGTGAGAAAGATGGAAAACAGGCAACCTTTCCCATTGCAATAAAGAACCCGAGAGAGGAGACATCAACATCTGGCAGATGGAAAAGGCCAAACCCAGTAGGAAAGAGCTGTGTTTTCTCTTCCAGGTGGTCTCCACAGGCTTGCACAGAGATGCCCAAGGCTCACTCACTGCTCTGGGCCAGTGCACCCCATGTATGAATCTGTTCTTTTCCTCTTGGATCTGACTTCAGACAATTTTTATAAGAGAAAGCACAGATTTTTTTCCAAAACAAAGATGAAGAAATTCCTTCCAGTAACTAGTTCCTGAAGCAACTAGAAGACTGTACTGGCAACTGGAGCCTCAACACAAGGGTACTGGGGAACCCGGAGATGGAGCAATAGATCCAGAGTTCAGATCCTCCCTCCTGCACTGTGTAAGCTGCAGGTGGTTGTGGCAGCCTGCTTAAACCTAGTACTTAGGGGACAGAGTCAGGAACCCCAGGACAAGGTGGCTACCTAAACACCTGAATTAGCAATCTCTGGGTTCAGCACCAACATCAACCCTTGACAACAACACACCCACACAACACACATATACATGCAAAACAAACCTATTCAGGTGTGTGTGTGTGTGTGCGTGCACACACACATGAGGGGGTAGTGGTGGTGTCAGATGGATACTGCTCCTGTCAGCAAGATGACTAATGTCAGCTAGGATCTGGGTACCTCCAAAGAAACACCACCACAAGAAGGTCCCTACCCTCAGAAGACAACAAACTAGATGTGGTTTCATTCTTAAGCTCTCCTACTGCTCTTGCAGAGGACCCAGAGGCAGGTCCCAGCATTTCACAACCACACTTCACAACCACTCGTGACTCTACTTCTGGGAGAATCCAACTCCATACATATAAAAAAATGAAATAAATCTTAAAAAAGGAAAAAAAAAAAGGAAAGAAAAGAAAAAAAAAAAGAAAAACCAGGTACACACAGACTTCACCTGGCAGTAAGTCAGAAATGCTAACATCAGCAGCATAGACATTAGGGTGGTCAGAGGCAAGGAAAAGAGATCTAAATGGGACACCGTGTGACTTTAGCTTGTATCAGCTGAGAGAGACTGAGGCAAACCACCAAAGGAGCAAGCTGACTGGAGGTGCTGCTGGGCAGTGGTAGAGGGAGGGAGGGAGGGAGGGAGGGGGCAGGCAGTTCACTTGGACACCCGTCCATCTATCTGCTCATGTCTCTAGTGGTCATTTGTTAAGAACAGTCCTGTACTGTTCAATAAGGAAGTGCTGTAGAAACACACTGTGGCAATTACAGTCACCTGAACGTCAGAGCGTAGTCTGACAAAAGTGGCTAAAAACATCCCAACTGTTTCTCATCGCTGTGCAGGGCACACAGCAGTGACAGATACAGTAACTGGTCACAGTTTCTTTGCAGTGGAAGAGGTAAATGTCACCACAAAGCAGAGAGGAAGCATACAACATCTGGTTTATCAAAGGCTTTCAAAATAGATCCAGGGGCCAGCGACATTGCTCAGTGGATTGCACACTTGCGGCCAAGCTGACAACCTGAGAGAAATGACCCCCACAGTTGTCCTTTGACCTCTTCCACACAGGCATTATGATGTGGGAGCATCTCTGTGTCTCTATCCCCCCACCCCCAATTTCTTTAATGGAGCCTGACTTCGGCATTTACTCAGCAAATATGAGGGAATAACAGACCAGACAAGTACCTGTAGCCCAGCCACTAAGAGACGGGGCAAGAAGACCAGGAGATCAAGTCATCCGCCAATACAAAGGGATTTCATAAGCCAGCCTGGGACGCAGATGGATTCTTAAAAGCAAGGGGGACGGGGTGTCCAAATGAACTGCCTGCCCACTCAAGGAAATATACAGAGAGGGAGCTGCCAGGGACTCCTCCGAATGTTTAAGCAGCTAATTACAACACTCACATGGACACACACACACACACACACACTGATGAAGTCTTACTATACAGACATACAGACATTCTGGTTACACTCAGAGCAGTCCTTGCAGTCTGGCTCGTGTTGGTAACACAGGTGTATACTACATCCAGCCAGCTCTCCAGCATCCAGTGACACCATACCCAACTCCTCATTTCTATCCCCCCAGCCCCCCGCAAAGAAGGTAGGCAGACTGGCATGTGCAGAGAACCGTATTCCCATCTCTACAGGAAGTATCAGATATGGACCACACTTCAGCCTTGCAGACAACAGAACTGCCTGACTTCAAGGATGAAGAAACAGGTTCAGACCGGGCAGGTTACCCCTCCCTTCAGCTGAGGCTGCCTTACATCACATTTGACCCCACGTGGGAGACTATTTTCATTAAAGCTGGCTTTCATGCCACCCTTTGAGGCCTCATTACAATCTGTGGACATCACCAACACATGCACGGAGGAACTCAAGGTTCAAGATGCCTGGCTACGCCACCAGTTCTGTGTTTGAGTTCTGTCACCAAGGTCAGGGGTCAAGTGGACATACCACATCTCACACATCTCTCTACTGTGACACACCTTGGATTTCATTACTCTTTTTGTTCTTGCCTGTGTGTTTATCTAGTGCCCTTGAGACACCAGAGCAAGCGAACAGGACCGGTCTTTTGAAGCATGCTCCAGATTTCCCACGGAAGGAATTTCTGGGCCACATCAACGTAGGTAGTTCAGATCCTATCTCCCCCATAGGAACCTAATCCCCTCTGTATGTATCTGCCCTGTCCTGCCCACTCAGGCACACTGTTAGTAGTCCATCTCCTTTAGTTTGGCATTTTCCTTCGGGAGAGTTCCCTGGCTTCTATACCCCAGGGAAGGAACACTGCACACTCCTCACACAGGAGTAGTTCTCACAGTTCAGGAGACCCAAAGGTGGCTGTTTTTTTCAGAGTGGACTCAAGGTGCGTCCTAAGAGCATCAGGGAAGCCATGTTCCCAGCAGCCGTTTCTCCCAGCCAGAGATCTGTGACTGGCTCCTCTTTGAAACACGTACAATGTGTTAATCTGTTCTTTTAAATCCTTATTTGAACAAGAAAGCTATAAATGAAATAAGCAAAATTAAAACAGACAGTTACTAAAAGTAAACGCCCAGCTCCCCAGCTAAGCAAAGCACGGCCACATATTTTCTTCTCTATTGTTTTATTACCAAATTTACAATAAACACAAAGCTTTCAATTGAAATCTCTGAGAGAAAAGGATAGTGTTTGTCTGGGTAATGCAAAACCAGAGCATAAAAATTTCAAGAAGCTATTACTGAAATGCCCAAAGCAGGAAGGTATTAATTGGCTTATGGTTCATTAACGAAGTAAATTTAACTTTGTATTGTTGGCTAATTACACTGAGATGACATGGAACCTGGCTCTCCACGGCTCTCCACTCCACAGGCCATCAGGCCACCTTTCCTCCCTCACCCCGCCTCCTGCTCACCCTGGCCACTTCATGCTCCTCACCTCTCTTAGTTCTGCCTCTCTTTGGAGCATCTTTGTGTCCCCCTTCATTTGTATCTCCAATTTCTAATTTCCACTCTGTGGTGCAGCTTCCAGCAGAGCCCCCACCCTAAGTCAGCTCTGCAGGAAGCACCGACATGAAGGACAGCAATCCTTTTTAGCAAGTATAAGCTCAGCTCTTTGGACAAGGAACACGGAAAACTTTGGGCACACATAACCTAATGCACACATTCTGACACACTCTTTCTGCGGTACTGAAGATGCAGCCCAGGTCCATGTGCACATGGAACCTCTATCACCGAGTCCTGTCCCCAGCACCCATTCCCTATGGTAGACCAGATGAGAAACTTCGTCAGTGAAAGGCATACTAAGGCCGTCCACACACACTTTTTTTGGTTTGTCTTTTTGGCCCAGGGTATCCTCGAACTCGCTACAGAGCCGATGTGGACTTTGAACTTCTGACCTTGAGTTTACCTTCCAAGTGCTAGGATTACAGGCATGCTTCACCACACTGTGTATATATTTTCACAATAAACAGAACCTCACCCCATCAACTGGATAACTACTCATGTCTAGCATTTTACACACATTCTACCCAAATGGCAATGTGAATAACCCTAGCTTACAGTAAGTACTTAATACAGTGTTATTTTCTTCTTTCCTTTCTGGCTGGCCTGTTTCTGGAGTCCTGGAGTTAAAGACATGTGCTACCACACCCAGCTGTTAGCTACATTTCTGTGTCAAAGAAAACAAGACTGGCAGGGCAGTGGTGGCGCACACCTTTAATCCCGGCACTTGAGAGGCAGAGGCAGGTGGATTTCTGAGTTCGAGGCCAGCCTGGTCTACAGAGTGAGTTCCAGGACAATCAGGCTACACAGAGAAACCCTGTCTCTAAAAACCAAAAAGAAAGGAAGAGAAAGCAAGCAAGCAAGCAAGCAAGCAAGCAAACAAACAAACAAGACTGGCATGTAAGCTGGCTTGGTGGGTAAAGGAGCTTGCTGCCAAGCCTGATGCCCTGAGTTCCCACACAACAAGAGGACAGAACTGACTCCCATACATGTAATTACATGATGTACATACACACACACAATAAGCACTACATGTAATTACATGAAAATGAAAACGGCCAGGCAGCGCACCTCCCAACAGAAGCAGCAAGGGACAAAAGCCACGCCTTCTCTCCAGCACTGGTGTCTCCTCTGCTAAGAACTTGCTATGGCTAGGTCCAGGCAGAATGGGCTGCAACTCTGGGCCCTGAGCCTCCTGGTTTACAGGCTGACAATTCTGGTTGTGGACAGCCAGGCCCAACCCTCCATGCCCAAGGCAAGCATTGACTCACAATCACTGCCACGAATGTCATGCTTTGAATATGTGTCCCTGGATAACTCCAGAGGATCAACCCCAGACTCCTTACTGACCTCATGAAGAGAAGAAGCCCACATCACAGGTGTCCTCTGACCTCCACACAAAGCACCACAGACACAACTGACACAATACAAAAACAAACAAATAAAAACCAACATCAGAACTCCAATCTTCCCAACAGCCGTGAAAAAGGTTGGCTGATCAAAAACCTACATTAAGACCAGTCAGGTTTCTTTAGATGAGGTTTTGTTTGTTTGTTTGTTTTTGTTTTTAATGTAGACCTGGCTGGTCTTGATATCATGAACTCATGATAATCTTACTTCTTCAGAATGCACTGCTAAAAGGAAATTCTTTAAAGTGTAACATGAGAGGGATAAAGAAGAAACCAGACAGGATTATTTAGGAATAAACTGGGTTTAAATTATATCAGTTCAAGAATTCTACAAAAAGGGGCCATAGAAATAGCTCGGTGGTTAAGCACACTTGCTGTTCTTTCAGATGCCGTGGTTCAGTTCCCGACACTCCCAAAAGAGCTCACGGAACCCACAGGAACACACATGGTGCAGATATTCACATTCATGCACAGCACTCAGACAAATCTAAAAGAAAAAATCTATTAAAAGCTTAACAATCAATAAATTTAACACTATATCCTGTCAAGGAATTCTTTCTCCAAATAATTTGGAAAAATTATCCTAGAAATCCGATGAGTTGGATTTTAGTCCTGCTCAGCCATCTAACAGCACAAAACCACACAGCCAACCTGGTTTTGCTGAGCCCCACCAGTGGTCAATCACCCCACAGGGTGAGGGTGCCACCCTAGTGATAGAAGCTCCACAACAGCGCAGAAAGGGGACATGGGTTTTGTTTATGGCAGGATTTGGTGGTTCTGGCTACATCCTGAAACAGAAACTCAGAGTGATATTGTACAGTTTAAGGCCTGAGAAGGACCATTCTTAGGAGATTCTGGTATTTAATATTTTATTCATTTAATTCCCTCCTGCATCTAACTTTCTTTACCTTTTTGAGATGTCTTATGCAGCCCAGGCTGGCCTCGAACTAACTGTGTAGTCGAGAATGACCTTAAATGTCTAAACCTCCTGCTTCTACTTCCCAAGTGCCACTGTGCCCAGTTTATTCAGTAAATGCAGCACCTGGTATGGATGGTGGTTTCATGCATGTTAGACAAACATTCTACAGACGGATGGAGCTGCAGCCCAACTCAGTGCTTATAACCTGTAAACAGAATGTCTGTGGAGTTGCTTCCACTTGCAACTTTTCTAGTGAAAAGACTGGACTTGGTGAACACTAATCATTTTGAAGATGCCCTGTGAAGGTGCTTCCGAGCGCTGGTGGGAAGAGAAGTGGCTTCCTACAGTAACTCTACCAGGGTCAGGACAGCCAACGGAGCAGCTGCTCAGACAGTCTAACACACAATACAAACACACACTCTCACATGCGAGCGAAGATTTCTTCTGTTTTGTTCTCCGGCGAAAGCATGCTATTTCAACTTCAGGTTTGAAAAAATAAAGCAAACAGAAGCCTCTAGTAAACACCAATGTCACCATCGTCAAAGCTATCTTTCCAGGAGAAGCAGCAGCTGCAAAGTCAGCAAGCAGACATGATAGCACACAACACGGAATGCGTTGACAAGAACAGCCCCAGACAGAGGCTCCTCCGGTGAGGACTTCATCTAGTTATAAATGCAGGGAGTGCCCGCACTCACTGGCAGAAGTAAAGCATTCCTTTAAAAGAAGTATTTCTTTGGCTCCTCTCCCAGTGCAATAGCAATGAAAGGCCCTAATATCCCAGGGGTCACATGTCCTCTGAATGCCTGCAGCTGCATAGGTTCAGCAGCTCTGGACCACAGGTAAATGGCTGCTCGATTGCTAACAACCCAGACTAGTCAGGACTCATATTTAAAACAAAAGAAAACAACAAACCCATCACAGAAATGTCGGCTCCTCTTACCAGTCTGCTTCCACAAGAACCAGAAAATGTCTGGGCATTGTGGCTCTTGCCTTTAGTCCTAGCATTTGACAGGCAGAGGCAGCCAGAGCTCTGTGAGTTCAAGGCTAGCCTGGTCTACGCAGCTGAGTTCTTGCCAGTAAGACAGAGTGAGACTCTGTGTCAGAAAACAGAAACAAAACAAAACAAAACAAAACCCCAGGGGGAAATGTACAGCTTCATTCAACTAAGTGACTAAGAGTCAAAGAAACAATTAGCTCAAATCTGAGGGCTGTTCAGCTATAAATCTAGAATGAGAATCCCCAGGTGCCCCGCTGCAGTCTAACAAGAGTGCAGGGAACCTTTCCTGGTTTCTGTAGTGAGCTGTGGCTGATACAGAGGGTAGTATCAGGGCAGAGCTTTGCTGTATGTGGAGTGGTAAACTGAGGCAGCAGCGGAGTTCAAGAACTGGATTTCTCAAGTTAGACGGCTCAGGGACGAATTACACCTGTTTGTTCCCTCGGTTATAAACACTGGATTGTTATGAGGGCGGCTATCACAATTTAAAGAGACACAGACACAGTTCTTTCAGCAGGTGGCTGCGCACAACACAAACACTCAGATATTGGTTATTAGCACACAGACCAACTTTTACTGGCAACTGGGCTAGCGCTGCTAGCTGCTCAACTCGATTACTTTTGATCACCACTACCAGAAAATCTAAGAGACAGGATTGGGACTTGTCTGGCAGGGCCGAAAGCCTGGACCAGCAGCCACAGACGTCACCCTGTGACCCGACCTTGGAAGCCTTTCCGGAAACCCTTCTCTGACGGAGCTCAAGTGCGGACTAGCCATGGAGAGTAAAAACGTATGAGAGATATACACGTGCCAGACAGTGGGGGCCTCTCGGGTGACTTTTTATTCTCGAGGAGACCGCGTGAATCCACTTGACCTGGATGCTGAAGTCCGGTCAGAGCGCCGGTGCGTCTCTGACCTAGCACTTCTTGCTCATCGAGGCTGGGGGAGGTCCTGCCTCTCATAATGTCTGGGCGAAGGCTCACGGGATCGGAGGAGGGCACGGAACGCTAGCCTGTGAGGGCAGACTCAGTTTTGGCAGCACCAGAGATTGGGGGGTCCGACTGAGCTCTGGAGAGGCTCCCATGTGGCCTTGACCTTGGTGTCCCGGGCTCCGTTCGCCCACCTGCTGGCTCAGGCTGATGACCCTAACCCCTAGTGTAGGGCAGGAGTGTGTAGGGGGAGCGTGGGGCAGAGTCGCGGGGACCCAGTACCCCCACTGCAGCGGCTTCCCCGGGGCCCTCGTCCACCTCCGGGGACTGCGTGGGACCGAGCCCGGCCTGGGCACGGTGCACGCCACGCACAGGACGCGGAGCGCGGGGCGGACGCTGGACCCGCGCCAGGGCGCGAGGGTCGCGGCGGTACGGGCAGCTCGACGGCTGGCGGGCGCGCACGGCGGCGGGGTCACGCGGGCTCCGGGCCCGGCCGTGGCCCTGCCGGGGCGGCTGCGGGGTCACAGCCGCCCGTCCGACTGTCCAGAGCCACGGAGCCTGGCCTCAGCCCCGCCGACGCCGCGCCACGGGCCTCACCTCCCTGCGCACGTTCAGCAGTGAGTAATAGTCTTCATTGTCCAGCTCCTCCTCGCTCAAGGCCGTCGCCATCTTCGCAACCTTTCACCCCGCCAAACCGGCGAGGCCGTGGTTAAGAGGGTCCGGCGCAGCGCGGGGCTCCCTGCGCGCCTCCCGCCCACGCCACAGCGGCCCCTGGCGGCCCGGAGCCGCACGGCAGCCCTCGGGACGCGCCTGCGCACTGCGCCCCCGCGCGGCCGAGGGCGGAAGCTGGATGGAGGCTGTGAACCTTGCACGTGCTTCTGAGCCAGACTCAGGCGTGCCGTGTGTGTGTGTGTGTGTGTGTGTGTGTGTGTGTGTGTGTGTGTGTGTGTGTGTGTGTGTATAAGGTGTGAGTGGGTGTGGTGTGTATTATGTATGGGTGTGTGTGGGGTGTGTATGGGTGTGTGTATGTGAGCGGGTGTGGGGTGTGTGTACCAGCGGGTGTAGGATGTGCGAGAATGTGGGGGGTGTGTTCGAGCGTGTGTGGGGTGTGTGAGAGTGTGGTGGAGGTGTGAGTGGAGTTGTGGTATATGAGTGGGGGTTTGTGGTGTGTGTACGAGCATGAGTGAGGGGAGTTATTGGTGCGTGCATGTGTGTGTGTGTGTGTGTGTGTAAGGTGTGAGTGTGTGTGTGGGTGCTTGAGTGGGTGTGGTGTGTATTATGTATGGGTGTGTGTGGGGTGTGTATGGGTGTGTGTATGTGAGCGGGTGTGGGGTGTGTGTACCAGCGGGTGTAGGATGTGCGAGAATGTGGGGGGTGTGTTCGAGCGTGTGTGGGGTGTGTGAGAGTGTGGTGGAGGTGTGAGTGGAGTTGTGGTATATGAGTGGGGGTTTGTGGTGTGTGTACGAGCATAAGAGTGAGGGGAGTTATTGGTGCGTGCATGTGTGTGTGTGTGTGTGTGTGTGTGTGTGTGAACGAGCATGTATGTGCCGGATTGGCATCCAACAGGGCCGCACCACACACATAAGACCCTTATAACCCAGGTTCTGGGTGGCCTGGAACTGGAAGGATGCCTGAGCTCCTTCCCCTGGTTTGGAGTCCGTTGTAATCTCCGTCGGTCCTCCTCGGAGGGAAGCCGCTGGTGGACCCACTTGCTGACTTACGTGTGCTCAGGAAACCGACAAAAATGGTTGCCTTCACCCTTTGTGGTCCACAGAAGCTGTCGTACCTTCCATTTTTTGTTTTGTTTTGTTTTGTTTTTTTACCCGTTGCCCTGAATTTAGGAGCACCTGGCCTTTTTTTTTTTTTCCTTCCCCTTCCCACGTAAATGAGGAGGCAATATCTATTTGGTTCTTAATTGCGTCTGGCATGCACATATACCTGTGGTTCCTACCTCAGAGCCAGTCTGCTGGAAATTTCTCCCGTATAATTTAGCAGTGGAGTCTAATTGATTTCAACCTGGTGCCTGCTGTTTGGTGCCTTATTAAAAACGTCTTGGTTACAATAATCTAAATATTTTAAATGTCCTTGAAATTATGTTATCGAGTGGTGGGCAGCAGCGTAGGCTCCTCCACCTGTTGGTTCACATGACCTGTATCTTTTCTCAGGGGTCCTTGTTGTTCTTCTACACAGCCATCCGCTTGCCCTTCATAAGCTGGTATCCTGGGAAACCCCAACACCTGTCTGTAGATAGGAGAGGCTGATTTCTTTCTCATCCTAATTCTTAGCCAGATGTGCACCATCTGGGCCTGTGTCCTGTCCCTTCCAAGTTGCCCGCTCCTCTTAGGATCTTTTGGCTGGAGACATTTAGGTGTGTGGAGTCAGCCTGCCATAGGCTGTTGGCTCAGGTTGTAAATTAATAGCTTTTTTTTTTTTTTTTTTAAAGCTTGGTAGGCTTCCCAGGCAGCACCCACAGCCATGGCCCATCAGCTCTCCTGCAGGTTTTAGAGGTTTTACTTCTCTCCCTTCCTTTGCAGAGCTGTGGTTAGGGCTAAATTACCTGCTGACATTCTCCGGTTTTTGAAAATTTCATACAGAGGCTGTGTGCACAGGCCCGAGGCGTGCAGGGCTGTGTGTGTGTGTGTGTGTGTGTGTGTGCGCGTGTGCACGCAGTGTTGAGATGTCTCCGTTTTCCTCGGGTTTGTAGCTATTAACTGGGCTGCAGCGCTCACTTGGGCAGAGGAATCCTTGCAGTTCCTCCTTTGCTTGGGAAAGAAAACGCAGCTGGTAGGCGTGGAACATAAGGCGTGGAACATAAGGTTTGTTTCACGATGCCCAGGTCTGTGTTTCTGTGATTGAGAATGACCTGGTTTTTATCACCACTCAGACAAAATAAATAATGACTCAGGGATGCTCTGGGCCTGTCCTCTCTCGGGTCCACGATATTTTGTGTGGCAGTTCCTCGGAAAGCGGCTGTGACGAATGGGAAGCTGACTTCCATACACCACAGGCTCGGGGAGTGTGTGTTTCCAGCACTGGTTGTTGTCCTTTCCTCCCTCCAAAAAACTCCTGATGTGCTATGGGGCAAAATAATGGGAACCAAGGGCTGTACAAATGTATAAGTTAAAAAACACACATCAACATACTCTTGGAACCAGAGTAAGTGCCGAAAAGCCATTGTCATTCAGGACCTGGAGCTTTCTGAAGCGCCCTGTAACTTAGGGGTAAAGCAAAATGTATGTTAGCAGGAGTGTGATGTGTTTCTAAGGATTCATTTTATGTGTGAGGTTTCTTTTTATACGTGTATGTATGTGCACCGCCTGCACACCTGAGGATGTCAGAGAAAGCACCAGATTTTCTGGAATGGGAGTTACAGAGGGTTGTGAGTCCTTATTTGAGTGCTGGGAACTAACCTGGGTCCTCTGCAAGGGCAGCCAGTGCTCTTAACCACAGAGCCATCTCTCCAGACCTCCCCCCTTTTAATATTTAAAGGTTTTTATTTATTATTGTATACATATGAGTACACTGTAGCTGTCTTCTGACATACCAGAAGATCACAGACGGTTGTGAGACACCATGTGGTTGTTGGGAATTGAACTCAGGACCCATGGGAGAGCAGTCAATGCTATTAACCACTGAGCCATCTTTCCAGTCCCCCAGACCTTTGTTTTTGTAACTATGGATAGACATGTCTATTTTATGCACACACAAAAGCTATCATGAGTGCGCATACAGAACACACACACATATGTAACTATTGTCAATCACTTGCGTTTTTATTATTTATTTTTATTTCTATTTTTCTGTGGCAGGGTCTCGCATAACCCAGGCAGGACTTGGACTCCTTATGTATCAGAGGAGGAACTTGAACGTGTGATCTCCCACCTTAACCTCACACATGCTGGGATTCTACTGTGAGCCCCACGCTTGGGCTATTGTTTTCATTAAATGGGAGGACACTCATCTCCAGTGTCCCATATTCACAACGACCCTAAAATGTTCAGCTCCCACTTAGCCACCCTGTAGACTATCAGGAAGTTTCTTTTGTTTGATGACTTAATCCATTTTTGGGATCCTCCCTTCTAGCATGTTCTGGAGATGGGCTTGCCACATTAAATAAAGGATTTATTGAGTTGAAATTTAATTTCAGAAAGCAGTAATTACTTAGTTTAAGTGTAATTGTATTAACGACTTTCCTCATTGAGACAAAACACTGGGCCAGAGCAACTTAAGGGAGAAAGGTTTAGTTTGGCCCATGGTTCCAGGTGCGGTCCATCCTGGAGAAGTCCTGATGGTAGGAACCTGAGGAGGCAGCTGGTCACATTGCATCTGCAGTCAAGAAACACAGTACAGGCCAGCAATATGGCTCAGTGAGTGAAGGAGCTTGCTGCCAAGTCTGACGATCTGGATTTTATCCCCAGAATCCATAAGGGGTGGGGAGAGGGGAAGGGAGGAAGGGGGGGAGAAAGAGAGAGAGAGAAAGAGAGAGAAAGAGAGAGAGAGAAAGAGAGAGAAAGAGAAAATAGACTCCTATAAGTTGTCACCCAATTCTCCATGTGCTCAAAGGCATGCGTGGACATACACACACACCAATGTAGTGCCTGTCAAATTACAGGCCCTTCATGGCACTGATATCATATGGGGCATATACTAAACGTTTATCTGAAATTCAATTTCAGCAGGGTACTACAGTATGGATTAGAAATGTTCCCAGTGTGCATATGTTCTAGGCTTGCTCCCCACTGGGGTGTAGGTGGAAGTCAGTGGGAACTGTCAGAGGCAGAGCTGTGTGGGCAAGCATAGTTCTTTATTGTGCCCTCAAGAGGGATTATGGCACTGTGCAGGCTAGTCTCATGTCAACTTGACACAAGCTTTTCTTAATCAGTGATCAATGGGGGAGGACCCAGCCCGTGGTAGGTGGTGCTGTCCCTGGGCTGGTGGTCCTGGATTCTATAAGAAAAGCAGGCTGAGCAAGCCATGGGAAGCAAGCCAGGAAGTAGCACCCTCTAGCTCCTGCCTCCAGGTTCCTGTCCTGTGTGAGTTCCTGTCCTGACTTCCTTCAAGGATGGACTACTGTGCCCTTCCCCCAGGTCTGAGCAGGCCTGCAAAGTCATTTACCACAATAGACCAAGCAACAGTAGGATCTAGGAGAGGCATTGTATTACCAGCCTTGGTGCCTTGGAGCCTGCTACCTGAGCTAAAAAGAATGGACTGCCTGCTGAGCTAGCCTTGACACCTTCAGGACTGCTATCTCCTTGGCCAGCCCCTGGGCTGAACGGAGAAGAGACTCTGGGGGTTGGGGCTTCACCTTTATATGTGAAAGCAAATTATTAAACTTCAGGCCTTGATCAGAATACTTTGTCTTGGCCCCACATTTCTCTCACCCTCCATTCCCGTTCATTCCCAGGCTTCCTCTCAGGAGAACCCGGTTAACCGTAGTTGCAGGCAGCTACAGAATGGTGCCTACACGTGGAACCTGAGAAGAGAAGACCAGCAGAGGAAACACTGTCTTGGTGGAGCTCTATGGAAAATGGAAGAAAAAGTAGAGTATCCAGAGCACTTGGTGAACAGGGAACAGCACTGATGCTAGCTAAGTTATGGCTGTGTTTACAGGAAGTGCGAGTAAGGTGGACACGGGTCTAGAGTTGAGTGATGCTAAACTCATCTAGGGGGGACAGTGAGTTGGGGATAGGAGAGTATTTGGCAGGCCCAAGAGAGGCGGCCTTAGACGAGAGGAACTGGGTTTAAAAGAACTTGAAAAACAAAAAAGGGCAGAGCACTGAGTAGTATCCATAATTCTGCCTTCTTTGTTTTTCAGATTCTTTTAAGAGAATTTGTGTGGAAGTGTAAGCTGAATAAGCCCTTCTCTCCCCTTAATCTCCTCTTCCTTTCTGTGAGTCAGTAGGTTTTTTTTCTGACACATACTTCTGTCACAGTATGTGACAGGCCCCAAAATGTCAGGCCAATCAGTCATTGATAGAAACTTCGAGAACTGTGAGCCAAAATAAACTTTCCTCTCTGAAAGCTTGTGGTCAACAGGAAGCTAACGAGTGCACAGGAGATCCTATAATTTCATTTGCAACCTCCAACTAGAGGCTCTCTGGTCCTTCCTCACTTCCATTAGCCCTGAGAGGAGAGGTGATCAGCCGACCCACCCTGCCCTTTGTCCACCCACTGAATCCCTGTTCTCTGTCTATGATCCGGGAGGAAGAATTATCTATAATCTTTTTATTATTCCTCTGTCATCGAGTCTGGGCTGGGATTTAGTGCTTGCTTGCCATTCACAGCCCATTCTCTCCGTCCCTCACGAGGGCTGATAACCCTGTTAACCGACAGATAGGGGAAAAGCCTTAGCTACAGAAGAGGAGAGGGAATTTGCAGGCACTCAAGAATTAAATTTTCTTGATGTTATCTGTTCTCTGAGCATTCAGTGACTTGTCACGGACATCTTTAGCCATGGCAATAATTGCACTGGGGTCACCCAGAGGAAGAATCACACCTGTCTCTGCCAGCCACACAGAGAGGCCGAGCCACACTGGCTGAGAACCTAACCCCAGCAGCAGTCTCAGTGGCTCTGGAGACAGAATCAAGACAGGGAGGGGGATATACTAGACACTCCCAAACTGACCAGTTTGGCATGAAGCACACACACCCCAAATCTCTAGTCCCCAGCCTCTACCCTTGGGGATCAGCATTTCACCTGCAATGTCATCCATCCCAGGTGTTCAGGGGACCTTCCATCCCATGGCTCCCAAGGATTGAACTCCAGTCTTCCAGCACAGAGGCAGCTCCCTTGGGAAGTCCCAGGGGAGTCCCTTTCCAGTGTGCCTTATTGGACAGTCAGGTGATCCAGCACCTTCACCTTTGGTGCTGCCTGCCACATCTGTCCCCGTTCATTCTGTCTGTCTCTGTCGTCTCCCTCCGACTCCTCCCAGGCTGTTAGGAGTAGCTACAGAGTCTTGGCAAGTACGAAGTTCATGCTATCTGACTTCTGTTGGGCTCGGTGTCAGGTGACAACGCTTTTATGTGCACTTCTTTTTAAAACCCCGACTTCTCTCACAGTGTCTGTCCCACTTAGCTTTACAGTTGAAGTAGAGTCCAGGAACAGACGTGGGAGTTTCAGCAACTCACAGAGGGAAGAGGCTTCTGTGCTTGTGGAGTTACTGTGCTCGCATGCGTGTGTGTGTGTGTGTGTGTGTGTGTGTGTGTGTGTGTGTGTACACATGTACATACGCATACAGATAGACAAAAACAAGTCAGTTCATAAGCAACCAGTGCTCTATGCAAAAGACCAAGTGCCTTGGTCAGAGAAAACCTATTCAAAGAGGAAATTTTGAACTGCCAACTTAGCAAACCCTGGAGGAAGAACCTGCCTGTGCAGAGGCCAAGGTGAGAGAGGCAGGAGTTTGGTGTGCTTTGGGGTCAGGTGGAAAGCCAGGGTACATGCAGCTGATGCAGGCAGGGGAAGAATTATCAATCAGAGAGCTGAACCGGGGTGAGTCATGGGGTGGGGCTTAAATATGCTAATTAGGAACAGAAATCCCACCCCCCACTGCAATGAGAAACCATTGAAGGGTTTTAAGTTGCCAAGTGTCTGTGAATTCTATCTCCTCCAACACCTAAAATAATAAATTAGAGTGAGAGTATCCAACCTCCTGACCTTGAGATGAACAGTCATTTATTTACAAATCCGTTGGGCCCGCTCACAGCTATCTGGGATGCATATGGACTTCGGGTCATGAGTTGGACACAGAGTGGAAACACCCTGTTGCTGTGTGTAGTGAGAGGTTATTGATGTGTCTTGGGGGCAGGACAATGGTGGCCTTAGATTGAGACAGGAGCAATGTGAATGGTCAGACACAGGCTACCCGCTCCTATGATTTGCACATTGTTTGTTCCTCAAGGGCATGTGTGTTAGAAGCTTGGTCCTCAGTGGGATGACGTGGGAGAGGACTGGTCACCTGGCAGTGCTATCCCAGAAGGAAGGATGTAGCTCTTTGGAGCAGTCTCAGGCCTCCTGTCTCATGTCACAATCTCTCTTCTCACCGGAGTTTTTGCTGCTATACCATTTGCCTTGATGTGGCACTTGTAGAAGACCCTCACCAGGGCCACCACGAAGCCCTCTGGACATCGAACCTCCTAAACTGTCAGCTACATGAACCTCACTTCTTTCTGCACTATCTGGTCCCAAGAATTTTATTACAGCAACAGAAAGCAGACTGACATGTCACTGGACTGGGACCAGCCGCAGCTGCAGGCTAAATGGGTCTGGGAGACCAGGGGTGGGGCGAGCATGAGAAAAGCGAAGCACTCCTGCATTCCAGTTTGAACTACTTGGTGGTAAACACCAATTGCAGACCCTAGGAAGCCTTGAAAGAAGGCTGACTTGGGAGGGGAGCAACATTTTTGATGTAGCTTGAATAGACTTGAGAAGGGTGACTTTAACCTCGCTGCCTTTATACCCACTCTGTAACTCCTGGAAACCGGGAGCTTGCCTGTCAGTAAGATCACTCAGACCTCAATGGATTCCACCTGGACTCCAGATAGTATTAACAATGTTACCAACCGTCTCCCTCTGTGACTACAACAAGGCTTTTATCCTTTGCCACGAGTCTGTATTTTCCCCGCTGTTCTAGTTTCATCCTGTTGCTGTGATAAATACTCTGGACAAAAGTAATTAGGGGAGGAAAGGGTTTATTCGGCTTACACGGGGTCACAGTCCATCATGAGGGAACTCAGGGCAGGAGCCGCAGCAGGAGCCTGAAACAGAGACCATGGTAGACACTGCTGGCTGGCTCCCGCTCAGGCTCAACTTAGCTAGCTTTCTTACACAGTCCAAGACCCCAGGCGTGGATGGTGCTGTCCGCATCTAAGATGGGTTTTCCCGAGTTGTTAAGATGGCTGATCTCCTACCTGAGTCTACATCCTGTCAAGCTGGCGAGCAATATTAACGGCCTCGGGTGATCTGATGCACGTCTTTCAGGACCGTGCCCCTGACTTTCCTTCCGGAATCTGGTTCCAGAGAGAGAATTTTTCTCTTTTGCTTATTCTCTGAATGCTCCCGGAACGGGAACGACTTTGCTCTGGATCCCGTGTTGAATTTCTGTGGTCATTGACCCACAGTCTTTAACTCCGTGTGGAATTCTCTGGGTGCAGATTGCGCTTGAAGAGCTCGCCCACATTTTGTTTATCTGAAAAATCTTTTTCCTATCTGTAAAGGATATCGAAAGGCAGAGATTTTTACTTTGTCTATTGTTTTGTTCTCCAGAATTTGGGTGATGCAATTTCATCCCCTTGGGCTTCTAGTATGGACATTTGGAAATGCTTTTCTTTTGACTTTTGGGACCCCAATTAAGCATATTAGACCCTAGAATCCATTTATTCTCTCTTTTGCTGCCTCTCCCTCCTCCTCCAGCAATTTAAGTCTCTCAGAAATTTGCTTACGTTCCTTTTTTTCTTGCACTGTTTTATAGAAGTATAGTTAATATGAAGTAAAATGCACAGTTCTTCTTTTATTATTTTTAAATTTAAAGCTGGATGTGATGGTGCATACTTTTAACCCCAGTGCTTAGGAGGCAGAAGCAGGCAGATCTCTGAGAGTCCCGGGACACCCTGGTCGGCAGAGTTCCAGGACAGCCAGAGCTGAGAGTCCTGGGACACCCTGGTCTGCAGAGTTCCAGGACAGCCAGAGCTATAGACTGAGATTCAGTATCAACAAAACAACACAAATCAACCAACCAAACAAACAAAAAAGAATTCACAAAATAACCCTTTTAGTAACTGACTCTGGCACACAGAGTGGCTCTGATACTTAGACTCACTTCCGTGGCCCATCTTTGGTTATTAAACCACTTGTAAGATTGGGTGGTGTTTTGGACTGAGTAGACTAGGGGAAAACATTGGGTTGGTTTGTTTGTTTCTTTATGTTGTTTGTTTGTTTTATGTTGTTGTTCTGTTTTGGTTTGGTTGGTTGGTTGGTTGGTTGGTTATTTTGAGACTAGCTTTCTCTGTGTAGCCCCGGAACTCCTTCTGTAGCCCAGGCTAGCCTAGAACTTAGAAATCTGCCTGGAATTGAAGATCCTGACAATTGTTAGCTGCCGTGTGGGTGCTTAGGATAAAACTGGGGTCCTCAGGAAGAGCAAAAAGAACTCTTAACTGCTGAGCCACCTCTCCAGATTCTGCCTTGGTTTTTTTTTTTTGTTTGTTTTTTTTTTTCGAGACAGGGTTTCTCTGTGTAGTTCTGGCTGTCCTGGAACTCACTCTGTAGACCAGGCTGGCCTCGAACTCAGAAATCCGCCTGCCTCTGCCTCCCAAGTGCTGGGATTAAAGGTGTGCGCCACCACTACCCGGCCTGCCTTGTTATCTTAAGACACAGGTTCCTGGGGCTGGAAAGATGGCTGAGCAGCTAAGGGAACTGGCTGTTCTTCCAGAGGACCAGATCAATTCCTAGCACCCACATGGCAGCTCACAACTATCTGAAAGTCTGGTTCCAGAGGATCCAACGCCCTCACACAGACATACAAGCAGTGAAATCAAAAAAGTACATTAAAAAAAAAAAAGACATGGGTTTTCACTCTAGCCCAGGATGGTCTGGAATTCCCCATGTAGTCCAGGTTAGCCTCAAGGTAATAGGGATCTTCCTGCTCAGTATCCAGAGTACAGGGAATATAGGTGTGGCAGATTCCATGTCTGATGGGGTCTTCTTCCCCATTTGTTGTTGGTTGTTTCTCTGTGTTCTTCACTTGAGGGAGAGGCAAAGGACCTCTCTGGTGCTTTTCTATAGGGACTTTTCTTTTCTTTTCTTTTCTTTTCTTTTTTTGGTTTTTCGAGACAGGGTTTCTCTGTGTAGCCCTGGCTGTCCTGGAACTCACTCTGTAGACCAGGCTGGCCTCGAACTCAGAAATCCACCTGCCTCTGCCTCTCAAGTGCTGGGATTAAAGGCGTGCGCCACCACCGCCCAGCTATAGGGACTTTTCTATAGGGACAAAAGCCGTGCTCTCAATTCCATCGCCCTGGGTTAGGGTTCCAGCATTTGACTAGGGTAAGCACAGACATCTGGACCACAGCACTAACCACCTCTCTTCCCTACCTCTCTTTCCTACCAAGTGGGAGTTCCAACCACTTGGAGACCTTCAGGGCAACTTTGCATTATTCACAAAGGTTGGCCAGGTTTGAAAATGTTTCCTTTTAATTGTCAACTTGAAAGAAAAACTTCCAATTTTTATGTTGGCTGATTAGTTTGTATCTTGATTTTACATCATTTATTTTACAAAAATATTTGGGGTTCTTGAAAGGAGGGAGTCTGGAAAAAGCTGTTGAATGAGTCTGGAGTCTGGATATGCAAGGTGAGGTGTCCCGGATGCTGGTCACACAGGAGGTGGACGTGTTGAAGGGTACGCTCATGATACTTACGATGGCATACCCATGGTCCCAGGCAGAAGGATTGTGTAAGAGGCCAACCTGGGCTAGCACACCTCTGATCCCAGGCAAGAGGACTGTGTGTAGGAGGCTAGCCTGGGCTACAAAAGGAAAACTGCCTCCAACAAACAAACAAACAAAACAAATAAAGGTGCTAAGACCGCGAGTTATGTCCTGTATACTTTATTACCATCAAACACGGGGACTAATGGAGCTGGAGAGGTGGCTCAGAAGTTAAGAACATTGGCTTCTCTTCCAGAAGACCTGGGTTCAATTCCCAGCACTCCCTGACAACTCACAACTGTCTGTAGCTGCAGCCCTAGGGAATCCCTCATCTTCCTCCTGGCCCCTATGGGTACAAAGCCTGATATACATGCAGGCAAAGCCCACAAACACATAAGATAAACACAGGGACTAGGGAATGCTTAGTGGGTGGTGTTTGCCACTCAAGCACAAGCACCTGGGTTTGAGTTTCTAGTGTCCATGTGAAAGTTGGGTGTGGTGAGCACACTTGATGACCCCAGCGCTGAGAATACGCAGAAACAGGTGGCTCCCCGGTGCTCGGCCAGCCGCTTAGCCAAGACAGCGAGCTCTAGGTTTAGTGTCTCAAAAAACAATGTGGAGAGGAATAGAGGAAGATGCCTGACAAGGACTTCTGCTTTTACATGTGCACGTATGGAAGGCAGACAGACAGGCAGGCAGGCAGACAGGTCGGGGAGAGAGTCGGGAGGAGGGAGGGAGAGAGATGGTTTTGGAGCTCTGACCTCTGGGAGCTCTTGAATCCAGAGACTTCAAATTTCTATCCTTACTGTCATCTAGAAAGCCAAGCTACAAGCAGAAGTGCTGCTAAGAAGTCAGCAGTAGAATGTTCTAGAATTCCCGGAGTGTCACCGTTGTTCAGTGTGCACCTGATCCGGTTCTCCCAGCTTGGGCTCTGCTTTAGGGAAGTGGCTTTGGTCCCTATGACAGATGAAGATGTCTTTCCTAAGGAGGAGTGGGGTTTCCTCTCCAGCTCTGCTGAGTCCAGCACTTGCCTTGATGATGCTAAGTATCCCTGGTGTCTGCCCACACTCTGCCTTCCAGAAGCAGCACTCTCCGCTTGTGACAGAAGTCCCAGGAGGAGGTCTCTCCCTGGGCTAGTTACTTTTTCACCACTGTGACACAATTCAAAGAAATGTCCTGAAAGGGTCATTGTGGCTCACAGTTTGAAGGTACTACCAGTCTCATGGCAGGGAAGGCGCTGTGACAGGAGAGGAGGCGGCTGGGCACACTGCAGCTTCAGGGGGGAGGCAGCTAGTCACATGGCAGCTGCTGGTGCATGTTAGTGTCCAGCTTTGCTTTCTCACTAAGAAAACATTTGTTCCTGGCAGTTCTGAGCCGCATGATATGGGTGTAAGAAACCAACAGGTTCTCAGAAGGAGCCATGAGTGCTGTAACCTAGCCACTCCTCTACCCCTCTTCCTCCTCCTCTTTGTTCAGTCTTCCAACCTCAGTTAACTTAATCTACGTAGTCCATCACAGATACACCTAGAGTTTGGTTTCTGTAGAGATCCTAAATTGTTGTGAACTGCACTGCCCCACGCTTTGGGGCTAAGTGCTCTGGTCAAGAGAGAGAGAGAGAGTGGGGAAAGAAGGGGAAGAGACTCGAAGAATGGAGACAAGACAGGGTGTGATTCCAAGTCTCGTTTCTCATTTATTGTCTCTCTCTTATTGTCTCCCCCTTATTATCTCCTCCCCTCTTATTGTCCCCTCCCTCCTATTGCAAGGAAATCCTGGGTATTTATAAGCACAAGCAGGGGAACACAGCTGACAACACTTTACCACGTGCACCATGCAGCTGGGGTCACTAAACAGCAAAACAAGATATGTGGGATAAACAAGATGTTTATCATCGAGGGCTCAGCTGTTGTAGGCTGTTGAAAAACAAGTCTCTTGTCAGGGTATATGGCTCGAGATGGCTGCAAAGATGATAGGTGCTTTCTGGTAAAAGTCAGCTCCCAACACTAAATCCCATCAAAGTTAGCAGTCACCATCCATATGCATACCTTACTTTTAGTTAAGCAAGGTCTCCTAGGCTACGGGTAGTGAAGCTGTCCATAGACTGGAGACCATAGGAACTTCTGTACCCATTTCTCCAATCAGTATCTCCTACCATGTCAGTATCTCCTACTGTGTCAGTATCTCCTACTGTAATGTCTCCTCTAATATTTAGCAGCTTCTAAAATGAAATGAAACAGAAAATCTTTGTGTGTGTTGTGTGTACATGTGGTGTGTGTGTGTGTGTGTGTGTGGTGTGGTGCTGGGACTGAACCCAGAGCCTTGGGCATGCTGTAGCGGATGCTCTACCACTGACCTGCATCCCTAACCCTAAAAGAAGAAGCTTGGCGTGCTACGTCAGAATGTTTGCTACCATGCCAGGTGTTATAATACTTGATTAACGATCTCATTTCATCTTTTCAACAATTCTGATGTAATTATGAATGGCCTCATTTTAAGCAAGCTAGGCTTGGAGAAGTGAAGTCCATGGGCATCTGAGCAGAGGAGCAGGGACCCAGCCTTGCGTTGTCTCTTTCCACTGCTGGCTTCCTAGATGTTTATTTACTCTCTTTTAGATTAATTTGTACGGATGACGTTTCAGAGGACTTTTAGCTGCTTTTGATAATGTGGGCTTTACTTTATGATTCCTTGGGGGTATGTGGTGTGGAAAGATGTTATCTATGATCTCCTAAGGCAGGGGAATATTATGTCGTCCACTCAGTGGCTCTGACTCCCAGATAACATCTCTGAGTTTGAGATAAGGACATTGCACAGGGGAACGAAGCTGATTGCTGGGCCAAAACCCCCTTCCTAGTTGTGGAACTGCTTAGGTGTCCCTCCACCAGCAGAGGGCAGACTTGTGGGCCCAGAGAGGAGAACTGGGCAAAGAAAACTGCACATGGAGGTTTAGTGTAGAGAGAGGGAAAGATTTGTGGGAAAAGGCACCCCTCTCAGATGCTTGTCTCGAGAGGGACCGTTTGTAGATCGTGTGGCTACACTTGGCATTCTTAATCTGTAGAAAATTCATGTGGGGATGGCTCAGCTAGTAAAGTGCTTAGCGTGCAAGTGAGGTGTGAGTTCAGATCCCCAGCACCCAGTCAAAAGCCAGGTGCCTCTGAACTCAACAGTGGGGAGCAAGAGACAGGCACTTCCCTGGAGCTTGCTGGTCAGCTCTATTAACAAGCTCCAGATTCAGTGAGAGGCACGGTCTCAAAAAATAAGGTGGAGAGTAAAAAGGAGGACACTGGCAGCTGGCCTCAACATGCACATGTTGGGAGCCACAGTGAGTGTGTCAGCATTCACCATTACAAGATGGTGCGGGCATCCTGTCCTCCCACTAGTAAACAACTGACTGCGCAGGTGCAAAAGGCAAAAAGTGCGCCAAAGTCACTGCCCATCCCGGGCGTATTATGCGTAATGAGTGAACAGCCAATCAGAAGTGAACATGTCACTCTAGGGTGTATTTAAGCAGTGCCTTTTCCTGGCTTTCCATCTTTCCGCTTCTGCTTATACAAGAAGTAAAGCCTCGTTGTAGTAACCACCCAAACACTGCCTCATGTGTCTTTTTCGCGGGCAAAGGGGACACGGGGGGGTGGGGGCTCGGAACATGCACACATCTGGACATAGGGGTACATGTACATTCTCTGTCTCTGTCTCTCTGTCTCTCTCTCTCCCTGCCTCCCTTCTCCTCCCTCTCCCTCCTCCCCCTCCCCTCCCCTCCCTCTCCCCTTTCCATCTAACAGGAAGTTAAAATTCCATCTGGCTTTGCTTTCCTGGTCCTGGTTTCTAACATTAAGCTGATCGGGCTTACAGGGCCTGGGCACTACAAGTATTCTTGGCTGAGAAGGTGCTGTAGGCCCTCCAGGTCACAGGAACAGAGAGTGCTTCTGCTATAGCAGTCAAAGGGGTTTTCTTTCACATTCTCCTAACTGGTAGGTTCTCAGGGGCTCAGTGCCACAACCGCAAAGCCACCATGTGCTCAGGGCACAGCGTGCTACACAAGGGCCCAGCATGCTCCTGGAGGCACAACGTGAGTCCTGAAGGCAGTGATGGATGTACTAACAGGCGGCTTGTCACCCTGGTCTTTATTTCACAGAGAAGGAAATTACCACCAGAACCCTTCGCCAAAACCCTGTCCAAGGCTGACAAGCTAATGAACTTGCCCGAGGCTTCACAGTTACCTGCTTCCCCACAGGAAGGCCCCAGGAAGGGCCACCAAAGTGGGGGCTTCTCCAAGATTATTCAGCTTCCTGGAGAAACGGGCTGTCTCCTGCTGCCTGGTTCTTCTGCGCTTCTGCTCCCAGAACTAGATAGGGGCTTGGCAGGGTCATATCAATCATGGCAAGCCTCCAGTGCAGCGCCCCTCCCCCTTCTCTGTGGAGTATGGCGCTCTCAGAATTTCTTCTGAGTTGGAGTGTCGGAGGCTGGTAAGTGTAAGGGCATTTCTGCCTCCCCCTAATTCTTCGATCCTTCTCACTCCAAACCTGATTGTGTTGGAAGTATAAGCTGGTTGCTAAGCCAACGGCAGGGGTCATTTGAGGGGGGTGGATCCAAGGATTCGAAGGTACATTTTCTCAAGGAAGGCCAAAGGAAGTCCTCATCCCCAGCGAGGCACACCTCCAGAAGTCGCCCACGAGGTTCTGGTAAATAGGCAAATGAACAAAGAAGTCAGAGTTTTCAGTGTTTGGAATCACCACTGTAATGTGCAGCCTTCCTTGCCATACCCGGCTCTTAGAATAATAGGAACTGGTCTTTCGATTCCTCTGAAATCAGCCAGAGGGTCAGAGGGTCACCCATGCACGCTTAGGCTGCCAACTACCAAAGCTGCCAGATAAAGACCCTGGAAGAAGAGGCAGTGGATTGGATGTTGGCATTCCGAGGGTACATCTCAGTCCTGACCCCAGGATTAGATTCTAATTTGGCAACATTTCTGCAAATATCACTAAGGACCTCAAGATTGACTCACCCTGGATTTAGGGGTGACCTTAAATCTAATGATAAGAGTTCTTTTAAGGACTTGGGGGTGAAGGCTGTTGGGAACCAGAGGCAGAGGTAGGAGCAATGTGACCTGAAGCCAAGGACATTTGTCCCCAGAACCAGGAAGAGGCAAGAGTCTCTTCCAGAACCTTCTGAAGGATCGTGGTCCTGCTTGATACCCAGATTTGGCACCTTATCTCAAGTGTGACCTCTGTCCTCCAGCCCATTGTTCCATTCGGAGAGCCCTTTTCCTGTGATCAGAGGAAAAAAACTCTGCTGTTATTTTGAATCTTGAAAATAAAGCAGAAAGGTGCAGGCATGGGCCACCCAGCTGTCTGGAGCTTCATAATTAAATCTAGGATGAGTGACTGCACCGGCTGGTTATGTTTGTTTGTTTGGTTTTGTTGGTTTTTTGTTTTTGTTTTTTGTTTTTCATCAACCTAACACAGCCAGGGTCTTCTAGGAAGAAGGAACCTGGGTGCCAGATGTTGCCCATGCCCTGAACTACTCGCCACAACCCTACCTGCCCTTGGGGGTTGGAGGTGAGGTGGCGCAGAGTCAACACAGACTCAGGGAGGAGGTGAGAAATCCAGCAGCAAGCCCATCTGAACGCTGCAGCAAGCGCCTTTAATAGCCTCTACCCGAGGCCCATTGGTCCCAGGAAAGTACCTCTTCTAAACAGCAGTTCCTGATTGGCTGGCGTTGTCCGCAACAGCAATCCCTGGTCTCTCAGGCAGTCCACAGTTTTTCAACTGTGCACCCCGTCCCCCACATTTACATAGAGGCGACCAGCAGTTCCTGCTACAAACCTCAATTGAGAAAATGCCTCCATCAGATTGGCCTATAAGCAAAGCTATGGAGCTCTTTCTTAATTTCTCTTTTTCCCCCCTCCACACTTTGGTTTTGAGACAGGGATTCTCTGTGTAGCCCAGGCTATTCTGGAACTTGCTCTGTAGACCAGGCTGGATTTGCCTGCCTCTGCCTTTTGAGTGCTGGGACTAAAAGTGTGGGTCACTCCCATCTAGCTTGCCTGACCGAGAGGCACAGCCCACTTTGGGTGGTACCATCCCTAGGCTGGTGGTCCTGGGTGTTATAAGAAAGCAGGCTGAGCAATCTGAGGAGCAAGCCAGTAAGCTGCACTGCCCATGGCCTCTGCTTCAGTTTCGGGTCTCCAAGTTCCCGCTTGCATTTCTGCCTAGTCTTGTCTCCGTGATTGTGATCTGGGTGTGTAAGCCAAATAAACTCTCTCCTCCCGAGTTACTTCTGGCTGTGTGTGGCATTTATCTCAGCAGTAAAAAGTAAGCCTAAGACATCGGCTCTACTAAGGTCCCAGCTTTGTCCTTGTTCTCTCCAGGCTCCCTTTGCCTTCTGCAGCCCCGGGTGCAGCTCCCCGGGTCCCCGTCTTCCCGCTGCCCACAGCTCATTTCCGTTGCTACTATTCCTTCCTTGCTCTAGCCAGCATCCTTTTGTAGCATTGTAACCGGTTTCCATGGATACAAAAGGCTGGGGTAGACCGGTGGCCGACATACGTGCAAACTTCAGAATGAAACGAAGTGCCATTGTTTTTGCCTGTTGCTGTGTCCCATTCATTGTGAGCACACCCCCAGGGACTTTGGGATGGGTATCTCTGACTCCCTGATCTCTAACTGTTTGCCAGCCTGCGCGGCTCATGAATGGTGGCGCCCACCCTCAACACCCCAGACCCCCATCTCCCTCCTGCTTCCGGCTTTCTCTTGGCTTTGGCAAGTGTGTGGAAACGTCAACAGGTAAGGGGAGATTTGCTATAAATAAGCAGATGGTCTCCACAGAGTGGGCGAGATGGGAATCCTAGCAGGCACGGTCACAGCCAGAGTCTCGACCAATTTAAAGGTGTCATTTGTGCATCAGAAGAGGAATGTGAACCCCAGGCTGTGTACACACACTCACAATCCCCAGTGGACATCTGCTTTCTGTTGGTCGCCACCTGCTCAGGCTTCTGGTCACAACAGAGGCAGACTCTAGTCAGTCCTTGTCATAGCTACTTTCCTGTTGCTGGATAAAACACCATGACCAAGGCGGCGTAAGGTGGGAAGCCTTTAACTTGGCTTACGGAGTCACAGGGATAACATGTCTGTGGAAACAGACAGCTGCGAGTTCACACCTTCAACCCTCAAGCAGAGAGTGAACTTGAGTAGGCAAGGTCTCCAGCTCTCGAATCCTGCCCCCACCAACACACTCCCTTCAACAAGGCTGCGCCCACCCCTCAACCTCCACCCACCAGCACCAGCACCTGCCAGCCAAGTGTTCAAACCCACGAGCCTGTGGGAAGCATTTCCAGGAATGGAGTTGGGGCAAAAGAGCTCAGGTAGAGATGGGTCACGGTCTTAGTGTTCTATTGCTGTGAACAGATGCCATGACCACAGCAACTCTTATAAAGAGAAACGTTTAATTGGGGACTGGCTTACAGGTTCAGAGGTTCAGTCCATTATCATCACGGCGGGAGGAATGGCAGCATCCAGGCAGAGATGTGCTGGAGGACTAGTGGAGACTTTTACGTCGGGATCTGAAGGCAGGAGAGAGAGAGAGAGAGAGAGAGAGAGAGAGAGAGAGAGAGAGAATATGGGACTGGCTTGAACTTTTAAGCATATCTCCAGTGACATACTTCCCCTACAAGGCCACACCTCCTAATCCCTCTCAAGCAGTTCCAGTCCCAGATGACTAAGCATTCAAGCATATAAGCCTCTGGGGTGGGGGGGCACTCCTATTCCAACCACCACACTGCACCTCCTGACCTTCAGAGTCATCAAAGTCTACATCTTTATAAGAGATGCCACTTTGGTGGCTCAGAGGTAAATGCACTTAATGGGCACGCACGAGGACCGAGTGTGAATTCCCTGAACTCGCCAAAATGCTGAGGAGGCGGTGCACATCCATATGAGGGGATGAGACAGGGGAGTCCCCTAAAGCTCATGAACCAGCTAGCTGAGGCTGGTATAGATGTGATACATGTGCACCCACATTCATCTGTATGGATGTGCGTGTAGGCACACACAGGTTAAAAGAGAGAGAGATGCTGTTGGGGGCCGACTTTTAGCAGAAAGCGGCTATCAGCTTTGCAGCCATCTTGAGCCATATACCCTGACTTGAGACTTGTTTTATATCAGCCTACAACAGCTGAGCACACTCTGATAACATCTTGGTTTAGATACCCAGGATTTTCCCCTGGGTGTGTGAGATTAAAGGTGTGTAACTTAAGAGTGTGACTTAGAGATCAGATTTAGAGACAAGACCTAAGGGCATGACTTAAAGGCCTGACCAAAAGGCATGGCTTAGAAGTGAGACATATAAAAGGTGAGAGGCAGACAGGAGAGTTCAGAACAATTTGGAGTAACAGAGATTCAGACACTAGGAGTAGGAGTAGACATTAGACACTTGGAAGAGAACAACAGGAGTACAACTAGGAACTAGGAACTCAAGACTTGGGACTTGGACTAGGAAGAGAGACTGAAGAATAAATGGGACTGAATCACACTCTGTCTGGTCTCCATTCCTTGTGTCCATCCTCACTCTCTCTCTTGCTGAACCCTGACCCGCAGACCGGAGCGGCAGCTTGGGCTGGGAAACAGTGGCCTCCAATCGTGGGTGGAGAGGGCTGCAACATTTTTGGCCGCCCAAAGTGGGGCAGCTCAGGCCTCAACAAGATGCCACCTGGTGATTCTTATGGCAGAGGAAGTGAGCCTAAGGTGAGGTGGGGGTGATTTAGATTTTTTTTCAGAGTGAAAGGAGCCACCATTAACCCTACCATCACAAGGGGCATAATCTGAACTCTCTCTGGAAAGGAGGACATTCAGAACACTAACTGTGGGTCAACGTGTCCCTGGCTCTGCTATATCAATGCTGAAGAGTCCTAGGACTGACACCCAGGTCCCAAAGACAGCTGTGGGGATACACTCAATGCATAGGCTTACATACCAGGCATGGTAGTCTATGCCTCCAATCTCTGCACATGGAAGCAGAAGCAGCTAGATCTATGAGTGGGACATAGCCTGGTTTACACAACAAGTTTTGTAATAACCAGGGATACAGAGTAAGATCTTGGCTCCGAAAAAAATGAAAATAAAAATAAATTAATAAAGGCCGCCGGGGCCTGGGGACATAGCTGTCACCAAAGCATGGAGCTAGAGAAATATGAGGAGCTGAGCACGAATCCTCAGCTCCTACATCATAAGCTGTGTGGCTGCAGCCTCATGATCCCAGTACTGGGGGGTGGTGGTGGGGGAGCTGCACCCTCATGATCCCAGTACTGGGGGGAGCTGGTCAGCCAGCTTAGCCAAATCTGGAAGTCTCAGGTTCAGTGAGAGATCCTGTCTCAAAAAATAAGGGGCTGTTAGGAGCTTAAGAGGTGGCTGGACAGTTAAGAAGACTGCCTGCTCTTGCAGAAGACCCAGGTTCAATTCCTGACACCCATATAGTGGCTCACAGTTACCATCCATAATCCCCTGGGACTCCAGGGGATCTGATGTCACCTTCTGGGTTCTTGTGGCAACAAACACACATGAGGTACACACACATCCGTACATGCAAAAAAAAAATTACCCCCAAGCATTAAAAAGAAAATACAAGGTGTGGAACAATTGAGGACTCAGTGCTGGCCTCTGATCTCTGACTTCCGCACACAGACACATAGGGTACCCTGCCCCACAAAGCACACTTGAAAAAACGTTCAGAGTCAGCTGCAGGTTGCCATTAAACTGTAGTGAGATGCCTGGAGGTACCAACTGGAGGGAGGGGAGATTTATTTTGGCTCACCCTCTCAGAGGTGGCTCATGGGTGCTAAGCTACTGTGGGGCATGGAGCGGCAGAGCATCGTGGCAGGGAAGAACATGGCAGCACAACGCTGAACTGCCCCTTCCTGTTGTGACACGGAGGGAGTAAGGGAAGCCTGGGGCTCAGCTTGTCTGGCTTCCTAGGTCCCTCAGAGCTCTGTCCTCTCAACCACCCATGACAGAAAACCCCTTTGTCATTTGCTTTTGTGGTTTGGGTCCTCTGAGGTTCACCATGGCCCGAAATTTGAAGTAAACAAGTTTGAAGCTGTACAGTAGGATGAAACCTTGAGTCTTTCCACCGTGTCTCACCCAGGACGTGAGTGACTCACATCCTTTGTCAGTGGGATCCACTCTGGATGAGCTACCAGCTCAGCAGGCTGCATTTCAATGGTCAGATCACGTGACCCCACTTGGAGGAACTGCATCTATGTCTTTCCCAGAATCTCACTTCATCACACAGCCTGTGTCACCACAGGAAGAAATCTGAGGTCACTGTAAGGTATTTTGTGAGAAAGACCACATTCACACAATCTTATAGCAGTCTATTAATGTAATTGCTTTAATTTTACAATTATTTGTGATGAATTTTTTTTACATTCATTTGTGTGTGTGTGTGTGTGTATGTGTGTGTGTGTGTGCGCATGCACAAGTACAAACCACTGGGTCTGTGTGGTAGCCAGAGGGTAACTTACAAGAGAATTCTTTCCTTTCACTGTGTGGGTTCTGGGGGATTGAACTCAGATCCTTAGTCTTAGCTGCAAGCCCCCACCCCCTTTTTTGAAAATTTATTTATTTTATGTATGTGAGCACCCTGTTGCTGTCTTCAGACACACCAGAAGAGGGCATCAGATTCCATTACAGATGGTTGTGAGCCACCATGTGGTTGCTGGGAATTGAACTCAGGAACTTTGGAAGAGCAAGACAGTGCTTTTAAAAGCTGAGCCATCACTCAGCTGCAAGCTGCCTTTAAGACAGGGTTCTGTGTATCCCAGTCTGGCCTCCAGCTTGCTTTGTACTGTAGAGTGACTTTGAACTTCTGATTCTCTCATCTCACTTCCCAAGTGCAGGAATCACAAACGTGCAACACCACACTCCACGTCTATGGTGCCGGGGACACAAAGCCAGGGCTCTGTGCCAGCTTGGCAAACACTGGGCCAACCAAGCTTCATTCTCATTCCCCCGCCTCATCCATGCTTTCTGAGACTGGGTCTCACTGGGCCTAATTCACAAATTAAACTTTTGAAAAGATGTGCACGTGTGCACGCCTGATGCATGTATCAGCACCACAAGAGTCGGGAGCCCAGGGAGTCAGAAGAGGGCTTTGTATTCCCTGGAACTAGAGATACAGGCGGATGTGAGCTGCCTTGCACCGATGCCGCGAACTTAACCTTCTGCAAAAGCAGTCAGTGCTCATAACTGATGAGCTATCTCTCCAGTCCCGACCAATCAACTTTACCGTGGTGTCGATATACAGGAAGCCTCCTAGTGTGTGTAGAGTTCAATACTGTGCTGCTTTAGGCACCCACTGATGTCTTGGAACATAGACAAGAGGGGACCATTGTGCCCTTCCCACCTTTCCCGGTTGACTATTCCCAGGTTTCTCTCTTCAGGCTCCGCCTCCTGCTTTTCAGGGATTCCAGACACCTAGCTCTGCCTTTATCCTGGAGGCTCCCAATCCTTACAAGGCTCTCCCCAGGAGCTGCTCTGTGGTTTAAGGGCCCTCTCGTCCCAGGTCTGTTCCATCTGAGTCCCTTTTAGACCACCAGCTGTACATGTCAGCGCTGCCCCCTCCGGATACTTCACATTCTTCTCCCTTGCCACGCTTTTCCTCACTCACACACACCACGGCCTGGTGTACTATATATTTTATTTACTGTCTTCCCACTAAAACGTATGATAGTTAAGACAGAGAGATTTTAAATATCTCCTATGTCTGATGCTTTTCCTGCAGTTCCCATATCAGCCTTGAAACGTACTTGGGCGAATACTTCTTGAATTGACCGATGCCTGCGTGCAGAGGTGCGGAGAATCGATCGGGGTTTGTTGCTCTGATTACCCGGGCCTCTCCCGAGTGTTCAGTCTTCTTACAGTGTTGAGAAACTTGACCTGCATTCCACTGAGTACAAGGTACTTCTACTGCTTGCTCCTCTCTCTCTCTCTCTCTCTCTCTCTCTCTCTCTCTCTCTCTCTCTCTCTCTCTCTCTCTCTCTCTCTCTCTCTCTCTCTCTCTCTGTGTGTGATTTTTGTCCCCTAAGAGGACATCTCTGACATTGAGGTTCCTTTGAGAGAACCATAGCGCCTATGCGCATGCGCGCACGTGGTGGGTAGAGACCAGAGATCCTTTCCAGAGTCCATACAATGCACAGGATACTCACCATAAGACAAGATTGTATGGACAACAATGTGAAGGTCTAGAAACTTCGGTACAGCCTTCTCACATTTGGAGTCATCTAATCTCACTTAACAGGATATAAGCTTCTTGGGGGCAGGCTGTTCAGGTCCCCCAAATTCAAACCTTGAAGGAAGTCCTAACACCCAGTGCCTGGGTGTGTTAGAAACTGGGTCCTTTTAAAGTAATGAAATTAAAATGAGGTCACTGGAGTGGGCCCTACTCCAAACTGAGTGGCATCCTTACAAAGTGGGAAACTTGGACACAGGCACAGGCAGAGGGAAGGCGGTGCGGAGACAGGCAGGGAGAAGCTGGCTGCACGGCAGGCAGAAGCAATCCACCTAGAGGCCAAGAGACACCAGGCAAGCAGCTGGAATGGAAGACTCAGGAGGAACCGTCCTGCGGAGCCAGAAAGCGCACAATTGTGCCAACACCTAGAATTGCATTTTCAGCCTGCAGAAACTAGAAAGAAGCAGTTTCTATTGCCTCAGCCGGGGATCCTCAGGCTTCTCCCCTCATGACTCTTCCCACCCCTGAAGTCTTTTTAAAAGTTTTTATTAGCATATACTGTTATACACAGTCTTGTATCTCATCACGATGTTTCCATATGTGTACATAATGTATTTTGATTGTGTTCAGCCCGTCTTTGCCTCTCGCTCCCGACTTCTCTCCCAGTTATCTCCTTCCTTTTGCAACTATGCCTCCTCCCACCCAACCCTCTCTCCCCCACTCTGTGAACCATTGGGTTTAACTGTATTTATTTACAGTAGCTGGGGTGAGGGGTTATTTATAGGAGTATGGGTAACTTACCAGTGGCTACACTACTAAAGAACATGCCTGTCTTGCTGGTGCACGCAGTTAATCCCAGCAATTTGGGAGGGAGAGGAAGGCAGATGGATGTCTGTGAATTCAAGGCCAGCCTGGTCTACAAAGTGAGTCCAGAATAGCCAGGGATTGTTACACAGAGAAACCCTGTCTTGCCCATTTTTTTTTTTTAAAAAAGAAATGACATCTATCTATCTATTAGTTATCTATGTATATATCTATGTATGTATCTATGTATGTATGTATCTATCTATTTTCTATCTATGTATCTATCTATCATCTATTTATTATTTATAGCTATCTATCATTTATCTATGTATATATCTATGTATGTATCTATATATCTATGTATCTATCTATTTTCTATCTGTGTATCTGTCATCTATTTATTATTTATATCTATCTATCTATCTATCTATCTATCTATCTATCTATCTATCTACCTAACATGTATGAGTGCTTTGCCTACACACATGCCTATAAATCACCTGCATACCTGGTGCCTGTGGAAGCCAGAAGAGGGCATCAGATTTCCTGGAACTGTGAGCCATCCTGTGTGTGCTGAGAACCAAACTCAGGTCCTCTTCACGAGCAACAGATGTTCTTAACTACTGAGCCAGCCAACTCTCCAGCCCTCAGGACATTTATTTGAAAATAATTCTTTGGTATACACACAGTGTTACCATTTGCTAAAGATAAAGGCATATTTGGGTAATAAATAAGCTGTGCTTATTTTCACGTGAAGAAGCCTTGGCTGGATGTTTGATATTGCAGGTTGTAGCCCATCATCAATGTTCTTCCAAATTATTGATCCTTTCACTTTATAAACATATCAATGCTGAGAGCTCTGTTTGGCTTAAGTACATAGTACAAAATGAGATATGTTTGGGGTTGTCTTAGTTAGGGCTTAACTGCTGAGAACAGACACCATGACCAATGCAACTCTTGTAAAGGACAACATTTCATTGGGGCTGGCTTACAGGTTCAGAGGTTCAGTCCAGTATCATCAAGGAAGGAGCATGGCAACATCCAGGCGGGCATGGTGCAGGAGGAGCTGAGAGTTCTATTTTTTCATCTGAAGGCTGCTAGAAGACTGGCTTCCAGGAAGCTAGAAGGGTCTTAAAGCCCACACTCACAGTGACACACCCACTCCAACAAGGTCACACCCACTCCAACAAGGCCACACCCACCTCAACAAGGCCACACCCACTCCAACAAGGCCACACCTTTAAATAGTGCCATTGCCTGGGTGGGCTAGGCATACTCAAACCACCACAGGGGTCATTTCAGAAATGGTTGAAAACTCAACCTTAATCCAAAACCAAAATATATCGAACACTTCTTTCTTATGGGATTCAAGTCAGCAACTCAGACAGCAACTTTAAAAAGCAAACACTCTGACACAGTCTGACCTAAGGCCACATGAATTTGGTGCTTGTATGCTGAGGGCCCACAGTAGGAGATTTTGAAAAGCCCTGTCTTCTGAATTAGACTGTTCTGTTTGTGTAAGTGTAGGAAACTTTGTATGTGCAGTAAAAACATTGTTGCTCCAGTGTTCAGCAGCTCAGAGCCTGAGCTGAGGGGGTCTCAGGCAGAGTCCTATGGCTTTGGATGTCATGGCTCTGTGTGCTTAGAACCAGGGCCACAATGGAGTTTCAAAGTGCAACATAGGCAAGCACTTTGAGAAACACCTCAGACTCTCATTGTGCGTTGAGTTAATTTTTTGGTCACTGACTATTCAGAAAACCTTTGCTGCTGTCAGGTTTTGTTTTCCTCCCCCGTGTTTAGTTATGGGGTGCCATGTAGCATCAGGCACACAGTCTAAGAAACTGGGGTTTGGGGCTGGAGTGATGGCTCAGCGGTTAAGAGCACGGAGTGCTCTTCCAGAGGTCCTGAGTTCAATTCCCAGCAACCACATGGTGGCTCACAACCATCTGTAATGAGATCGGATGCCCTCTTCTGGTATGTCTGAAGACAGATACAGTGTATGCATATAAATAAAAATAAATGAATCTTTTAAAAGAAAGAAAGGAAGGAAGGAAGGAAGGAAGGAAGGAAGGAAGAGAAATTGGGGTTTGAGCTCCCAAGTTTCTCCTCCTTTATTATGGCTGCCCAGGAAAACTGATACCAAGGAAGAGCCAATTGCTAAATCCAAACTCGTCCTGCTTGGACTCAGCTAGTGAGTGGTGAGTGTTCAAAGGCTGCCAGTCGAAGGTTCCTGTAGCGGGAAGATGACACCAGCCCCAAATGGTTTTCTGCTAATATTAACTTGGGTTCTGTTTCAGATCAATGAAAGAAAACAAAACAAAAGAAAGGAAAAAAAACCCTGGGGGGGGGGCGGTCTCACAAATCCCACTGAGCCTGTCCTCACTGCCACATTATACCCTGACAGAGGCCGTATCTGGTGGCTGGTGACGTGGCCATCACCCAGCACAGATGTAAGGAAGGCTCTCCGGAGCATCTGGCTTACCAAAGGAGACACTGGCACAGAGTCGACTGGGGGTTCTGCGGCTCTAATGAAGGACAATGCTTTCTAACTTTAAAAAATTTCTCTCTTTAAAAAATTATAACGACAGTCTCAAAGTAAACCAAGAGTCGGGTTTAAGGGCGACTCACTGTCCCAGGTCCAAGATTAATGTTGTCTGACAAGTTTTTGTGAAGATCCTGTGTATCCTGGTTGGCTGGGCTGGGTCTGCTGAGATAGTGTCTTTTCACATAGAGAAGATGCTATTGATTTCCTGTTAGGATTATCCTGACAGTGTGCAGCGTGGATCTATGGAGCACAGGCAATCTCCCAGCGCTGGCTTCAGGGGAAGAGAATGGTTATCGTATCTCTCCCCGTAAACTATAATCTCTCTCCCTCTTCCAGAATCTTTTCACCCCCCCCTGGGAATTTCCGCTTGTAATCTGTGAAAGTGAATTGATTTTTTTATTATTATTTTTGCGTGCGCCAGGCTTTTTATCTTTGGCTCCTCTGCATTTTCTCATTGTTCTCTGGAGTCTGATGTTTCTAGGTTGTTATTGGAACTATCTATGAATACAGAAATAAATAACCCACAAAAGAATCCTCGGTCCGACTGAGATACACGCAGCTACTTACATGATGGTGGACATCAAGTTCCCTGATTTGGCTCGGCTGGGAAGCCCTGCTTTGCCCCTTTGTACTGGCCGGGCGGAGTGCTTCTGCTCGCCACGTTCTTAATGCTGTGCCACAACGATTCTCAGGATAACCTTAGATGCAGGGCAATCAGACATGGCTGTCGCATGTCTGTGACCTCAGCACTGAACAGGCAGAAGCAAGAGAATCAGAGTTCAAGGTTGTCTTGTCTACACATGAAAACCTGTCTCAAACAAAACAAAACAATTCAGCAAGGGCTGTGGAGATGGCTCAGTTGAGAAAACAGTTGCCCCCTAACCCTGAGGGCCTGAGAGTAAAGTCTACAACTCACATAAAAAACAGGACCTACTGCCAGGTCCTTGAAATCTCAGTACTGGGGAGGCAGAGATCGGTGGCCAGCCAGTTAGCCTAAGTGGGGAGGTCCAGGCCTGTGAGAGACTGTCTCAAAGAAGATGGCATTTTTTGAGAATGACACCCCAGGTTTCCTCTGGCCTCCATTTAAACACATGTATGTACCCCCTCAGATACACACGCATTCTTAAAACAGAGGAAAGGGGGCTAGGGACTGGAGAGATGGCTTGGTAGTTAAGAGTACTTGATGTTCTTCCCGAGGACCCATGTTCAGTTCTCAGCACCTAGGTTGGGTGGCTCACAACCACCTGCAATTCCCATATCCACATGGCATACAGACATAGATATTAATGAAAAAGAGGGAAAAAAATCCATCAAAATCCAAAACAACTACAAAGATACAAGGCACTTAAAATATAAAAGTCTCTGTGTACACATATATAGTAACTTTATTTATTGTGTGGGTGTCTGCATGTATGTGTGCATGTGTGTTTTGCATGTGTGTAGAGGTAAGAGAACCAGATAAGGAGTCAGCTCTCTCTACCACCATGTGGGTCCTCCGGATTGGACTCAGGTCAGCAGGCTTGGTGGGAGTGGCCTTTACCCACTGAGCCTTGCCTCAGATCTGCATCTTCACAGCTGACAGGTTTGAGAAGACTCCTCCCTCCCCTTCCCCTCCCCTCCCTTCCCCTCCTCCTCTTCCTTCCCTTTCACCCTCCTCTCCCCACCTTTCCCATCCCCTTCCCTCTTCTCTATTTCTTTCTGTAGACTCTGAGGTAGCCTAGGAAGGCCTCTAACTTGCTGTGTAGCCAGTCATAGATGACCGTGAACTTTTGAGCCTCCAGTGTTCTGGGATTACAGACAGGTATGGGTCACCCTGCTCAGTTTATATGGGTCCAAGGATCAAACCCAACATAACTACATCCCCTCACTCCTCTCCTTCCCTCTCCTCCCCTACCCTCCCTTCTTTTCCCTTCCCCTCTCCTCTTCTCTCCTCTCCTCTCTTCCCCTTTCCCTCCCCCAATAAGGTTTTTCTAGGCAGTTCAAGTTGGCCTAAAGCTTACATTGTGAAGTCCAGGCTGGTCTGGAACTTGTGATCCCCCTGTCTCTACCTTCAAATTTCTGGGATTAAAAGCATGTACTACCATGCCTCCTTTTTTTTTCTTCCTTCCTTCCTTCCTTTCTCTCTTTCTTTCTTTCTTTCTTTCTTTCTTTTTTTCATGTATTGTTTTCAAATGGTGCCTTCCTTTTTGGGGGGTATTGTTTTGAAATGGTGGAGAACCACACGGAAGTTCCGTCCCAGCTATAGTGAAGACAGAATGTCCAAAAGCAGGCCACAGGAAGCTAACGGTCCTCCATCAAGAAGCACATAAGAACACAAAGCTCCCCACACTCCTCTCTGGGTTTGCTAGAACCGTGCTCATTGCCAGGGATAAACTCAATTATCAAACTCACTGACTCAGAAGACAGGACCTTAGAGTAGCCATGTCCGCCGCCTTCCACGAGTCAGGCAGCTGCTGCCCACGTGCACAGCCCCTGCCCCCTGCCTTATCCGTCTGTTACTGAGTACAGAGGAATGACAATTTGGATACTTTTCAGCAGATGTGGGCACTTGCCAGGTCACATCTGGCCAGAGACTGCTTGCTCTGTGACCTCATGAAGAAATCAATTCCAGTCTCCTTCGGCTGACCTTAGGGCTGTCTTCCCCGGCTTGCCTTCCTCTATTGTAATTAGATTTTGGTCTGTGATTTATACAGTCTTATTTCTTTCAGAAGTTATCACCAAGGTCCCAATGAGGCAAGGAAGGAAGGTCTGTAATTATGTTCCGCCTAGGGATGGCAAAGAAAGAGGGGACAGCTGCTAGCCAGTCTTGTCCTCCAGTGCCTGGGACTGCAGATAACCCTTCTGGCTGTGCTAGAACCGTCAAGAGAAGTGTAACTAGGTCAGGCTTTGCTGGTGTGGTGTGGGCATCATGGTCTCTACAAAGTTTCTGAGAATTAAGTTAGAGCCTTTCTCTAGAGGTAGGGATGTCTCTGTGTGTGTACATGTCCGTAGTGTGTGTCCGTAGCGCGCGCGCGCGCACACACACACACACACACACACACACACACACACACACGCCACACACGCCAGAGGTTGCCTCGAGGGTCATTCCTCCCATCTTGTTTTTGGAGACAGTGTCTCCCTTAGTCTGGGGCTGTCCAATTCAACTATTAAGCTCCAGGTATCCTCCTGTCTGTCTCCACTTCCCTAAGCATTACAAGAGCGTACCACCATGCCCTACCTTTTTACATGGCTTCTGGGGTTCAAACTCAGGACCACTGACTGGGCCATTCTCCAGCTCTTTCCTAAAGTTTGGAGCAAATTTCCTTGGACCTGTGCGACTTGGTGGAGGAGCCACTGATGGCCCCCGGGGATGAGTGAGTGCAGAAGCTGGGGCTCAGCTTTCCCTCTGAAAACAAGCGGCTGTTTGCTCCTGTCCTTCGCTCCAGGCCCTCAGGAGACAACAGCCTTTGGGCTTCAGGCCCCAGTCTAGTTTTTGGGGAGGCGAGTTTTTGACATCCTGTGCAGGATCGAAGCGTGCACCTCTCTTGGGGCTCTCTGAAGACTCCACAGCGAGATCCTAAGACAGGGTCATCTGGTCTGGTTATCTGTCCCTTCGAGGATCTGTCACGGATGTCGTGTTTCGGGTCGGTTTCCATGGATATTGGCCTTGTTATCCCGGTTTTCTGCAAGCAGAAGCTGTGCTTTCGTGGGCTTTACTCACTGTGAGAACTAATCTGTGCAAAGCTCTCAGGATAAACCTTGTTTGTTTGTTTTAAATTCTTTTTTAATGGCGGTAGAAGGATTATAGATCCAGGGGAAGCAGGGGGGGCGGGGCGGGGGTGCGGAGGGCGGGACGGAAATACATTTACATATGATTGTTTATCATCAAACATTTGCATCTCGTTTTCACTCAAAGTGCAAATTTACACCTCAGTTTAAGTCTGGAGAGTGAGCTGGCTGTGCCTGGGGACCCTTCATCATTTCCTCCAACCTGAGCAGTGTAAGGACTTGGCTCCAGAGCCAGGACCACTGGTGCTCCCCTCCTGTCTTCCAAAGCCTCACAGAGCGGCTCCGGGCGAACAGAGAGCTCTCCACACGTGCTGGATGAAGGAGTGGATATTTTCCTTTTTTTCTTCTCTCACTCAGCTGAAAAGAGCAATTAAGTTTAAGACGCCTTGTTTAAGACAGGGCTCTTCTGGTTGTAAAAAGAAGGGGGGAAAAAAACCCACTCAAGGAACTGGGGATGGGGGTGGGGAGGGACCGGCAGCTCTGAGTGTTCTTGTGAAGCCTTTAATCTCAGCACTTAGAGGCAGAGGGAGGTGGATCTTGGAGAGTTTGAGGCCAGCCTAGTCTACAGAGTGAGTTTCAGAACAGTCAGGGCTAGAAGGAGAAACTGTCTCAATAAAATAAAATAAAATAAAATAAAAGGTAATAAAACTCCACAAAATACAAACCAACCCCCAAACCGTGTTCCCCATAAGTAAACAAACAAACAAACAAACGAAAGAGGAAACAAAAAAAAAATTGAAGCCGCTAGGGTGGTCGTGCTGGGTGCAGGGCCAGGACACTGAGAGCTTGCCGTCCCCACCCTCCTCGTTTCTGGCTGTCTTGTCTGTAAGAATTCAACACATTTTCTCAACATCAGCTTTTGAGCAACTTGGTTTTGTCCTCCGAGGATCAATCCTAAGGTAGCATGAGATTGACAGGGGTGCCAGGAAGAACCTAATTTACTGGAGAGACCAATTGGATGTTGTAATCTGCGACAGAAGTGGATGTGTTTGCGGTTCAGGACTAAGGTAACTTCATCCTGGCTGGAACATTCAGCTCTAACTTACAGTAGAGGTTGGCAGAGCTCAGTGGGAGGGGGAAGAGCCAAGGTCCATGAGGAGATGGCTCAGTCAGTAGAGGGCTTGCTACACAAGCAGGAAGATCTTGTCCCTGGCACCCACAGAAGAAGCTGGGTGTGTCAGCATGTACCTGTAATCCGAAGGCTAGGCAGGCAGAGGCAGGTGGAGCCCTGGAGCTTGCAGGCCTGCCAGCCTAGTTAAGTTGATTCACTTGGAAACTCTGTCTCTACAAAGATGGTAGAGAGTGACTGAGAAGACACCCCACTCTGGCCTACACACACATACACACGCACACCACACACATATACACATATATACACATATACACACACATACATAGACACACACAGGCACATTCACACCCATGCAATGCATTCATTCACACACAGAGACACATACATGCACACACACACATATACACACACACACACATGCACATTCACACACACGCAGTGCATTCATTCACACACAGAGACACATATGTGCGCGCACACAGACACACACATAGGCACATTCACGTGCATGCATGCACATTCATTTCCACACAGAGACTCACACATGCACACGTGCACACACTCTTTCATACACACAGACACACACAAAGGCGCACACAAACACAGGTATATGAGAACACTCCACACATGTATTGCCAATGCTAAGCCAGAGTCAGGATCCTCATATAAAGCCTTGTAGAAGAATTCGGTGGTTTTACCTGCTTGGTGGTCTGTTGGGAATCTATGTGGGCAAAGCCAGCTAAGATTACACAGGACAGTCATAGTGACCTTGACTCAGGATGGCTGCAACACTGCCAAGCTGTATCTAGATAATGCCATGGACTTTCCCTTCCGTGTAACGTTTAAATGTCAAATTCCAACATTAACTCTTAATTTTCCCAGCCCCACAAGGCAACACACAGGCCATGGATGAGCCATCGCTGGTTAAAGTTCTGTGGACCAATCCAATATAACTAATAGCTAATGTCATGTGCCATAGATGTGTCACTACAAGTCCCTGTTAGGCAGGACATGGGGTGGACATTTGTTGTGTGACAAAACTTTTCCCGAGGAAACACAATGCACCATCTACTCACCACAGACAGGGAGCCCATGACTGACCAAAGTACAGATAACCACCATAGTCCAATGAATTTTATTGAAGTTACTTACAGGAGCAGAAATTACTCAAAGATGGCTGCATCACTAAAGCCCACCCCAGCATGGGTGAAACTCACAAAGCTGGGAACTTGGAGCACACTGTGGCTTAAAGGCAGCTCAACAGGTCGGAGAGTGTCCTTTCCAGGTACCTCGGTTGGTCTAAAGTTCTTGTAGGCAGCTGCTCTGGTGGAGAGTCCTCTTTGCAGCTCAGCATCCTTCTCTCCGAGAGGAGCCTAGTGAGTCTTGTCAGTTTCAGGGATTTCCTGAAGCTCCTTTGAGTTGTTCACCTTCCTCCTTAAGGAGCTTCCCTTCATGATGAACCGTTTCAATCTCGCAGGAGACTGCTATACAACGAACAGCACCCAGCAGCCTTGCTGCACTCTCCATTGTGTGACATGAGGTCATTAATCTGAATCTTCATTCCAATTGGCCGTGGTTGAAGAAACCAGAGAAGGTCAATTCCATCCCCTTCTCTGGAACATTCCTAGTGAAGCCTGCCATGATGTCTTCCACACAATAGGATTTCCTCTTGGGCGCTGCTGGAGAGGAAGAGCCGTTGCTTTTAAGTGGGAGTGTATTACTGCTTACAGCATTGCTGGGTCCAGTTTAAGAAAGGGGTTCTTTTGGCTCACTGTTGGAGGCTACGCCCATCATGATGGGAAGGCAGAGCGTCAAGATCTGTGGCAGTTGGTCATATTGTCACCTGACTGTGAAGCTGGCCTGTAGTGACCTCCACAGTACCGGCCCCCCACCGCCTTCCACCCAACCAGCATCTCTGTAGGCTTTCTGCAGGCAGATTTTAACAGCCCTGTACAAACTGGCTCAAGCAATAAGGCAGAGCTATCACTGGCAAAATTCCTAATAGTTTTAAACAAAAAGTTCAAATTTAACTCTCTCTCTCTCTCTCTCTCTCTCTCTCTCTCTCTCTCTCTCTGTGTGTGTGTGTGTGTGTGTGTGTGTGTGTATTTGAGTGCAGGTGCCTTCTGAGGCCAGAGAGTCCTTGGATCCCCTGCAGCAGGAGTTTGTAAGCCACCCAATGTGAACTGCTGATCTCAAGTCCCCTGGAAGGTCAGCCAGTGCTCCCACCTACTGAGCCATCTCTCCAGCCCTGTTTATCGCTCTCAATAAACAAAGTCGTGTGTTGTGAGTTTTCTGTTAAGAAAGCTGTGCTTCATTCACATGGTCCACCTTTGTTGTAGGTTTGATCCCAATAACCTGCGTGGGCAGTGAGCTTGGGCCTCTGCGTTCCCAGGGGAAGGAAAGTCAAGAGGGCTAGAGAATTCATTACTGAATAATAGATGCATTTTTGTTTCTCCTTCTTTCTTTCTTTCTTTTTTTTCTTTCTAAGATGTGGGAAGATTTGACTAAAGTTAAGGTTTAAGTGTTTAATTAATGGCTAAGCAAACACACACATTCTCTCTCACACACATGCACGCACACAAACACACTCACACACCTGCACACATTCACACACACATGCATCATGTGCACACACACACACCTGCACACATTCTTTCTCACACACACATGCATGTGCACACACATACACACTCACACATCTGTACACATTCACACACACATGCATGTACACACACCTGCACATGCACACACATGCATGTGCGCACACACACCTGCACACACGCTCACGTACATGCATGTGCACACACCTGCACACATTCTTTCTCTCTCACACACACATGCATGTGCACACACATACACACTCATATACCTGCACACATTCACACACACGCATGTGCACACACACACATCTGTACACATTCACACACACATGCATGTACACACACCTGCACACACACTCACATGCACACACGAGCATGTGCACACACACCTGTACACACATACATGCATGTGTGCACACACATGCACACACACTCACATGCACACACATGCATGTGCACACACCTGCACACACACACATGTGCATACACACTCACACACCTGTACACATTCACACACACATGCATCATGTGCACACATACCTGCACATATTCTTTCTCACACACATGCATGTGCACACACATACACACTCATACACCTGCACACATTCACACACATGCATGTACACACACCTGCACATATTCACACACACATATGCATATGTGCACACATACCTGCACACACTCACATGCATGTGCACACACACACCTGCACACATGCTCACACACACATGCATATGCACATACCTGCACACACACTCACATGCATGTGCGCACACATACACTCACACACCTGTACACATTCACACACATATGCATGTGTACACACATACCTGCACACACTCACACACATTCATGTGCACACGCACACACACCTCTGCACACATTCATACACACACACCTGTCCATGCACACACACATATACATACAAATGCACACATGTGTGCACATAAATACAGAGAGCTATAATTCAATCTACTGCTCTGTGTAGACTCTTCAGTGGCTTTTCTGGGGCCTATTTTAGACCCACAGGCTCAACTGCTCTACCTTTATGTGTGTGGGCACGTGTGTGTTTCCACCCGGTCATGTGACACAGACAGAGAAAATGGCCGTCTGGTTCTGTCCTTTCATTCTGCGAAGGTTGATGCTCGCTGAGTGCTACTTCAGAGATAATTAATATGCCCCACTTTGTTGCAAAAATATACCTTGTCCCAGGTCACATGACAAATGTAGCCATAAAAAGTTTAAAATGCTATTATTTAAAATTTATTTTCTCATAAAAAATGGTTCCTGAAGTGATCATAATTTGAATAACTTACTCTATAGTTATAACACATTATGTTCTGGCCGGGGTCCAGGCTCTGTAATCTGGAGCAGGGAAAGATCTCTGTCTTAGGACTGAACAGCTGACACCCCCTCGGGTGCGGGCTGAGCTCCTGCCTGCTCCTCTGAGTCGCCCCGAAGCCTGCTGGGATCTGATTGTGCCACTTCAGTCCTCCAGCTTCCTGCCGTGACAGCGTTGCTGTACACAGGGTTAAAACGGACCTTAGGGGGCAGGAGAGATGGCACTAAAAGCACTGGCTCTTCCAGAGGACCATGGTTCAAAGTGCAGCACCTGTGTGGCAGCTCACAACTGTCTACAACACCCAGGGTGTCTAGCACGCTTTTCTGGACTTCAAGGGCACCAGGCATGCAAGTGATGATTGGATCTATATGCAGACAAAATACCCATACACATAAAATAAAAATAAAATAAAGAAAGCGAGTTTTAGTGTGCTGTGGTGGTGCACACTTATAATCCTGGATGGAGCCAGGATGTTTGGAAGCTTGGAATAGCCATGGCTACACGGTGTGAGTCTGAGGCTTGCCTGGTGTACAAGAGTCCCTGTCTCAAAAAACAGAACTAAGTAGTTGAACCATTTAAAAAATTGAGTGGATTCTAACTCTTAGCATAAAAATAAAGATAAAGATAAAGGTTGAAGTCCTTAGGACTACTGTCCCCTTTGTGCTTCAGTGACAATTTATTTATTCTATCTATCTATCTATCTATCTATCTATCTATCTATCTATCTATCTATCTATCTATTGAGATGGGGGTCTCACTACGTAGCACTGGCTGGCCAGGAACTGGCTTGTGGACCAGGTTGGCCTTGAATCGTCAGATGCACCTGGCTCTGCCTCCAGAGTGCTGGCATCGAAGGCGTGCTTCACAACCTCCATTAGTCTCGCTTAAGTAAGGAAATTAAGACTCAGAACGACGTGCCCAAGATACCAATTTAGGTCAGTATGTACCCTTCCTGCAAGGGCATGCTTTCCCCTTTATGGTCCACAGTGTCCCAAACCCACAATGAGGTGCTGGGCTGAGAGTCATATTCTTTCACGCTAACAGGCACAGAGCTTTGTGACATCTGCTCCAATGCCAACCTGCAAGGTGAAGACAGGTTTCAGGAGATGACCCGTAGTCCTTAAGCCCGGGGCTCACCATGCCTGGGATCCCTTTCCGCCACCCCGTGTCCTGCAATGCTCTCTGCCTGGTAAGATTTTGTTTCTTTTTCACCGTTTGGTGAAAAAGCCAGCTGCTTTGGCACACCCGAGCCCTTGTTAAATGGGTCAGGCTATATGCCACACCTTCTGTATCAGCGCTTGTATCCTGACCAGATCTCCCATGGTTCTTGTGCATGTTAGAGAGGACCATAGAAAGGAGCATAAGCCATTTGAACTTCTCCCCACTCCCATTCCTCTCCCGCTCCTGCGGCCTCACCTCTGCAGGTGTTCAGAGCCTGGCTCCCTTCAGCCTGGGCGTGGCCTCTTGAAGCCTGGGCGTGGCCTCCTGCAGCACTGGCTTGTAGCTCTACTGGGTCCCAAGGCTGGGTGCGGGGTGGTGTCTCTTGGGGATGCAGGCTGGGAACCTGGCCAGTTCCTCTGGATCCTGCCTCTGTGCTGGTTGGACAGTGAGCTATCTGGTGGCGGTACTGGACACCCTGTCTCTTGTACCACAGCAGCTCTGAGAGGCAGAGGGAGATGCATGACATGACTTTGACCTTGGTGTTTAGGCAGATCCCTTGGAGAGTGCTTCAACATGTTGGCCTGGTACGTTCCGAGCTCTGTGGAGTTTTGGCACATTGGCCAATAAGTATTTTTAGTTCCTTCCTCCTTAGTCTTTGCCAGAAAACCACAGTCATTACTCAGGAGCAGCAGACATTTCCTCCCAGACCTCCCAAGAGTCCAGGCTTGCCCTCAGATGCCCACGGAGGCACCTTGGCCCCAGGCTTGCCCTCAGATGCCCACGGAGGCACCTTGGCCCCAGGCTTGCCCTCAGATGCCCGTGGAAGCACCTTGGTCCCAAGCTCTCTCTCAGATGCCTGTGGAAGCACCTTGGTCCCAAGCTCTCTCTCAGATGCCCGTGGAAGCACCTTGGTCCCAAGCTCTCTCTCAGATGCCCGTGGAAGCACCTTGGTCCCAAGCTCTCTCTCAGATGTCTGTGGAAGCACCTTGGTCCCAAGCTCTCTCTCAGATGCCCACGGAGGCACCGTGGCCCCAGGCTTGCCCTCAGTTACCCACTGAGGCACCTTGGCCCCAGGCTTCAAGCTGTTCTGAAATCAGAGACATGCTAACATCTACAGCAGGGCAGAACACCATGTACTTTTTAATAGAACAAGCCTGTCTTTGCCCCTTCATTATTAATTCCTTTAAACCATGGTAAAATGTGTGCTTCAGAAAACTTAGTATCTCGGCCACTTCTCAGTGGCTCAGTGGTGCCAGGTATGTTCAGTTTGCTCTCACCTGTCACCACTTGGGAACCCGGGAACTCATCATTTTGTCAAAGTCTCCCCATCAAACACTTAGCGTCCCTCAGTCCTGACTCCAGCAGCCACCATTCCTCTTTCTTTCATTTTTTTTTTTTAAATCTGTTGAGAATTTTCTACATGTATACAAGGAATATGGTAATATCGCCTCCCTGCAATTTCTTTTGTGACCGACCAACAAATCTTCCTCCAACTTCACAACGTCTTTCTCCTCCTCCTTCGATAGTCTGTAAGTCCTCTTAGAGCTGCTGCCCACCTGTAGGTTAGTGTGGGGACATCCACCAGAGCATGGGGAGCCAACAGTGGCCACTCCTCGGAGAAGATGACCCTCCCTCTTCAGCAGCTATGGGCTGCCAATGGCGCCTCAGTAAAGGGTGGAGCTTAGAGAACGCCCCTCCCCTCTCCTCCTCTCCTCTCCTCTCCTCCCCCCTCCTCCTCCTCCTCCTCTTCTTCTTCCTCTCTCTCTCTCTCTCTCTTTCTCTCTCTCTCCTATTGAGATAGGCCCACTTCACTGCTCTGGAGTTCCCTACATAGCCCAGGCACCTCAAATTTGTAGTAATCCTCCTGTTTCAGCCTACTGGGTGCTGGGGTTATAGGTATGCCCCACCTACCTGGCTGCTCTGCTGGGGCTGAACCCAAAGCCTATGGCCCACAGCACTGCCTCCACAGCCTTTCACCTCTACTTTCTGTTCCTGCGAATCTGACCCCCTCTAGGTGGAGGGCACAGCGGCTCCGTGCGAGTCTAGCATCCTAAGCTGGTTTTCTTTAGTCACTCATCCAACGGATAAAGAAGATGCTCGGTTAAAACGCAACCGCATTGTTTTTCTCCTTTCAGACACCCAGTTTCTGAGGACTGTCCGCACAGGGAGGGCAAGGCTGCTCTGAGGACAGCGCCAATGACGATGCGGAGAACCAGCTACTCTCTGCTTGGGTTTGAGGTCTGCTCTGCAGGATCGATTTAAAAGTAACACCCATATTTCTTTATTCATGATTTTTACCTTATCTTGACCTTTTATTTTTAATCTTTAAAAAATATAATTACATTGTTTCTGTGTTCCTTCTCTGTAGTCCAACCGCGCTTATGTACCCCCTTTCAAATTTATGTCGTCTTATTCTTTAATTATTACTATTACACACATAAATATGCAAATCAATTCAGCTGCCCAATCCGTTTAGTGTTGCTTATATGTATATTTTTAAGGGCTGACCATTTGCTGTCAATATGACCAATTAGGGGGCTGTCTCTGGGGAGGATGAATTCTCCCTCTCAGCAGCCTTTAATTGGCAGCTCTTTGCCTAGGGTGGCGCCCTGTGAGATTTCCCCCATCCGTGTTGGCATGACAACCAGTGTTGTCATTATTCAAGTCTTGTTTAAGCAGCCATATTGTGGAGAGTTCATGGGGGTTCCTTCCCTGTCCTATCTAGAAGGCAGGACCTCATAGGAGACTTCCTGGTCCTCTGGCTCCTAGAATCTTTCTCACTCTTCTCTTCTGAGATGTTCCTAGAATACAGGAGAGATTTCCTGCCTGGGACTGTAAACCTGGTCAAAAGCCCATGCCGTAGGAGGTCATAGGCCCTAAGGGGGAGCCTAAAACTGCGTTGTTGTGCATCTTCCTAATAGATTACTGTGGCTCTCGGTCTTACCCGGAGAAGCTGCTGCGTGCTGTGGGCAGCAGTTAAAGCAGAGACTCGTAACTAGTCAAAGTGTTGAGAAGAAGTGACCACTGAGTGCACAGCCGCAAATGAGGCATCGTTATCAACCCCACAAGACTTGGGGAACATGGAGGAAGATGGGGAGGGGTGCTGGGAAACACGAAATTCTGGACCTGTCTGGCTGTGGCACTCATGAACTCGCCGCAGCTATGGCTACCTGCAGACGACCTTAGTAAGCCAACGAGGCCAACCAGCATTCCAAAAGACAGCACCAACTGAACCCACTGAGCTAAGAAGGAGTAGGGGATAGTTAGGGAGCTCAGGGGTTAGGACCCTCTGCGAGAGGGTCGCATCACATGCTGGCTCCAGTGCCAAGAGATCCAGCGCCCTCTTCTGGTCTTTATGAGACCATGCACTCGATGCACTTAACATGTACGCCAACACGCACACACATAAAGTTAAAAAAGCAAGAGACCTAGAGAAGACATGAATGTGGGAGGGAGTATTTTGGAAGTATCTGAGGGGAGTTAGGGGGAAAATTGAGATGGGCATGATCAAGATGCATTGCATTTGGTGGGAGAGATGGGTCCTTGGTTAAGAGTGTGTACTACGCTTGCAGAAGATCAGAGTTTGCTTCCCAGCACCCACTATCTGCCTTGTAATTCCAGATCCAGGGGATCTGACGCCCTCTCCTTGCCTCTGTGGATACCCGCACTCATGTGCACAGACAACAGACACACAAAATTAGAATCCAAAAAAAAATGGATTCATTGTATGCCTATATGAAATTGCCAAAGAACAAACAAAAGATAGTGAGAAAACATCAAAACGAATGAATAATTGAACGAATGAACAAACC